>NC_090942.1:204564139-204867170 GCF_040807025.1 Struthio camelus
TGGGAGGAAAGGATGACCTTCTCACTAAGAATTAATGATAAAATAAACAAATAGACTAAACCACATGGAAAAATAACATAGCTTTGCCACATATGTGCTCTACATTATAGTAAATGTATATATGCATAAAAAATGATTAGGTAGGTATGAAACAAATGTTTCTTCCCCCCTTCTGTCTATATTAATGTAACATTAAGATTGAAAATATGATCATGAAACATCAAGAGAGCAACGGAATTATGTGCAATAAACCACATATGTTTCTAAATAAAAGATCTTGCCAGACAGTCTTGATTACATTTTATGATGGAGTTTTACCATTACTGGACAAAGAGAATGACGTAAAGGAAATATTCTGTGATTTTAGTAAAGCAAATGATAGAGTATCTCACACAAAAGAATAATAATCAAAATTGGCCTGGAAATGAACATTGTCACATGGATTGAAAACTGGCTGGAGAACTGCAAACAAAGTGCTATGAAGGATAACCAAACATCTAGCAAAGGAACCTTAGAAGGGACCAGAGATACCAGCCTTTGATTCATTCTTTCTTAAAAACTGGGTCTAGCAGCTAAGCCTTAGGGTAGCCAACCCTTGGGCTTGGGACAATATACTGCCTAGAACAATTTATCTAACCTACAGTGTACTTTCTGCTGCCAGCTATCCCCAAAGTCCCCTCAGGCGTAGGCAGGAAGTGAGCACTATTGAGAATAAATGACTAATGCTAGCAGATCTTCAGAAAGATGAATGAAAAATAAACTGGGATGAAACACGGGAAAATACATTTTTTACGCCCCAGAAAATACTCCTTGCTGTAGGTAACTGTGGAAGGCAAAGAAGAAGTGATTATACTGAAAGAAAACTCTAACCTTGAAATCAAGCAAAATCAAAGTTCGCAGAGGTTTTCAGGTATCACCATCCCGTTTGTCCCTTGTGCAGGACAGCTAAGATACTAGTCACACTATATCACCCACAATTATTCTACTGAGCTGCATTTCACTTTTCTCTTTACATTTTCTACAGTACTGTGAGGATATCAACTTGTACTCCTGTAAGTCTCTGGTACCACTCAGAAATGAACATTAATACTTTATTGGTCAATATGAAAATGTTCACCACAGCTGATGTAATACTGCAGTCTGGGACCTGCACATTTATAAATGCTTTATGGAGGGTGCTGAGTGGCATTTCAGCCAGGAAAGCTCCTGGTTCAGATCCACTGTCAGCAATTCTGACTTGACAACAGCAACAAGTAGCAGATAAAATGATACCTGCTCCACATCAGTCAATATCTATACCAGAAAGTAAGTCAGATTTATAATAGATGTCTTTCCAGGATGTCATTTAGTTATTAATTTAGCAGCAGGATACTATTATTCCCTAACAAAAAGGTATTTATTCTACTGTCATATTTAATAGTATTTAAAGCACTGAGTAAAAGAAGTAGCTTTTAGTAATCAGCCCACTCTGATTGCTAGCCTTTTGGTGCAACTCCCTGGAACAGTAAGTCACTGTTATCCCTATTGTTATGCACATTATTCATTAGTTAATGCATATATGCCGAT
The DNA here is from genome assembly GCF_040807025.1 of Struthio camelus. NCBI lineage: Eukaryota > Metazoa > Chordata > Aves > Struthioniformes > Struthionidae > Struthio > Struthio camelus. The sequence continues at coordinate 204,565,706 of NC_090942.1, forward strand.
TATATACCAATCCTTATATGCTAATTAAGCAATTGCAAAGCAATTGCAAAAGCCACCAAAGCCACAGACTGGCAAGCTAAGCTCACCTTAGTTCGCCCTGTCTGTAACACGGTATAAAGAAATATCTGGCTTTGGTTAGGCATCAAATCAATATATATTATCTGAAAATATCTGCCACCCTCCCTGCGTGCAGTCCAGGGTATATGGAGCTGGGTGCAGTACGGCCCTGCAGCTGCGAGTGCCTCCAGATCGAGCCCTGGGCACCTTTCTTGGCACTAGCGCCAGTTCCCTGGGGGCCACCCCACGGAACAGGGGATGGACCTGGGCTACGGCAGGGTGCTGGGGTGGCTGTGGCGGCGAGAGAGAAGAGCTAGCAGCTTTGTATTTCCAGCTGCTTTGAAAAGCAAGGGGAGGCAGGCACAGGCTGCACTATTCTGGCATATTTTTGTGATTTAGCAGGTTAATGAATTTGCAAGTGATCTTGATCTGCTGGACTGCGTGATTAGCCAGAGTTTAAAAGATGGGCTCTTAACACTGTCACTTAAAGTGCTGACATATTAATTCTTTGGATCAAGACTTATTACATGCTACAGCACAAGCAAGACTTACTTGGCATAGGAGCTGTTTATATGCACTGAAAATTACCACGCAATTTAGAGATGCACCAAATTTTCCTATAAAAGCCTGAAAGACTACAACACAACTTTGCCTTTACACTCAGGCCTCCTTCCACTTAGCTAGTACTGGAAAAGGGCCTAAAATGAAAGGGATCTTCATTTAACGTAAGGAGCCCTTTACGTTCCTGGAGTGGGCTACAAGGGCCTTACAGCAAATGGGAAGTAGGCGCTGTTTTGGACAACAGCGATACTGTAGTGCTTTGGGACCAATGCTGCAGAGTAGTCAGGACTTTGGAATTTGCAGTGTAAACTATTCACAAGATGGGATAGAGGATTTTTATTATTCTGCCAATAGAAACTTTTGAACTAAAAAGAATGGGGAAGCTCTTAAACTGACGCAATTCAGAGAGGTTCCACTGATATCGCTGGAGGTATATGAACATATATCAACTTCTGGCTCAATTTCCTTTTCAAAAGCAGTGTTACTCTAGAGTCTTCATTAACATTAGATTATAATCTCCTATAAAAGAAATATGATTTATGAGCATCTGGCATGTTAATGCAGAAGAAGAGCTTGCATGGAATATTTTAAATGCATTTGCATTCAGGTGGAGGAGAAGGAGAGGTAAGCTAGGCAGTGACTGACAACTTAGTATGTGAAATAACATTCATTTGGCAGCTTTTTACTTTTCCTCATCGATCCAATGAGGTGATTGTGGAATTATGGCATCCAAATAACATTGCAAAGCATTAAATGAAGCATGGGGCCAGAAAATATTTTCATATAAGTGGATAATGTAACATCAGTGTCAGTGCAACCTTTTGAACATAGCAGAAATATTCTGAGGACATAAAAATATGTGTCATTATGCCATACTGCAAAGCATAAAAAATCCTGCAAACTCTAGATTATACATTTATATTCATTTTAATTTCAGTTCATCGAACCGGATTTTTTGCTGCCTTGGTTACCAAAACTGGCCTACTAAGCACATGACTTGGCCAAAACCCATAATTCACTCGTTTTCTTGACAGGCCTCTCAGGATCAACGTTTTCCACTGTCCTGTAAGTCTTCTAGCCAACAGCAAACCTCTTCTGCGCAGAATTAAGCGGTGAACCTTGAATGGCAGCAGAATCAGGGTGACAGTCCTGATTACTATTTCATCATTCTATTTAATAAATGCACAGCCATCTTCGTGACACTAATTGTAGCCTATATTTTGAATTTTTGTGGCCTTGTATGCATCCCCACAGCAAACTATGCTTTGACATCTGCAAATACATAAGATGTGAAGCTAGCAGACTTGCATTTCATCCCAAGAAGACGGTACAGGGGCATCTAATAGTGATTAACTATGCAACTTGATTTATTTTTCCTGAGGCCCGCCATTAGCATATATCTTTAGTACTTTCTCCAGTCTTTTAATTAAATGGATAGATCCTGATCCTGTGCTGCCTCCTGTTACATTAAAATAATTTTAAGTTTTTTTTTTTTTTTACATTATGTGATAAAAGCTTGTGTCCACAAGCACAAAAGAGCACAGAGAGACAGCGACAGATGGGGAGCCTGAATAATACCTGTCCCGGCTGCTCCTGGGCCACCACAGGGGAGCTCAGCCCGGCGAGGGCTCGTCCCCGCAAGCACAGGGGAGCGCAGAGGCCCAGGGGCAGATGGGGGAACCCGAATTACCGACTCAGAGGAACGGACACCCTGTTGTGGGAAACTGGAGGGAAAAGGGGGATAAAAGGGGCTGGTTGCATGCAAACGGGGTGGTCAGTACGCTTGCCCAGCTGTGCCCTGAGCCTGATCAGTGCAGTCTGTCCTATCTTCTCGCTAAATGCCTTTCAAACTGCTTTCCTGGGTGAGGACCCTGCTCCGAGTGCTGGTGCGTGCGCGGAGGCCTGAGTGCCAGTGTGCGCGTGTGTGTGGTGTGTGTAGCAGCAGCTGGAGCAGGGCTGTGGGCCCCGGGGGCTCATAGGCTCAGGTGCCAGCAACTGGGGAGACTGGGCGTCCAGGGGCAGCTACTGGGTGGCTAGACAAAGCCCAGCTACTGGAGGGATGGAATTGTACGTGGGTGTATATATATTTGTCCCACACTTGGACCTTCCCCCTGATCAGCCCGAGAGGGGAACAGGGTGAGGCTGTCAGCGCTGCTTGTGTGAGTGCTGCCAGCGTCAGTCTGTGCTGACCTGTGTGACCAGCCGTGTACATATATATTTGTATATGTGTTGTATACATGCATTTGTGGGGGGACCTACTGGGGATACACGCTCAGCCTTGCACCTGGCTGGACCTGGGGACGTGGAGCTGCAGCAGCCTCACCCCGTCGGGTGACCGGGTCTGGCCTCTTTACCTAACACTCATGTTCAGTTGTGCTGCAGTGTGTACTAATGGTATACTGCTAACTCTAATTTAAAGTGACCAGCTATCAGACTCCAAGCCTAAGGGTCCTCCGGAGAGCCAGCTCTCACTGACAGCTACATCCTCTAAGTGCAATATTTAAAGGTATCTGAAAGAAAAAAGTCATGTTCCTTTAAGAAAAAAGCATGACTTTCAGTGAAATCATTTTAGCATGTCTCCCATTAATTAGGATTTTTTCCACACTCTACCCTTGTAACAGTTATAGTTAATGCATACACAGTATTTACCCAGCTATTTTTAGATTCGAGGAAGATCCAGTCGTTCACTTGCCAAGCTTATGCTGTTTCCTGCTCCCAAGACAAAGTCAGGCAAAGCAGCCAAGAGGTGAACTACGGTCAACTGTGAACAGTGCACAGGTAATAATATCAGCAACAGTAAGCCAACAAAAATGGTGATGATGACTGTTATATATTCAGCCCATATACCACAAAGGACTGTACCTGTAGCACTCGTGGCTTCTTCTTTTCCCATCTTGCTGCACGTGCCGTTCCTTGCAGCAGCATCCCTGCGGCTGTCAGCTCTGTGCCTACTCTTCCTCCCACGCTACCCTTCCCACCCCCATCTCTTGGCTTCTGATCCTCCCTCTCACTGCTCCTGTGCTCAAAATCCTGAATATTCACAGAGATGTGCTTTTTCACTCTTCCAGTGTGCTGGAGGAAATTTTTTTCAAAACAGGTTAGCAAGTTTTTTGAGTGTCTTTTTTTTTCCCACGTTGTGATCTGTAAAAGTTTAATTCTAAACAAAGTTTACAGGTAATCTGATAAGTTTCTGTTTTGAAGAGGATGAGAGCTGCTACAGCAGTGAAAGTTTTTTCTCAAATTTGAATCCTGAAGTAATTCAAGCTCAAAATTATCCTAGTTCAGGTTTCCACCCAAATGTATGGACTTCAGTAGCAATCAACTTTCTGTAAATTTAAAAATAATGACCATTTAGGATGAGACAGTGTTTTGCTTGATAACAAAGACCAATATCCTGCTGATTCAGCCAAAATGCTAGGTCATAGCTTTCATATTGAGAAATGAGTATGAATATCTGCTGGAATCTTATCTAAACTTATACTATTCTGATATTTTAATAACTTTATTTTCTGGCTTCAGCATTTATAATGACACTTAGGAAACATGAAACTAATACATTTTTCCTTGCTAAATGGCTTTCTGCCATCATGGAGAATAATGAATGTTTTCGTAAAATATTAACGATGGGCTGCCAACTTTCCCATACCCCTCCAGACAATTACACCTTTCTTCAGTTAATAAAAAAGCAGAGAAACATTTGTTCTGGAAGTGGGGTGTGAAAGAAAGAGAAACGTGCCACGCTCACATGGTCCTTGCAAATGGAATGCATCCAGCTTTGGACAGCACAATTCAGACAGGATATGTACCAATTGGAAAGAATTCGGAGGAGCACAAGATTGATAGGAGCTCTAGAAATTATGAACTACAAGGAAAAACTGAAGGATTTAATCTAGAAAAGAGGATTGTGGGGAGACAGTGACCAAATATGTAAAAGGTAGCTCTAAAGAGGAAAGAATAAACTCTTTTAATATTGTTGTAGTAGGCTTAACTGAAGAGAAAGTAATTTCAATCGGATATCAGGAAAAATAGTTTATAATTGTAAGGACAACGCAGTGCAGGAACAGGCTGACAAGGGAGGCTGTGAATCCTCTCGCTGGAAATTTCTAAGAACAAGTTATCTAGGTGTCTTTTAGGAAAGACATCGGTAAAGCTGATTGGTAAGTGAGTTTCTCTGATCTCCTGAGGTCCTTCCTAGATCTGTTTTTTATGATTACAACGTTGGTGTCAGGAAAAGTTTGGATGCATCCTGAACTCATTGTTTTTCCTCTTAAAATGGCGTGATATTGCAGCTGGTACTTGAGAGGCAGAGGGGACCCTGTGCAGAGCGGTGAGGGAGTTCGGCAGCTAGCACACGGACCTCTCGGACCAGCTCCACGCTGATGGTGGATTTCCAGGAATTAGACCACCTTTCACTGCAGCACAAGTCAATGCAGTCAAGCTGCGTTTGGAGTATGACACTCCTCAATGCCCACATCAGCCAGCAGATCCACAAGCTGGAACCCAGGAATTTCAGTCCCCATCGAATGGACCGTTCAATCTGTAAACCACTAGCAGTATGGTAAGAGCTTGAGACAATCAGGAGACCCCAATCCTCTCTTGATGTAGGGTGGTAAAGTTTGGGCTCCCATCATGGTTTATAGAAGCCAGGGATATGGCCATCAGATTATACTGAGTAATTCAACACCGTATACAAGAAAAATACAGCTATTTCTGCTTGAAGACCCAGTCAGCGGGAGGATGTCTAGCTCATTTCTTATTCATCTGAGTCACTTTTAAAAGCATCCCACTCTTGCAGTGAAGTATTTTGCAATGTGTTGTGGAAGGACAACTAAAAATCTTGCCCATAATTTTTTTATGTCTGTCATTCACAGCTTGACAGTCCCACAGGTTGTTAGAAAAAGAGACTCCTCTATGGTGCATGGAAAATAGTAAATCTAAGGGGGGATCAGAAGTGCAATACAATCCATCAGTGTGTTAAAAACTGACAAAAAATATGGCCCTCTGGGTTCTTAAACACACTCACAGTAAAAGCTGTCTAGGTTGTGAATTAGAGAGAGTGAAACTGATGCCTGAAATGGATCCAGAGCAAGGATGATAATGCGATAACTTTTATGGATGATTGCATGTTACACTTGAAAGGGTCCCCTGTTCAAGGGAGATTCCTTCATCTTTCCTTAAGAGCCAATGTCAACAGTCTCCTTTCTGTTTCCAATAAATTTAAGTCCCATCAGCCATAAAACAAAAATGCTGTATTCTTAAGGTAACCCCAATAACTTCCCATTCTAACATTCCTGTTACGAATGTAGAATTCTCACAGGGCACATATATGCCAACCTTACTCATGTTATGCAATTTATTGCTCCGTGCCTCAGTCCACTGAAGTGAGAATCAGGCTGTCGACATGGCCAACATTTTGTAGAGCTCCAGGGAATCTGCTAGCAAAACCTGGCTATACCAAAAAAGAAAAAAGTATAGGTTATTTATGAGCTGTATGCAGACAATAGCCTTCTCAACAGCAATTTTCGGACAAGCACCGATAACATGCCCTCATCACATTTTAGGTGATAGGATGTTTTTTCTCAAGTATGCTTTGACGAATAGAAACCACCCCACTGCTGAGCATCATTGTGAGTGCTGTGGATGGTGGGTCTTCCAGGAGTCAAGTAATGTGATGGGTGTACAGTAAGATTTAAGAAAGTTCAAGCTCATACTCAAGAGGTGTGTCCTCTGCACATATTTGAATATGCAGTGTGTGTTTCCTAAAAATTCACATCGCTTCTTCCACTGGCTCCTGTATTTTGTATTCATGACTACATTGCGGATACTGCTGTAAGTATTTGCATCACTACCCATCTAGCTGAGAGCACAAGTTAAACAGCTCCAGGTGCAAGTGCACAGATTTACTTCAGATATGTTGCCCACAAAAGAAGAGATTAAGCCTTATCTTAAAATAAATGCAATCCTTTCATGTGTAATACTTACCTCCCATGCCAGATCTCTCCTGGATGAATATCCATGACTTTTACTGACTTTTAACTTTGCCTCACAATTTGCAGTTGAAAGCTTGGTAATGACAGTAAGAAATCTTCAGTGCTGAGAAACCAAAAATAAATAATCTTAAAAGTGTATTAATATGAACAAAGGAAATAATGCATAAAAGTCAAAAGTAAGATATGAATAAAACAGGGAAAATGTGAATGCGAGCAGAATATGAACGTCACTCCCTTATGGGTGGTGTTGATATCAGGCCATACGCATGTTGTGGTGTTTATGCTGGCCCTATTTGTTCACAAGAATTGTACTGGTTTAACTACACTGATTACAAAATCAAGCTTAGTCAAACCAGAGCAACGTTTGCATGCAGGAAACGTGGCCCTTCACTGGCAAAATTCTCTTTGATATACTGGACTGAATTTCACACAGCCTACGTAATACAGCTCAAAAGGATATTAAAAATTGGTAGAATCATTACAGGAGTGGTTCCTATGCAAGGCCGGATTGTGACAACTTTTCCGCATATCGGGTGAGCAGGTGGGTCTATGGGAGGACAGCTCTAGCTGGCCCATAGCACTGAAATCTACACCTGAAACCCTAGCCTACATAAAATGCAGAGCCAAGAGCACTTCACAGAGCATGGCTGGGATGGAAAGAAATGCACACAGTGAGGATATCATGTGAAGCACCTGACACTGAGACTCTCCCAGTACTTTTGCTGCAATTTTGTGCAATACCCCATTTGTGCTGTACAGTTGCTAAGTGGGATGCACACTCATCACAACTGCTGGAAAGACTCTGTGTTCTGCAAACTCCGACTCCACATTCAAACTGGGCCATCCAAATTTTGGGGGGAAGAGCCGGTACATTTTTGTTTATTTGACAAGCTTTAACAGAACAACACAAGTGAGCTGTTTCTCAGTATTTACAGAGTCTCTGAGCATCCAGCACAAAAGACTCTGCAAATTTTTGAGCTTGGGGATGGACAGAACGTGGTGTCTCCTGTTAATGTGAACCTGTATGCAAAAAAGTGTTAATAACTGCTGCAACATGAATCCCAGAAGGTTTGTGAATTCCACTTACCAGTTGCACACATAGCATTTAACAATTATGTCTGTTAGCAAACTACCACGAAAACAGGAGAATGGGGCTTAGCATCTGGACTTTCTTCTGTCTCCCCCTTGGGGACCATGGAGCACGGAAGATGTTCTTAGCTTACCAGAGCCTTTCTGGCATGGAGCAGCAGCAAATACTGTGAAGATGAGCAATGAGGGATTCACACCACAGGGGAACCTTCTGCTGGTAAATATCTGGTGCTAAATCTCCTGTGCTGAATTTCAGAAGAAAGAGAGAATGCCTTTAGTCAGCATTCCCAAGGGATGCTCTAATTTACAACTCCAAGCTGAGGATAAAGTGAAGCTGTTAAAGTCATCTACCCAATTCTTCTTCTCCAATTTTTCTTCTCAGCTCAGCTTTTCGCCATCTGAACAGTTCCAGCCTGTCCACAATATAGTCCTCCGCAAGCCCTATTTTTAACTGCTTATAATACATGAGCAGCATTAGATTCTCGGTATTAGGTTATTAGAACAGAAAGTTGGTGCATCAGATGTCACTGTAAATATACTTGCCTATAATTTCCAGTTCTGTTTGACTGTATGGCTTTAATTGCATGAGGCATTTATGCACGAGTTTCATAAAATTAGTATGCGGGCAGACTTCTTTTGGGGGCAGATTTGGTAGAATCATATTTATTCAGCGCATCTTGGTAAGTTAAGTAATGCTCACTCGCTTCTAGCCTAACAAACTTCCTTGGCTATCATGATTTTCTTGGAAGCAAAAGTCTGCTAGTGCTAACGTGTTTTGAAAGCTCATAAAAACTGGAAGTAGCTACAGCCTGTGTATCTAGCATTTATTAACAGTTCACTGTGGGGTTTCCTAATGTGGCAGATTTACAGGGTCATATTTCCATCTTGGATGGGTTTGCCCTTGAGTAATTCTCCTGTGTCTTGTGCACAAACATGATTTTTCCTACAACACCTATATATTTCTATATCCCAATCCCCTCTCTATCCCTACAGTATTTTGTCTTCAGACAACACTGTGGCCAAGGCAACAGAAATAAAATCTTTCTGTTAACATACACGTTCTTTTCTGAGCCTTGTACGTCTTTTCTAGCGTAGGGCTCAAGTAGCATTTTAGCCGATATTGGTGATAGATGGTGCAGTGTAAGGAAGGTTTGATGCAATTATATACCTCAGCTTTTCATTGTTCAGATTGATACAAGTCTGAAAGACCCAGGCTAATGTGAAAACCTAGACAGTGTTGGTTTTGTGAGAGGAAGAGACTCCCAGTAGGGTTTCCAGTGCCCTGGCCTACATCTGAGAGGATCTATTACTGAACCTCAGCACTGTCCTGCAGTGCTCCGACACTGTCCTGTCCAGCTCAGGCACAGAGCCCTCTTCGCTATTCTCCTCAGGCCAGGGAAAACTCATTAGCTGCACTGCAGTTCCTGCACCATCGCACAGTGATGCACTGGAGTTGCCGAGCCACGCTGGGTACGGGGCTTCAGAGTGGGGCTGGGCTCAAGTGGATAACCAGAAGCAGTGAGAGAGCAGTAGGGAGGCTGGGGCTGGCCATGAGCTCTTGCCCTGCACACTGAGGGATGAATGGGACTGAGCTGCCTTTGGCAGTACTAGCCCCATTCCCATGCCTGGCTCTGCCCCAGGGCCCTCGGGACTTTCTGCGGCCCTGGCTGGTTTTGTCTGCAGCCTGGACAAGAGAGTTAAACAGATTTGGTGGTTTTCCATTCAGGAATCCATGCACAGATACTTAGGACTGTCACGCAGAAACTGCACTTGAGAGATGTTGCACAGGTTGCAATCACATCCCATGAATAGTTTCTGCACTGCACACCATGGAGCCACCAGTCTTTTGAAAGGTCTTCAAAAACCCAAACTCAAATCAAAAAACAAGTAAGTTGTGATCTGCCAGAAATAAACCATCAGTTAAGCTCGGAGCAGTCCTTGGGGAAAATCTATTTTTCCTCTTTCCCATTTTTGGCAGTTCTTGACAGGTTTGTTTATTTATTTTTACCCTTTGAGATTAATCACTGCAAGGTGTGGGACCTTCTAGCTGCCAGTTCTACACCAGAGGTCTTTTTATAGGTACTGTGCTCCAGGCTGCCTGTAACATTGCTATTGTATCCTGCATGTTCACTCTGTGGCTGCTCTGTCATTTGGCTGCAATGCTGTTTGTGCTGCAGCAGGGGAAGCATGGCTTGTAAACTCGTGTTTCCTCTGAGTCACTTCTGAGAGCCGTACGTCTCCAGGACAAAACATCCCGTTTGCTCTTCTGGCAGAGCAGGTTAACAAAAGGTATGTGAAAGTTAGTATAAGGGAAGTACTACAACTAAATAAAATTTTATGTCTGTGTGTTTGCATATGCATTTGTGAGACACAGAGAAGAAAGCTTCTTCTCTAATCTTACTTATCTAGTAACTGGATTTTAATCTATTTATCTTAGTGAGTAGGTGAAAGAGTCAGCATTCAATAAATATCATAGGAAATGTGCCTATGTAATTAGATAAAAGAATGCATCTAAGCATGTGCAAGCTTTTAGGAAAGCTTATGTAACATTTCCTTTGCAAAATAAATATATACTTAAAGTCTAATTTCCAAAACATCACCAAGAATATCATTACTTGCAAATGTTTCTGGGGAAGAGGTTGCCAAATTGCTAAATATATTCCAGGCTTTGAATAGACATTTAGTACAGTTTCCTTTCTACTCTAATAAATCTTTTCTTAGCCATATCACAGGAGCTCTGAGAGAGCTGTATCAGGACCATTTCCCATTGTGTTGGGTACTGTGTAGTAATAGGCAGGTCCTTGCCTCAAAAGTTCACAGCCTTGGGTCCAGAGCCAGAGAAAATCTCCAACTGTGCTTTTTTCCAGCTTGCCTAAAAATAAGCATGTAGGCAGATAATTTTATACCTTCATCCCCAAATCTCTCTGCTTCCTCTGCATGCTGGTATTGCCATCACAGACCCTCTGCAGCACACAGCACCCCACAGTGAGGCTCATTCACTCAGAGCAGTCCCAGGGCTGTAGGGCGCAAGGTTGGCTGCCTGCTCTGCTCACAGCCAGTCTGGAGGATGCTCTGCTGTGTAGACCCAGCTTTGCCAGACTGGAACCATGGTGGAGCAAGAGACAACAGGGAGACGAACCAAATGGATGTGAGGAGGACAGGCAAACATGCAAGAGAGTTGAACAAGGTCTGTCTGCACAATAAGCAGGAGTCACAGCTTGCCACCTAACTTGACACGCAGCTGGCTCCAAGGCTGTTCCTAGCTGCAAAAATCAGCTGACAACAAGATTTTTGATTTTTGGAGACTCGTGCTTTAAAACTTCAGAAGGTTTTTACATGCTGGTTTGCTTTTGTGATGTCTGGCCATCTGCTTGTAAATTAGCGCAGGTACCGAGAATGCGTCATTTCAGGTCTTCAATGCTTCAAATGAAAGATGGTAAAATTCAGTGAACAGGAAATGGTATAACTCATGAAATGTTAATATACATAATACATATAAACCACTGCCCTAACTATCCATTTCTCTCTCTTTCTTAAGGATATTAGGGGCAGCCTGCTGGGCTTTCTGAGACCTGACAAACAGGAACGATGTTAGCCAAGAGCCATCTCCCAGTAGCCTAATGGCCAAAGACATGAAGATCAGGCTTTTGTAGGTCAGGGATGTGGAGGTGGCATGGGGTAAGGAGGAAAAGTTAACAGCTGGATACTGGAAAATACAGTACTTCTGCATGAGGAGGCAGAAGCACTCATATTGCAGCTCAGGCTTTAATATTTCATCTTTCCTTTACTTATGTGATTCCACTGACTTGCAGAAATAAGGGTGCAAGGAGAGGGCAGCTGCCCATACCTATTTAAACAAAGAGATCACTGAAGCGCTATCCCATGCAAATGTTGGGCCTAAATAACTTATCAAGATGGCCACATAACATTGAACCAAATATCAAGAGCAGCCTCCACCAAGTTATGGAAGCAGCACATGTATTTCTGCATCTGGGAGGTAAACCAGGCTGGGAACTGATCCAGATGAAAACTAACCATATTGAACCTCGATCAGTTCCCCATTCCGTTCATCATAGGGATGTAGAAACTTCTGGCAGAAGGAAAGGAGTAGAAATGAAAAGCTGCACATAAGACAGCAGAATGTCTTTTTTTGTGCCTTTTTTGTGGTCAACAAAGGAGAAAAATGCATGTAGAACATGTGACAGCTGGAAAGGCTGGAGATAAAAATATCTCTCCTCAAGTGTAGGAAGGATAAGAAAGAACCTCCTAGGTGATCAGGAGTGCTGCCTTGCTGCTGAAGATACTGTATTTAATGAATATATACTGTAATGTATAAACACTACAGCTGTATCAGACTGCCACCTTTCAAGTAGCTATGCCTTTTGCTTCTGGTTGGCTGGGCTATTCCACAACCTTGCTGTTCTCTCAATTAGCACACTTTCTTCCAATTTCCAGCTGAGATTTATTTATAGCCTATTTACACCTATTTGCTTCTGAGCCAACACGATCCATTAGCTTAACTGGTGGTTCTTCCTCCTTATTGTTCCCTGCTTTCCTAGAGCACAATGGCACCTCTCAGCCTCCGGTGGGCTGCTCTGAGCAAACTCCGAGCCTCCTTGCTGCAGCAGCCTCCCTCTCCTCGTGCACCCGTGACCTCCTCGCACCTGTGGTGGTTGGGCACTCAAATGGGTGACGGGATGGCCCAGGAGGCTGGGTGCTCAAACAGGTGACGGGATGGCCCAGGAGGTCTCTGGAAGGGACGGTGTCTCTGTCCTTATCTGCCTCCTCGGGGTGGCAGGGTAATGCAGGGATCATGCAACACCCACCCTAAACCTGGGACCACGAAACACCCACCCGAATCTTAGGACTGCGCAGGCCCCCACATCTTCAGGGCCACTGCAGGGCCCCCTTGGGCAGAGATGGGGCAGGCCCCACCTCTGGAGGTCCCACTGGGACCCCTCGAGGCCATGGAGGCCTTCCACCTCTAGGGGTCCTGCCAGGGCCCCCTCGGGACCGGGCAGGCCCCACCTCTGGAGGTCCCACTGGGACCCCTCGGGGCCGTGGAGGCCCCCCACCTCTGGGGGTCCTGCCAGGGCCCCCTCGGGACCGGGCAGGCCCCACCTCTGCGGGTCCCGTCGGGGTCGGGCAGACCGCTGCCCCCCCCCCCAGCACTGCCGACCAGGTCCGCGCCCCCCCCCGCCGCTGCCCCCTCCCCGCCCGCCGGCTGCCGCGCGCGCAGGCGCAGGGTGGGGGCGCGCGCGGCCCCCTCCCCGACACGAGCGCCCCCCCGCCCAACCGCCCTCGACCGGCGGCGCATGCGCATCACCTCCCTCCCCCCCCCCCCCGCCTCCACAGCCCCCCAGCTCCGCAGAGCTAGGCGCGAACCAGCGGGGAAGAGGGGCGGGGCCGGCGGGAAAGGGGGCGGGGCCGGCGGGGGGCGGGGCGCGGCCCGGCGCGCCCTGTCCATGGTGCGGGCGGCGGCGGCGGCGCGGGCGTCCCCGCGGCGGCAGGGCTGCGGCGCGGGGCTGCATGGACGTGATGTCCCCGCAACAGGAGCACCTGGGGCCGGGCCGCTCGTCCTCCCTGAGCGGCGAGAGCAGGGTCTTCGCCGCCGCCGCCGACAGCAAGAAGGTAAGGCCGCCGCGGGCAAGGCGCCCCCGCGGCTGAGGCAGCGCCGCCGCCGCCACCCCGGGCACCCCGGCGGCGCCGGTGCGGAGGGGCGCGGCGGCAGCGGGGGGGGCTGCCGCGGGTGGGGGCGCCCGCCGGGGGGCTGTGCCCCGGGGGCTGGGGGCGCCGGCAACGCTGCGCCGACGTCGGGGCAGCTCGGGAAGGGTTCGCTGGACGGGGGCTCACCGGGGCTGAGGGGCTTCGCTAGCCGGGTGTCCCGGGGGGAATTAAGGCGGCTTTGCCGCACGGGCGCCCTGGGGAGCTGGAGGGACGTGCGAGGGAGCCGGGCTGGTGTGCTGAACCGACGCCCCGGGGAGCTAAGGGGGGTTTGCAGCGCGGGTGGCCGGGGGCAGCTAGGGAAGGGTTTGCTGCGTGGATGGCCGGGGGGGTTTGCTGGGTGCTCGCATGCACGCTTTGGGCAGGAGAAGTGCCGCGCGCTCCCTGGGTGTTTCGCAACAGAGAGGAAAAGCATGTCAGCCCGTCTTCGGACCCGGCTGTGAAATCTGTTTGGTGCCTAGAATAGGCTTTCAGCATCTGACACGAGATCAAGTGCAAAATGCTCACTTCTGCATACGGCCAAGTACTTGCTTCTGCTATGTGCTTTACTGTATCGAATGAGCTGTAAAAACCATATTTTTTCCCACCGTGTAAAATAGGAACTCTTTTTCCTCCTTAGTTTAGCCAAGTGCTATAGCGTTTTTCTACCCAAAGTAGAGCTGCGTACCTTCCTACCTCATGAGTTTTGCCTCTCAGGGCCGTTAAAATCTGTGCATCCGTCTTGTCTTTAGAGGAGTACGATGCTATTGAGTGCCAAATACATTGGCAGGTTCAGAATGACTGGCCAGGTTACCGTGTCCTTTGTTAAATCTGTCCTACCCTGATGACATGATTTAGGATCCCTGGTAGTAGAGGGATGAGCTTGTGTCCAGCCCTGCTGCTGAGTGGGGCTGGGGTTTGCTGACCAGGGGACTGCGGGGCAGACGGGAGCCTGGTCTTCCTCCACCTGCTGAAGCAGCAGTTTGGGCTGGAAAGCTGGGCTGTGCGTTTCCGTGGGAAGCGTCCGTGTGTGCTGTGTCCCGCCAAGGTGCGTGGCACTCTGACCTGACCACAGCCTGGAGACCTCTTCTCATGGCAGCAGCTCTCAGTGCTCAGATAACTGAAGTGATTCCTCGGAGTGCGTTTGGCCAAGACTTCTACCATGCTTTTATTGTGTTGCGCTTAGTACCGGATAGGTTTCTGAGGAGGGAGTGTGATACACCCACTCAGAGTGGTGGCATACCTTCTGCTGGCTAGCCAGCCAACGTGGTGGAGTAGATAAGTGCTGTGATCTAACCTGTGGCAGCTGAATATATGGCTTTGTGTTTTCTTCTATCATTTCTGTGATTATTGCTGAAGACAGAGTACCTTATACCTTGCAACGTGGCGAAGTCCTAATGTCAGATGCCCACTTGAAATGAGAAGGGGTGCTCAAATGCTATGAAGCTGAAAATACTTTGTTACGAGCTCTACTTAATGATTCAGCATTCTGAGGACACATATTAATAGTAGCGCTTGTGTTTCCTGCTCCTGTTCCAAACAGCCCAATCCTAGGAACGCAGACCTTGTTTTTGCCAGTGCTGACAAGGGAGAGGGGATATTACTTTTTACAGACGCTGGCAGCCCTTTTGGAATTCCTCAGTGTGGAGACACATGCACCGGGGGTCCGTGTGGATATCTTCCCGCAGAGGAGCAGCGTGAGGCCTGGCTGCTCCGTACAGCAGATGGGAGCTGTGCACCCCGCGCAAAGCCAACACGGGCAGCCACCAACATCCAGCTGTCCATCAGCCTAACATCCTGCTGCTTGCCCACGTTCTTGCTGTTCCCTTGAGTCTGTTGGCACGCCATCTCCCTGTCGTATCTGGGGGAGAAGATTCTCGCCTTTATGCTTGTTCAGCAGTGCGCTAGTCCTAATTTTGCCTGGAGTTGGAACTCAGTGACATTTTGGGATTTTTTTTAACTACGTAGGTCCTGCAGACTCCATGTATATCTCTTTTTTTTGTTGTTTGTTTTTTTACATGATGCAAAAGCATCGTATTTTTTACAATAGAAGAAGTCTTTCTTATTACAGTGGGAGATTACACTGCCTATAATGGTTGAGTGCAGCTGTATGGGAGAAGATGTTGACAAGAAATCAAAATGTTGATATCAGTGACAACAAGAACACAGCGTAGCGAGTTGAAAGATATTGTTCCACATATGTATTTAACACTGTTTTACCTTCTGATGCAAATCCCCCCAAATATGGGATGATAAGCGATCACTGAACCTTTCTCTCTTCTTATTATTCTGACTATACCTTTTTCAAATTAAGTTTATTTGGGTGAGCTTTGTTACATTGCTCTGTGGTTGTCTGATCTCCTATTTTATCTTCCACTTGGCTGTCCAAGCAAAGTTCCAGGATCATTTACTCAATAACATCACAGGACCAAAAGACAGAAATTGTCAAGGACTTACATCCTGTATTTTGGGTGACCGTTCCAATTATTTTCACGGACTCATTTCTTCTCCTTTTCTTTACAAGCAAAGTGGTTCTAACTACCAACCTACCTCACCGACGCTGGGAGGTTCTCTCTGCTAAATGTTTATATGGCATTCAAGACTCCCTGCTAAAAGGTGACCTGGAAGTGTAGTGTATTAGTTAATGTTTTTGGAAAATTCCACATTCCCCGCTTTACTGAACTTACCAGAGTCACTGCACTTGGTTGGCCTACACAAGTTTTGTACTGCCTGTTTAGTTTAGTAACCAATACCAGTAAATTGATGCAACCTGAATGGGTTGAAGTAACGTGAGCAAGAGCAATTATACTGATAGAGGTTATTTCTACAAATTTATCAAAGCAAACTATTCAGTATAGACATCTTTTATGCCAGTGTAACTGCGTCAGCACTAGCAGCTGCAGTCATTTAACTGTATTTGTGAGTTTCTGGTGTTTCACTTCTCTCTTCTTGGAGGAGTTCAATAAATGCTGAATATTTTACACAAAACAATATTTGGTAACATGAGCTGTCACTGTTAGGTTTTTTTGCTGCCTCCTTGAAGATTTCAAGTGACTGCTTACAACTTTCGTGAGACTCAGCAATGTTTTATTTTTAATGCATAAAATGCATATAACAACCTAACCATTTGTCCATGAGAAGATGCTAGTCCTCTGTGTAAGTATGCATCATTCTTGCGCACTAAGGAAAATAGTATCTGTGGTTTGAGACTTAGAATGTGGAAGCCCGTGAATGTAGAAATGCACTTCCCTGTGCTTCGGCTCACAAAGGCAAACAGCGAAAGGAGAGTTCCTGGGTTCCAGAACAGGTTACCGAGTGCCCAAGATTCACGCAAATTAGCAGTATTGGAAGAGTAAAGGTAGTTGTACGTAATCCTCATCCCTTTATCTGTCTGACTCTGCAAAGTTGAGAATCAGGTGTGTTTGCCATTGTACTTGATGACCCCTTGATCTCATGTTTTATTTTTAAGGTTTTATTTTTAAGGTTTTATTTTTAATTTTAATTAATTTTTTTTTTAATTTTGAATGTTTTAAGCTCCTTAAAGCAGATATCGTGCCTTTCTGTGAGTCCCTGTCCTGTTACTATGATGCTGGCTGAGGAGCTGGAGGCTTCTGTCGAAATCATTCCCGGTACTGCCTGGAATTTTTGCTTTCCAGGAGCACTTCTAGCATCATTTAGCAAAGTGGTGGACAATTCCTGTTGTCCTGCAGACATATGCTGTGGCAATTTTATCTCTGATGAGGACTGATAGATCCCCTATTTTAATGATGGCATCCGTATAAATGGTCCTTAAGGTGGAATCACCTCCCCAGGCTGTGCTGACTTGTGATAACTTATTGTTGTAACGGGCCTCGTGATGCTGCTTTAATTAAGATCCAGAATTAGCAATCCCTCCTCTGTCTGTCCGTGAGAGAACCTGGAAGTTATGCATAAAATAATGTATTCTAGTTCATAAGTCTCCTGATCTTGTTTTTTTTGGTACCTCATGGTGGCAGTAGGAAAGGCAGGAACTTAGCACGTGATATGGGATCTGGTAGTCATGAACTGCATATGTCAAATTGTTGTCTTGATGCTTAAGACTTAATGCTGCTTGAAGCATCCGTGTGTGGTGGATACCAGTGAAGACTGCTCTCTCTGTCCCCTGCAAACTGCTTCTGGGACAGCCCTGCTGTGCAGAAAGCCGAGCAGGGCTCCGTCCATGTGTTGCCGTTCCTGCTTTGTGTGAGGTTGAAAGGACCCTTTGACTCCATCGAAGCCGCCACAACCAGCATTGCTGGTCTGAGCATTGTGGATGCGGTGCAGCTGGCACAAGGACCCACAGGCTTAATGTTCTCCACTTCCCTCCTCCACGTGCTTGGTAACCTTCCATTGCTCCAACTTTCAGTGTCAATGGGTGAGATCTTTCTCACACGTCAGGGCTTCCAAAGAATTTGTAACCTTTGGGAGAGAGCTGGTAGAACATCTTTGACGTATAGTTTCTTTCATCAGCTTTTCTTTCTGCTCTGAGTTAGCCTTTAGTCTCTGTCCTTGCTGTGCTCCCTAGCAGCTGTTGTTTCATGATTACATGTTTTTTCTTCCACTCTGTTGGTAGCTCTTTCCTTGTGTGCCCCTGTAATTGTTTTCTCCTTGGCTATCCATCCAAAAATGGCTTTCTTTTTAGGGAAGTCCTGGTAAGTAAAAGTATTCTGCCAGGATAAACGTAAAGTACATAGTTTTGTCACCTGCTTGGCCTTTAAGGTAAGTAGGCTTGCTGTGGGACCTAGGTATCTCTAAGGCACACAGACACATGCTCTGCTGTGTGAACCAGCGGTTCAAATGCAGCCGTCTTCTCACCCTGTTTGTAAGGGCTCAAGAATGTTATAGGTCAATATAGGGCCACTTCTTGCTCTATCAAAGAATAAGAGATTCTTATTATTTCTAGTGTTTTTAAACAATTACACACCGTACGTCTAACAAACATGAGATAATAGCATGTAGGAAAAAAGGATTTATTGCCTCTTGTTGTAGGTAGCCTAGTGATAACATGGGAAAGAGTAATGCACAATTGTCTTGGAAAATTAGCTGTTAGGTGATGAGAATTGATATGTTTTTTTTTAATTGCTGGTAAAGCAGTTAGTTGAACTTTGCCATGCCGATTTCTGTAAAGGTTTGTGTTCTGCGCTTTGGTTCATGGCTAGCTAAACCAGAAATCTGTGTCACAGATATGTTTTGTTGCTCCGACAACAAGAACGGAGTTTGCATGTATTAAATCCCTCATGGTTATTAACTTAGATACTTTTATAGAGTAGGCTTTGTTAAAATCAGACTTCCTTTTATTAAAAAAATAAGGCAGTGAGGGAGAGAGCTTAGCTGCTTCAGTGAAATCCTCGGCTCAAAGGTATTGGTATGTCTGAGTGGTGTCCCTGTCACCCAGTTAAACAACCCAGGCACATGTCTCAGCCTTGACCCACTTCTGGGGCAAGCCTGTAAATCAGGGGCCTGAAATCCTTTCGTCTTTGGGGAGGCTTTTAGCAAGGGTGTCAGCACATTGCTGAGATGGCATTTCTGCTGCATTCACCTGTTAGGAACTGATTACTTTTTTTCAGCTATTTCATGTATGAATCTCTGAATGGCCATCAAGTAATACAGTTTTCTCACTCTAGGCTCAAACCATTCACTAAGAAGAAAATTGTTCCATATGTTATTAGGCTTATAAGTTTGTCTCTTCCCTGTGCTTTCTTCAGACAGCAAGGATGGGATTCAGATAGATGAACTGTGCACTCAATGTGTCCATTGCTCTCTGTTGGCTATAAAAGGAGCATAGAGCAAATAACTCAGGTGTGCAAGTCTGAAGTTGGTTGAGGGAAAATGCTCCTGCACGTGTCTGTAGCATCGGTCAAGCACAATAACCTGGCAGTCTAGGCACAGTGCTCCTGGGGAAGCGCAGCAGGGTGCCTCCATTAGCCAGCCTGCTTCTACCTCATGCACCTTTGCAGTAATTGCAGTAGGGTGTCTACTTATTGCACAGATTTTTGCTTCTATGGATGCTTGTAAAACATTATAAGCACAGTACCATTTACATCTGGAATTTTAGTTATTTTTCATCACAAAAGAAATAGTAAGTACCCGCAATCTTTTAATGAGTTCTTTACTTGTATTCTGCCTTTCCAAGCATAGTATAGTTAAGTGATATGCACAAATAACAAGAGTGCTTTATCTTCAGTTCGATTTTTTTTGAAGACATTACTTAGATGCTGTTGTATGTTATCTTTTTCACAGAAAGGGGATTAAGATCATAACTCAGCAATACATTTGTTTATATAGATGCATTTAATGGCAGTATCCACTTCAACTATTAACCAAAATTAGTTCAATGCTGGCATTCAGAAATAATTTCTTCCTATAGCCAATGGCTTGCGAGACACTTGTGGAAGTTTTACTGTAATCCAGCTCTCCATTAGAGTTCTGATTCACGGGTATAGGCAGCATAATTTCAGTGATGGTTTGCAAGGTTACTGTTCTCAGCATGATGGGCTGACTTGTTCATAGAACGCTTACCGTCACAGTTTACAAAGCAGCATTTGAAAGTGTAAGTCCGATCATTATCTGGTGTAGATGCATTCTTTTGAAGTCTTTAGCACTATGTCTATTTTTACCAGATGAGAAACTAGCCAAATACTAAAGTATACCATCAGTTCAACAACTGCAAGAGCAAAACTTTATGCTGCAGATTTGTTTCTGATAAAAAAGAAATCAAGACAACCATCATCAGAATTGCAGAAAGTATGAAGTCAAACCTGAAGTGCGGGCAGGGGGGAACCCGACACTTGGAAAGCAAGGAAGACGAAGATGACTCCAATTTCTTCTACCTGATACAAGATTATTGTCTTTACATTGGCACACTGTAAACATTCAATATGGATACTGATTTTATGATACGTTTCACATGGATGTGACTCAGCCTGCAAGTACAAGGATTTCTCTTTGTTGACCTTTCTTATAATTACACAAAAAATAGGAGGTTATGATGTGGGGCACATGTTGAAAGCTACTTCTGTGTGTCCCATGCTTAAATAATTGATCATTGCATCTCCTTTTGCTCCCAAACATCTGCTTTTACTGCAGCTGTCCAGGATATATCTGGTCTTCTCCATGCTGCCAGGGGTGATGTCCTTGCAGTGAAACTAAGGATAGCAGACATGAGGGTCCACCTTAGCTAAAGAGGAATTTGTCCTATTCCATCTGAAATTGGATCAATTCCAGTCGTCATGGTTGCCTCTTATTTTCTCTTCTCCAACTCTATACGTGACAAAATAAAAGCAAAAAACCTCTTATCCTATCTATATCTCTAGTCCATATCTCTGTATGAGATTTTTATTTGCATAGAGCTGATCTGACTCACTTGGATTTTGATATTAAAATTCTCCTTTCCAAACCTCATCAATGATCTTTATATGTTTTAAGGCTCTCTTTTTGTAAGCTTTGTTTAATAGTTTAGATCTGTATCAACAGGTTGCCCAGAGAGGCTGTGGAGTCTCCATTCTTGCAGATATGCAGACCTTGACTGGAGATGACCCTGAGCGGCAGCCTGGCTCTGAGCAAGGGGTTGGGCCAGAGACCTCCAGAGGTTCCCTCCAACCTGAGTTATTCTACGATTCTGTGCTAGTCATTTGACGTCTCATTAAACTTGCTGTAGTCCTCTTTGTCTTAGTCCTTGAATATTTAAGTCAAGCCCAGAATCTCACTGCCACAGGCACTATTCAGCGCTGCTAACCCAAGAATGAAAAAAGTTGCCAACCAAGAATGGAAAAAGTTGTCCTAATTGAGAGAGATTTAAAAATGCTCCATTTTTTTTTTTGTTCTTCAGTGGCTTTCTTTTCAGACCTGAGCGGTCAAAGGATTTAAGATCTCTTTGAAAATATAACCAAACCTCCATTGTATTCACAAGAATTGACATGTCTCGTTTTAACCACCCCTGAAAGCCACCTACCCAATAATGAGACCAGCAACAAATTTTTAATTGAGAGTTGATGCTTTATATAAGCTTGTATAGAAACTGCCAGTTGGGTGAAATCTGCAGCCTGCCTTCTGTAGCATGTTAGACTACGTTGTTACACAGGTCGCTCTTTGTATTTGTATTAGTAGATTTACTGCTTTTTAAAATGGTTAAACGCTTCTCAGATTTGCCAATACTAAAACAAACTGATTCTGTTCACTAGAAAATTTCAGCAAAGTGAATATTTTCTTTCCTTTCTTGCTGAAAACTGTGAAAAAATGGCGTCTGCTTTAGTTATCAATCTGTTATTATCCAGTTAATTTCAGATTGGATAGAAGACATCTAAATGGTCCCAGCCCTGATTTATCAATCTTGATAAGGTTATTTTTGATGGAAGAAAGAGGAAGGAGGGGATAGCTTTTAAAGGCAAATTCAAATTACACGGCTGCATTTATAAGTCATTGTACCACAGATGTAACTGAGGATCTGACAAAATAAACAAGCATGCTCTTCCCTCAGAAATAAAGAGAGAAGCAAAAAAAAAAAAAAAAGAAAACCAAAAAAACCCGCAGTAACAAGTGCACTCTGGTACACACTTGTCAAAAGCAAATAAAACATGTAGTACTGTATAATTTCTTTTTCCAAAGTGGTGCATACTGTGCACCTGCCCAAACAAGATTTGTGCCACATCCGGAATATAAATTGGCAGAAGAATCAGTTCTTCCCTAACATACATGTTCCCTGCATTCAGTGGTTATTTTTAGTAGAAAGGGAGAAAATCTTGCTTTGTGATTGGCAGAAATCAGTCCTTTTATGACAGTCAAGGGGTTCATTTGTTTGTATTTTCTCAGTGGTTACCAGGCTAGTGCAGTGACAGCTCTAGCGCTGGATACTGTCATGGCCAGGTGTCAAAAGGAGTTCAACCCCAGTCCTTTTGTTCACCAGTATATTCTGAAAAATATCTGAGCTAAATAGCATAATAACCATTATCCCGGTGGAGGGTCTGTGAGAGAGGAGGTCATCCACCTTTCCAGCAGGTTGCACAACCAGTTGCTGGAGAGCAGCTCCAAAGTTAGGGACTGGACTCCTTTTCCCTGTTTCTGGCTGCAGGAGGGAGAGAAAGCAGTGGTGAATGCACTGGTTTTCAAGGAAATGTGTGTTTCTGTGTCCCATGGGTGCTTTTGAAAACTTCTATCTCTGGGTAAAACAATGTTGTTTGCTCAGTATTTTTATTGTAGTATCACTCCATGGGAATCCACGCTCCCTTGATGACTACTGGCATTTTTCTCTCTTCCCTGTGCTTTTTTTTTTTTGTCTGCTATATTCCCTGTCTTTGAGTGTTTTCTTTTTCCCATTCTCTTCCTAGTTTTCCTGTGCCCTCTGAGAACTTCCTTGTCTCTGGCTTTCCTATCTTGTCCCATACATGATCTGGAAGGAAAAAAATATCACTATTGACTACTGAGAGACAAGAGGTAATGCTCCAGTTAACTTAATAGGGAAGGAAACTGCCATTACATTTTCAGAGTTCCAAAGATTTAGAAAAAAATATGGCCATTAGGCACATAAAGTTAGGTGTGTAGAATCCAGACCTGAATTTATTTTAGGTATCAGACCTGACACAGAAATGTATCAAGTATTTGAAATTTGACCCACCAGCTGGATTTTTGACATACTTAAAATGCAATACATTTGTGGGGGCCAAAAAGCGGTTGAGAAAAAGCTTGAGAGGTTTTCGTTGCAGGTATGGATTACCTCAGGCATCACTGTATGGACACATTAGCAATTTGTTTTCTATATCACTAACTTTCTGGCCATGCTCCTGTTTTTCTCAGTGTGTGGTATTTTGCAACCATTTTCCACCTCCAGGGTTGTTGTTGGTGATAATTCACCCTCTTTCCTATGGTCTGAAATTGGATTCTGGGTGCGACAAGTCTGTATGCAATCAGTTATTGTTCAGAATCTCACCTATGATTTCATTTTGTTTCTCTTTCCAATCAGAAAATGAAGAGTTTGGCCCAAAGACGCCAGTCTGCACCATCTTTGATCTTTGTCAAAGCACTTAACAGGTCTAGATCTGTCTCAAGGTGAGTCAGTGAGTTTTACTGGCTGTACTGTTTTGCAGTTTCTTAGCCCAAAACTGGAGCTGTTTTTGAGTTGTCGTCCACATCAGGTTATAAACCGCACTTCAGGCAGTTATGCTGAGAAGGAGGGGCTGTTCACTTCTCGGTAGCTGCACAGCTATGACACCTGCTGAGAGATGTGACACATCCAGCAGAGCCTGTGGTTGGTCTCCTAGAAGGGAGTTCCTGTGCTCTTCCTCTGTACTGCCACTCTAAGCTGTTGATCTAAGCGGGCCAGCAGAGCTGCTCCTCAATTTGCAGCCAGGCATGCACCGTTTGGGTTGCTTAACTCTAGTTATTTTATGTCTATCTGTGATTGTCTGCTGGAGAGATGGCATGGGCAGAAAAAAAAAAGATGCATGTTTCCCACTTTTCGCCTTGTACACTCATGCAATGCCAGGCCTAATTTCGGTGTGGTTATTGTGGGATTTCACTATTTAGTTTGAGCTAAGTTTCTGTCACAAAGTGCTGCATAGCTCAGCATGGTACAGTCCCTCAAGCATGGAACCAGATGCTGGTTTAGGACAATGGTGTGGGCCAGGACTCAGTGGTCACAGCCCCCTGCATTCCAGCATGGTCACTTTGTGGGGCTGAGTATGAGAATGTGTGTAAGTATGAAGGATTCAATCTTGTTGTCTTCGTCTTCTGCCATGATCCCCTCTCTTTCTGCCCCAATGTAAAGCCACTATATGGTTTGATATTTCAGTGGAGCTATTCCATTGTCCAGCTCCAGCCCATGATCTACAACTTGAACCACTTTGCATAGATAACTTTCATCTTCTTGTGCTACAGTTCTTTAGACTTTAAACTTGCAAAATATAAATGTTTACCAAAAAGTGAACCATCTGGTAGTCTGTTAGTGCTTCCAACTGTGTAGAGTTCTTTACTAAGAAACATTATTGAGGGAAATTGAAGTATAGCTTGGTAAGGAATATTTTTTTCTTACACTGTGCTGTGTTAAGTAGTCAGTATGTGGGCTTTGGAAAGTTCTCTGTGTTTGATCTAACTAATACTGGATTTCATATTTGTCATCGTGCAGAATTCCAGTTTTTCGGAAACCTGTGAAAGTATTCTGAGAAAACATCAGTGTTGCAAAATAGGAAAGAGAAATTATTTGGAACTACTTGCAGGTCATTTTTACTGACTATGACATAAAAGAGGAAACTTAGAAATGAATTCCTAAAGGGGTTTGCCCCTTTTTGTGTAGTCGAGTGGCCTGAGCATAGGACTGAGAGCCAGGAACATGTGTTCTAGTCCTGGCTCTAAAGTTTCCTCTGTGGCCTCTCTCTGACTTTGTTTCCAGGTCTCTAAAAGAAGATGAATAGCTATTTTGTAACCCCTTCATGAGAATGCTGAAATTTTTTAGATTGTTTATACTACCATATCTGTATTTCATTTACTATTCTTTCTTCATTGTATTTGTAACTATGTTAATAGCTGTGATAGCACCTTTTGGGCATAGATCCCACGTTCAGAACTGAAGTTCTAAAATTAGAGAAAGATGAATTATTCCTATGGGGAGTAGCAATAACTGGAATACACAGCACGAGAGATGGGATCCCTCAACCCTTGGACTTCAGGGTTTCCTACAGTTTATACACCTGTGTGTCCATAATGTCTCCCCGTCAAGCTGTCTTAACACCTGCTCCTCCATACAACGAAACTGAACTATATTCAAAGCTTGTATGTCAAGGCTTCAGTCGTTTGCCTGCTAGGTTTCAGAAAAGAGCATTTTTCCTCACTTCTACATTTTCTTGTTTTATTGGCTGCTCCATAAGTATCAGAGATTGGCCATAGCTGGAGAAGGGAGAGCTTTACTCTCCACAGAGTAGGGTAATGCTCACATGTAACATTTCGCCTAATAGTTTTACACTCTTTCTTAGGTGTAAATATGTCTTACTGGTAGAGTTCAGGTTAGAATTCTTTCCAGATTTGATGTGTGGAAGGATTTTTTGTGAAGTCAGTTGGCAAAAACTTTGTGATGGAGAGGACTGAAGAAGGGGAAATGTTGCCTTATTTTGCAGGAAGGGCATGCTTCCCGTGGCAGGGACTGACTCTGGCAATTTCAGGATTGCTTGATGCTGCCTCAGTCACATCTGTCCTCTGCTTGTGGTGTGCAACAAGTTAGGCCCTGCCGTTCTTTTGAACTGAAGTCTATGGCCTTCATGTAAGGGTATCTGGTGGAGTTTGAGGACTCAGGGAACCAGAGCAGATGATTTTGTAGCTTCAAAGTCTATCACTAAAAAGGTAACTTTGGATGATGTGGTGTTTATTATTGTTCACAGCAGCAGTAATTCTCACCTATGCTGAACTTCCTTGTTTGGCTGTGCAAAATGCATTCCTCTTCATCGCTAAACTGATGGATGAGTTTGAACTTTCCACTTGGTTTGTTGTGTAAATGCTTAACTCTTGTGAAGTGCTTTCTCTTAAGGCAAGCTAAAGAGCAATAAACTGACTTCTCATGTTTTCTAATCTTCTCCAAATGTTTTATCTCAGAGCTGTCTCAGCTCTTAGTTCCCTTTCTTGTAGACCCAGCCAGCCTGCGCAATTCATTATTCTCCTCTGGCAGTGAACCTTAATACTGAGACTCCAGAACACTGACTTGTTAATGGTTGATTAATGACTTGTAGATAATAAAGTTCCTATGCAAAGTTAGCAAACATCTGTGAGGGATTTATATGAATCCTCTCACCTCAGCAGCTGGCTCACCTCAATATTTGTTGAAATTAATGAACAAGTGCAAAGTTTAAAAGGGCAGGAAATACTTAGAAGCACAAGTCAGTTTGTATTTTTATACCACTTTATATGTCAGGTGTCCATGGATTATATACAGGGCACCTTCATAAAATGTGGAGGCAGCCATTTCAGGCACACCTACCTTTGAGCAGTTTGATGGTATTTGTTCAAAGAAACCATTGTGACGTCTGGAGATGGCTATTCCAGCACTCAGAGGATTGGGTTTTTTAATGGTAACGTTGCTGTAGCTGTGGTGGGATAAGGATGTAAGCGAGACAAGATTTGCAGGGAGATGTAGTATCTTTTATTAAACAAATTGGTCGAGCTGGAAAAAGGAGATACTCTTGTGCTGTCGTGCTCTTCGTCAGTCCTGAAAGAGAAGCACATCTGAAGGACATCTTGTGTGCTTTGAAGCATGTTTTTTTCCCTAGCTATGTCATTTGATTTAAAGAAAATTAAACCTTTCTTATGAATCTTACCATTCCATGCAGGTCACATAACAGCAATTGCAGATATTTGGCCTGCAGAAGAATTCTGAGATGACTGCATATAGTACGGTGGTGTTGTACAGATGTGTAACCCTGCTGTTGCTGTTATGCCTTTCTCACTTGAGTGTAACTGCAGACAGCAGAGGAATTGCTTCTGATTTACATAGGATATTATGGTGGAATTTGGGCCCTTACTTCCAACAGATGAAATATGCAGACTACCTTTTGCCTCCTATTTTGCTTCTCTTCCTTTTCTTGCTACAATTTATCTTTCCTCACAAAGTAGTGATGGATAAGCATGTAAGGACTGTTTCACATCGTCAGATGTCCTTTTTGGAAGCAAAGTTATTCTTGAAATACATTGAAAAAGTAAGCTTTTGATATTTTTCTGGGCTGATATTTGATACAGGAAAAAGTTTGATAGTTAACTCTGTTAATATGTATGAAATCAGCAAAGGGTTTAGGTTAGTTATATTTGGCTGTGGACCTGTTGTGCAGTTATAATTTTCCTCCTGTTTTTTCTTAGTACCCTTTAATGAAAACTGCGCAACTTCCTTAATGATATACTTGAGTGCAACAAAAATTATGGGCTTGAAACAGAAATTGCTGAGGCGGTGATTTAAGTGTCAGGTCTTGTCATCTTGGAATAACTGGCAGGTAATATTAAAGATTTGTTTCAAGTCAAATTGCTCTGCTGTCCCTCATAACAATTTTCTTGTGTGACAGAGCACCAGCTACCAAGTTTCTGCTCCATGTAGATGGACTTCTTTCCCAATCTAGGATCCCTCACAGGGCCAGTCAAATTCTGTATTGCTGACACTGGCAGTTTCCCTTTTCCTAAGGCACACCTCACCAGATCTCTGAAAGCGATATTTTTAGAAGTTTGCACAGTTTTTACATGCTGAAACTTATTGATACACTTTCGTAATCCTGAGTCTTCATGATCGTTTATAAATATTCTTCTCTACGTAGTAAAGTTGTTAAAATTTCGATAATGAAATTGTTCTTTATTACCGTGTTAATTGTGTTTATAATATAATTGGTGTAAGCTAGGAGGAAGGGTTGTTTTAAAAAAAAACAAGCATCATTTTTAGAAGATTTTTTGAAGAAATCTTTAATGAACATTAGAAGGAAATACCTAAGAGAACAACCCCAAACCTTGTATTATTTGTATTATTTGGATTTTACAGTTGAAGATGTTAAGGTAAAAAAGAGAGGATTTCAGAAACTTCTAAGGTGTTTTTTCCTCTCCTGTAAATAGAGTGAAAGTTCCAGTCTTCACGGAGAAGCTGCTCTTTCCTTTCCTAATTCACAGTAAATGATTCGGGCATGTTATCTTTGAAGAGTCCAATGCCAAATGCTAAATATCCCCGATAACAAAGATCATACGTGTAATCTAGTAATATATTCCACTTGGCTCTAGTCAAATACAACGTATTCCCAAAGTCATGGGCACTGTGTTTGCATGGTTTTAGTCAGAAGGTATGTGGATGAACCATGCTATGTGACTAGATGAAGAAAAATATAGAGATTTTTAATAAATGTAAATTGCCAGAAGGCCTTAGCTGTCTCTTTTTCACAGACAAGAGGGGTATTTGGTGTTTTAGACAAATCTGATTGTGTAGAGGAAGGGGATAAAAGTTTGTTGTGAATAACTAACTTGTTAAGTACATATCTCAGTTGTGATCGTTTTGCTTGTTCTTCACTAGTTTCCACGGCAGCGAATAATTTTGCCTAGCAGAACAATTTTTGCCAGGCGTGCTTCTTTGGGGATGCTTAACACCTCGCACAGCTATTACAGAGGGCTTTGTCCTGCTCCCCCTGCCATCAAATGTGGAGTGCCTTCGTCCCCGTCGCATCCCAAAGTATTTTTTTTAGCACGTAAAAGAGGCCCAGACGAACACGCAGGCCCACGTGCCCCGCGGCCGTGCCGGCTTGGGCCGTCCCTGTTGCTCTGAGCCGCTGCGGCTGAAGGAGGCCCTGCCCCGGGCCTGCCCCGCCGCCACCGCAGCTCCGTGCCACCGCCATGGCCTTGCCTGCGCCCGTGGCCGCCGCAGCGGGGGGTGGTGACTCCGGCGAGCGGCTGAGCGCCGCCCCAGAGGAAAAGACTGTGAGGTCTGAAGCGCAGGGATCACCTTTTAGCCCAGTTTTTACACAGCACTTAGCAGTTGCCATCGCCACGCAGCCCCCATTCGCCGTGATGAAATCTGTCGGGGCAGAGCGGAGCCCTCGGCTGGGGCCGCCAGCAGCCCGCGGGCCCGGCGCCCGCCCGGCTGGGGGCAGCCATGCCCCCCGCGTGTGCCTCCTCGCCCCAGGCACAGCCATGAAATCGTGCAGCGAAATCCCTCGCACCCTGGCAGCTAAATCTGACGGGGCTTGTGATGCCTGCCTGATGATGCCTGCCATTTTGTGTGCGCACGCGTGTGTGCGTTACATGTATAGTCAGTGTGGGTTTTTACCTCCAAAGTGGTTATATACAACTACTAGTGGTGGCGTGGAGGGAGAGGGGCTCACAACCAGGGCAGGAGGCAGTTTGGCAAAACACTGTCCCCAGCTCATTTCGTTTAAAATGAAGTCATCGCCTTTGGGGAGGGGGCAGTCCTTCGGCGACTGCAAAATGGAAGGTGAAGGGTGAGGCTAAGCGGGTGACGAGTCACTTTAAAAATGGCGCTGGGGGAGATGAGGGAAGGTTTAAGGCCTCTAAGGCAGACGTGGTTGGTGCTGCTCCCTCCCAGCAGCCGCCCCGGTGCCCCGTTTGTGAAACGGAGGTGCCTGCGGAGCGGGGCTGAGGGGCGCTCGCCCCTGCGCCGCCCCCTGCGCCTCTGCGGACGCAGAAAGGGCCACCTAGGGCCAGCTGCCACCGCGGAACAGCTATGGGACGAACGTCTCATACTGTAAGTAATAGCGATGGAGTAAGATACTGTCGTGGCCTGAATGAGGTATCAAAAATGCTACTGTACCCCGAACTGCCAGGAGTGGGGAAGCCCCATAGAGAGAATTACTTAATCTGGCCTCCTCCCCGGGCGACTGGTGCTGTTGCAAAATTGTGTCAGGGTAGTTAACGCGCAGGTGCGCAGCTGAAAAAACACCTCTAAATCCCCCTTGTCCAGCGCCCTTGGCCACCCAAGTGGCATGGTCACAAGTGACTAAGGCTCTCAGTCTCCTTAGTTTGCCGTAGGAGGACGCGTGCGGTGGGAGAGGGCTCACGGGGGCAGTCTTCCGAAGCTGCGGGGCTCGCGATTTCTCACAAAAAGTTTAATGGCTGCCAATATTGCCAAAGCGTTTCCCCAGGTAAAAACCAAGCTAGCGGCACGCGAGAGGTAGCCTTGTATTCTGCATTCACAGTTTTAGAGTCTCTTGTCCAAGAGACTTCAAATATACTCAAGAATATAGAAGAGAATATAGAAGAGCCTTTTCAGGAAAGACAGAAAAGGCGCAAAGAACATAAAATAGGATTTCCCAACGGGAAGATTTAACTACTAGCAGTGCTTTCAATTTTACCTTGACCTGTGATATTTGGTAGCTTTTTCCGTTAATGCTCCTGCTCCAGGAGTCATCTGGTTATAAAAGTCACAATTTCATTAGAAATTAAGTTCCTAGTTATCAAGATGGAGAGAAAATCTTGTTCCTAAAGACTCAGCCAGTGAAGCAAATGAAATGTCCTTCACTTCTGGGTTGAATTTTTAAATTATGCTTATTTAACCTCAACATTTCTGATCAGTTTTTTTCCTGAAATTTTCCGTTTCGTGAAAAGTTTCGATGACGTAACATTTTCTCTTTAATCTGCATGGGCATGAGTCTCTGTATCAGAATTTTCTCAGATTTCTCCTCTCAGTATGTCAAGTTTCTATATATAAGGCAAGGAAATGCAGAATTTGCATAAAAATACTGGAAAATGTTAAAAAGACGAAAATATTTTGTATCAAAGTGCTCTTCCTTTTCATGTAACGGCACATAATTAAAATAACTTATAGTAATATGGTGCAAGTTGTGATTTTGATACTATTTCTAATTCATGCTTCATTTAAGTTAATTATGACACTGGAGTTGTTTCCTTAAACCATGTACTTGAACGTAAAAGCTATTTTTATGTAGTAATAGCTGGGGATAAAATTTTATTAACTGTTAACAAGGAACAAAGTGAACTTTTTGAGGTCTCAAAGGGCCTTTTAACTCGGAGATTGGCATTCCTGTCCTCCTGCTGTGTTTTTTTGTTTTGTTTTGTGTGTGAGCATGTGTGTGTATATGTGCATATGTTTGTTTTTGATAAAACACATCAGTTCTTCATTTATTACATACAAACTGGCTTATAGTGATGTTTGTACATCTGGAGATTGAAATGAGCTGAGGCTCTCAGACTTAGAGATATGCTCTCCTTTTTATTAAAAGGAAAGGACTAGAAGTAGAAAGAAGGAAGGCTTGGAAGCAGGGTTTTGGAGGGATTGAAGTTTAAATGAGGGATTAATTTTACAATAAATGACTGATAGTTTAACACTAGCCCTTTAAGCCGATTCTGCTTTGGGTAGAGTTGTGACAGTTTTAAGACAAAAGCAGCATGGGGCACTTCTCATCAGGATGAGTTCAGAGCTCGAGTTATCCAGATATCTCGCTGTCTACATGTACTTTTGGATTAAGCCCTTTGGGGGGCTTTCTGGATTAGGCCTTGAGGTTTGGCAAAATGCAGCCTTTGTCCAGCCATTGTGTATCCCTGATTTTAGACAATAAAATCTCCGCCAAATGACAGTCTGGCCAAGCAGTTTAGACAGTGGCATACCTGAGGAAATCACAGGACCGACTCAGTCAGTGTTGCTAGTGGTCGTTTATCTTGTGTAAACAAGCAGAAAGCCTCTAATGATGTGCAGGCTGATGTGCGGCCTTTGGTGCTCTCACCCCTGACAAGGGCCAGGATTAAACACGCATTGCACTCTCCTGACTAATACAGCATTGCTTCCTCATGGCACACAAAACTGCTTGGGAGGAGCTTTAGTCACACCACAGGTATAACAATCCATCTTAAGATTTCTTTTGTGCTCGTGTCTTAAGTGTTTGAGTACCAGGGGCTAGATCCAATAAAGGATAATGAACCCCAAGAGCAAGACGTGGGACGATTTTAGTTGCCTGAATCTAAAACCTGTGACTCAAAAAGCATCATTTCAGTAGCTGGCAGACCTCCCAAGGGCCTCCATTCTTTAGACGTCTAATTTTCCTACTAACAAGAAAGCTCCACAAATACCTAGAGCTGTGCTTTTGCACATTGCAGTACAGCATGTCTGTTGACAACGTTAAACAGGTCTGTGTCAGAAAACCAAACTGCTGAGAAGCTTGATCCAGTAGTTGATCCAGTAGTCCTCAGACGCTTTTTAACCTGCCCTGTCAGGTTAAACAGCAGTTTAACAGCCGTTTACAAAAGCAGTTGCAAATGTTGCTCTTTTAACTGGCTCAGTCCACTTTTCTGGAGTGTTTTTTAGAGATTTGTTTAGGGCAGTGGTTTCCAAATACACAACAGCAGAGCTGAGGTGGGAGGGAATCTAGTCCATGGGGTATTTTGGTGAGGAGAGACCTGGTTAGTGTTGCAACCGAGGTCGGTGCCGTCTAGCAAACTTCGCGTAAGCTATGCTAGGTCATTTCTAGCCTGCTCCTGAAGGGCCCCACAAACCACCACTGCTCTTTGAGAAACTGCTTGCCTAGAAGTTAGCATGCTTTAGATGGAAACGGGTCACCTGGGTTCAGTTCTCTGCCTCCTCATCAGATAGCTAATTGTCCGTATCCCAGAAAAGTGATGCAACTAATAAGCCAGTGCATATCAGGAGGAGTGGAGGCTTTCTTCTCTCTCCCACACTTGAAGCTGGGCCACTATGCAGAAAGGCATGAAATATTCCTGGGGCCAAAAAGTTTACATTCACAGGAGGGAGCTGGGCTCTGTAGCTCAATGGTAATAGTACTTACCTGGCAGGGGAAAACCTGCGTCTGTTGCCAGGATTATTTTTGCATGTCACCTGCTGATGCACCCTTGTTCAGCATTTCCTGTCACCCAGCTCAACGTGGCTATATGCACTAACACGAGCATGCTGGTTTGGATCCCATGCCCTCTGTAGGGAGCCAATATTTTGAACGTAGATTGCATTTGGTGGGTCTAGGTATCTAAGCACATCCTAAGGGCATCCTGGGTTTTCATACTAGGATTATTCATTAAATGCAGAAAAGCCTCTCATGGTGAAGATCCTCATCTGAATGAATAATTGCAGCTGAGGTGTTTTCACCCACTTTCTTTCCGTTTCTTGTGTCCAAGATAGGGATTTTGGAGTGCATCTGGTTTGTCAGCGCTCCTCCGGAAACTTGGTCTGCCCCTGAGCACATCTGATTAAGAGCGACATCACACGCATTCCCCTCAGTTTTGCTGTCCAAGAGCAGAACAGGTTTCTCGGCGTGTGGTGTGTCAAGTGTGATGTGCATTTTTACAAGGAAGTCACTAATCAGATACAGTCAAACTCTTCCGGTAAATCAAACAGTCCAATAAAGGTGGAAGAAAAATGCTATCAAGTAAAAGGCTCTTGTGCTTCCCCACTCTCCAGGCTCCCCTTCCCTGCAGCCAGCTTGCCTGTGCCCACTTCTCACTTGTGTGAAGTAATTACCATCAGGTGCAGGGATGTGGGGAACCCTGTAACAGCTTTTGCCCCAGCTCAGATCGCTGGTGGATGAGAAGGCTCTGACTAGCCTGTCTGAGGAGCTCTGCACAGAGATTCATTGAATATGAAGGCAGTTAGTTTTAAGGGAGTAAACAGGTGCATGTGGCTGAAACTAATTTGTCTTCTGGCTGTTCATAAGGAATCTGGGTCATTACTCATGCAATAGCTGGCCACGGCAGGCATATCAAGTAATCCCTTCACTGTAATAGGATAATTCATGTACTGTAGTACTAGTATCAAAATATGATTTAAAGCCCTTGAGGCAAACGAAAGACAGATTTGTTCCTGTTACAGCTGGGGACAGGTGCAGTGAAGTGACAATCCTGTCTTCCATGGGGTCCTGCAGCTTCAGAGCCCATGTCGGTCATCCCGACATGGTCCCGGAAGTGGTCATTAAGAGCTTAAGCCAATGCAAGGGCTGGCCAGATCCTCCACTGAAGTCTTCAGTGGACTCTTCAGTTTACACCAGAGTCCTCAGCTGTGGGTTTGCAGTCAAGGCTGAGCAGCCATAGGCTTCAATGGGAGCTGCAGCTTGTGTGAGGATGAAGCTTATCTTTTAGCAACGGTACTTGCAGCATTTGTAGGTCAGTTTATACGTAATTATTTTGTTTATAATCAGTAAGTTTTCTCCTGAAAGGGGGGAATCATACAAAAGGTCCCCCAAATTATTAGCTGATAGAATTTACATTTGTTTTCCCTGGCCAGATTTTTTAAGTCTTTCACTGTTTTGAATGCGTTTGTTTTTCTGAAGTCATTGCTGCCTAGGTGTAGATTATACCCATGTGGCATGAGTTGAGGAGAAGAGCCTTGCTGAATCATTTCTTGAAGAATGGGAAAATCAGAGGCAAAAGGAGGATAAGTGTTGAGCAAGAAGACTTTGAGAGACCATGAGCAGCCCACCTGGTATTACCTGATAATTGTGTGAGGTGACTGGCAGGCAATAAACTTTTGAGCAGTCACGTAGAAACTGCTGTTTCCCTATTAAAACGATTCAGTCATACAAGTGCCTTTCTACAGCCTTGTGTAACATGTAGGTGCAGACAATAGGGCAGGCAGATATTTATGCACGAGCTCACTAACAGCCATAAATGATAGGCCAGGAGGGATTTCTAAAGATTCCCACACCAAGCTTTTCACCTCAGTGCACCTTAGTTTGAAAAGACCTGTTACTGCAGAGATCTGCAGCATGTGCTGGCTGTTTTCACTAACCCAGAATTTCTGGCAATTACTTGACCTGCATTGATTGAACCCTGGTAGTTTAGTTTGCAAGAAGACATTTGAAATATACTTTTGCAAGAAGGGCTAATTTTGTCCCTGAGGTAACTCAAAATCAGTTGAGTTGAACTAAGTCTTTAAACGTCCCAAATGTGATAGCTGCTTCACAAAAAATTAAGGTAAGACAAAAACCTCATCCCATCAGTCCACTAAAATAACGCTGGATGCTTCTAGGGGGCATGGGCAAAGCTGGGATCCCAGAGTGCTCCCACTCGTGCCCCTGGGAATGAGTGGGAAAGAGCCAATGTGGAACTGGCAAAGGAGACCTCTGCCTCCAGACTCCTTGTAAGCCACAAGAAGCTCCAGAAAGCCCATAAAACTGTGATGCAGAACTGCACTACTAAGTGATGGTGAGATGGGGTGTTAAGTTCTGGGCTTTTCTTTGGCCTCTGCTCATCCTTCTCTTCCCCTCCCCCCAAAGGTCACTTTTTTGTGACAAGGAAAGAGAAGGAACCAATAAATGTTTGTCTAGGTAAATAACGTCCGGAATGGTGCACCTGTAATGGCAGTGCAACTCAAAGTGCTGCTATTATGTTACTCAGTAAAAGTGAATGGGATATGCAGTGGGGAACAGAGGATCAATTCTTGCAAAGGCCAGAAAAGATTTTATCGACTTCTACATGAATATGACTTCTGAATATGCCCACTCCTAAACTTTTTCCCCCGTTAAAACCTCTTGGACTTGTTGATCTCTAATAAGCAGGGCTGGAGAACACCCACACTGAAAGTGCATTGCAGTAGGGTTTAAAGAACTTGTGCTAAATTCTTTTGTGGTGAAAATAGGCAAAATACATCTGAAATGTGTGATACGAATTTATACCAGTAGAGAATTTTGTCTTTGTGCTAAATTTTCAAAGTAAACACCTTGCAGCTGTTTGTTAATACAAAACAAAAAACCTTGGAAGTAAACCAAACCACAGGCATGTTTCCTGTCTCCAGTCACCACACTGTCGTACATATTTGCTCTGCGGAGAATGTTGTCCTTTTGTCTATGTAGAAATGTAGAAATTACTTAAGTCATTTTGTTTTTAGTTTTTAGTCAAGCTGCCAAGCCTCCGTTCTGAAATGTATGAGGATATTTTTCGTAAATCACACGTGTTATCCTAAAGGCTATGTGGTATTTTATTGAAAGACTTAATTATTTACTGATTTTTAGAAGACTACAAAAAATATGTGCCTGTATGCCTTGACACCTTAGACATTGGTGTAGCTCATATTGATTCATCATAATCATTTTAATTGCTTTTAATAAGATTTTGACATCATGTGCAGATGATTTCAAATAAAAAAATCTATTTTTAGAATCATACAATTCTTTAGGTTGAAATACTTTGTCAATATATTTTGAATTAAAATGTATATGCTGGTACTGGTAATAAATTAATGCAAATAGTGGAACCTGACCCACTCCATTGAGTTTTAGAAGCAGAGAGCAATTTTAGTGATTGCCTAAGTGGAAGTGATAGCCTTGATTGCTCCCCTAAAATGTAGATTTATCTGTCTGAGTAAAAATTGCTCACACATGCTTTTAATACTCATCTTCCTTCCTTTGTCCAGGCTTGTGATTTCCCTGCCTGTGCTGCAAGGTAGGAGGATGATATGCATTTTGATCCAAACTCTCTGTGAGCCTGTTGAGACTTACTATATCAGCTTGAGCGCAGAGCTTTCTGTTGCAGCTTGCTCAGGTCCAGCTGCTTGCACAGGTAGAGTGCGGCTTGTCCTGTGCTAGAGGCTGGGAACAGGGACCAGGCTGTGTATGTGGCAGAGGGCTTTCTGTGAAAGCCACAGCCACGGTCATAGTCCATAAAGGAAAACACAGGGGGCGAGGGGTGGAAGATTGGCTCTTATTTGTGCAAGTATGTTTCTTGAAAAAAGAAATTGCACATCAGTAAAACACATTTATCAAGTAGTAGTAGGCATTTTAACAAGCAGAAAAAAAAAATGCTGTTTAAAATACAGAGCAGATCTCTTTTGTTTCATTGTGCAAAAACTACTGTCCGTGATAGCAATGACTTAGGAAACTTTAATGGAGTGCTGCACAAAATCGGCTTGCTATTTTTGGAATGCTGCACTGTTTTCATAAAGTGCTGCTCCAACTATGTAAGATTTACCATAGGTAACTGAAAGCAAACATGCCCAGCATCTTCAGAGAGAAGCTCCCTTAGCCATAGCAGGGATCAAGCTGACAGAAGACTCACAAACAGCTTGACTCTCCGTGTGATTAAAAGAGTTTTATGCTCATCTATCCAAGCCCCTTCTGTAAATAGTCCATTTAAGATTACAACAGCATAGTAACATTTTGTCAGTGCTTTTCTTACCTAGCATCTTCCTGGAAAACACTGTCTAAAAACTAATCCTTTTTGTGCTTACTTTCACCCTCCAGGCATAATTATTATTTATTATAATAAAGTGCTGCATAAACTTGGATGAGATGCATAGTTCAAATCATGAAAAGCTGAAGTGGGAAAAAGCACCAAAGATAATGAACATGTGGATGACTAACCAAATGCTGCTGGTCTTGGCTGAGAGGCAGCGACAGAAGTGAGCGCTTAGCACCTTTGAAAATGCAGATTTTTTTTTTTTTTTTAAATTCAACTGTCTAAACAGGGCTCTGAGCCTGCAGACTGTTCCGTGTGGGAGAGCCTCACTCAGGGCGAGCGGAGCTGTGAGTGGCCTCACTCAGCCCTGAAGCCGGGGGATCTTGGCGTGGCCTTGCCAAATGGCTAGTGGGGACAGGACTGGCTGGGCAGAGCAGCTAATGGGAACAGGTGTAGCTGTCAGCCTCTGTGTTTTCAGCATCTTACTGCAACCATAAATGGTGTGTGAATCTGTGTCAAGCCAGGAGCCATTTCACACAGATTCTCTAGCTAGATATCATTAACATGCAAAACCATGTAATATTTCCCAGTTACTCCTTACCATCTAATTTGTTTCTTCAGCTGGTTTGAGCAAATGAGAAAGTACCTAAGCTGATCTTTGATTCACCCACAGCAATTCTTCAAAGATAAAGTTTCTTGCTAATAAGTATCAGAAATACATCTGCTGTGTGTAAAGCAATTGTACCTTCCCCCCATCTTTCTAGTATGGGGAGTCAGTTTTTTTAAGGCAGGTGCTTTAGTGAGCTATCAGCATGACAGAAAATAAAGTCATCAGGAACACGAACAGGACTATCTCTGTTGGCTTGTGTTCGCTCCAAAAAATGGTGATTTGGTTTTAGTGTACAAGAAATGCTCTGCTTTTGTTTAAT
This sequence comes from Struthio camelus, assembly GCF_040807025.1. Classification (NCBI taxonomy): domain Eukaryota; kingdom Metazoa; phylum Chordata; class Aves; order Struthioniformes; family Struthionidae; genus Struthio; species Struthio camelus. Next base: position 204,603,633 of record NC_090942.1, read on the forward strand.
TTCCCCTTTTTTTTTCACGGCCATAAAGTAATGATATATTATCCTGATATTGTCAGGTTGGTCAGAATATGAGTGCAAGACATGTCTAAGCTATCATTTATGATAAAATTAGATAAGTGTTGAGGTGCTGAAATGTTAACATTGCAAGTGAGCGCAGTATGCACAGCCGTGGAACGTGGATTAGTAGTCACTGCTGTGTTACAAGCATGGTTATTTTTCCGTTCTTGTCTTGAGGGAGACAGGGCTGCAATCCAAACTGGAGCGCTTTTCTTTTGGTTGGCTAAAGAATTGTTCTCAATACCTTAATAAGTTTGATAACCTGAATGCAAAATACCCTCTAGCCACATGATATGGGTTATATGTCTATGCATTAAAGGATTTCCAGGAGTAAACCATCTTGGCTTCTAAGCCCCCATGAGCAGTGTCTGACTCATTAGCAAAAATGTGATGCAAGTTTCTATTAAGCTGACATTGCAGTTACTCCTCACAGGAAGTTTTATGAGCTGAAGGATCTTGAAAGGAGGCGTAGAACCTAAGTGCAAACATTGTTACCTGGTTTCCAGTCAGGGTAGAAGATTTCCAAAGCTCTACCGGCAAAATGGTGAGAGCTTGACTTTTCTAGATCAGGGTTGCTCTGGGGGTATCTCTGCTGGCCACAAATTGGATCATCCTGGTCATCCCTGACAGACGTACCCATTTTGGCAAAAAATCATAATGTTAGGCTGGGCTGTAGACGTTTCTTACTGTTCAGATAGCTACTGTTTTCACTAGCCTTGAGGGTGTGAATAGCTTCTGCTTCTCTCAGCGGGTTGCTCTAACCCAGTGTGGTGACTCATTGATGATAAAGTAAATGCTTTGCTGAGAGAGACTGAAGTTAAAAGTTTGTTTGTTTTATTTTTCCTAAAGATAATTTACTGGTTCCTCAGAGCCTTCCTAACCTGGCCTTTGAGATATACAAGATAAGTCTGTGCTTTCTGAACATGGCTAGGACAGTTGTCACATGCTTTGCTTGGTGGCCCCTGTAAAGGGGCTAGTTTATAAGGCTGGTTTATGCCATAAGCTGTATGCTCTACGTGTGTAGGCGCAAAACTGGAAGAAACTCCTGGGCCCTTACATGGGCTTCAGCACTGGCACAACCATGCAATAGTTTTTCTTAAGGTATCTATGTGTGAAATGAGTTTAGGCTGAGTTGTTCACTGTGATAACAATTTAGAAAGGTATAATATATGTGTTAAAGTTTGATAGAGAGCTCATGTAGCCTCTCGTGCGGCTGGGCTAACTCGGACTTCACCTTTTGAATAGTTACCATTTTACTGCTCTACTGATTAAATGGTGCTTTTTCTCACCTACCTCTTGTGAAGGGCTTCAGCAGTTAAAGAGCAAAGTATTATTTTATTTCAATAAATCCCATTCATGCAGAGAGTGTTGGTGTCTGCATCAGTAGAGGAGATTGACTTCTGTGGATGCGGAAGATATCATCAGCAGAGGGAAGTGCAGGCAGAAAACAATAACCTAAACAACTTAATAAGTTTTAGGGTGGAGCATGAGCACTCTGTGAGAGGGATGTTATATAGCTGAGATACCTGCAATAGCTCATGTCAGCCTCGGTACCTTGGAACACATTGTTCCCCTGAGGCATCTTACAGTTTCATCTAAGTCATAGATAGGCTTAAATCATCATCCACTGAAACCAGTGCAAAGCTTCCCATTGGTATAAACAATATTTGGATCATGGACGTAGTAACAAATTAATATGGGCTGTTAGACTCTCTTTTGAAGAGTATACTAGTTTATTTCATTGTTTTCACTACAAATAGACATTAAAGCTAATGTCCCCATTGCAGTAAAGATTAAAATAAACATCTTGGGGATCACACCATTAAGATATCTGTTTTATTCAAAAACCCCAAGGAGGCTCTGCAGGGGGAAGAACATGTATTATTTGTGCTTTTGTGGTTTCTAGTAAATACAGCATTGATGAAGTGAGTACTGATGTGTTTGCTTTCATGCTGAATGCACTGGGGATGTATTTGTCAATGTCTGGCTGACTGCTGATAGCTTTCAACTTCATATGTTACACCTACAAAATTGAAGAGTTCTTTTAAATCACTCTGTACGGATGTCTATTTTGATAATTTGAAAAATAATAGAGGTTACAAACTAGGCTGTGGAAATGCCAGAAGAAAAACTCCAATTACCTTTTTACTGATTTCAACCAGTATAGTGATTTTAATCTATGCCTGAAAAACTTAAAAATAGTTCTGTACATGTCTCCAAATTACAGAACTAACTTCTTGGTTAAAACCATGCATAGAAACTTCAGACTCAAAAATAGTATTTTCAGAAAGAAATATGCACTTGAGAACGGAGAGTTACAATTGCAGTGCCATCTCAATCTTAGTATTAGCATTGCTTCTGCACAAAATGGAACATGACTGATTGTTCACTTTGCAGGATATCTGCCCTTCAGAATTCAGTTCACATTTTCTTTTTCTCAAGAAACAAGAATGATGGATTTTTTTTCTGCCAAACTGGAAAGGTGACTGTTATTTTGTGGCTTTAACTTATATCTTAATCATAGGATCACTTTTAGGGGAACACAGAAGAGGTAGAGAAGGTCCTAGATCACTGACTGAGATTTTTTTTTTTATGGTATCAGAAATCACATTGGCTTAAGTACTGATTTTTGTGTAAATCTATTAAAAGGAATTTTCAGAGTATTTGAGCGCTTAGCACTTTTCAGAATAAGTCCCATTTAGTAGCCTGAAAAATCAGTGAGCCATTAAAAACTGAATTCCCAAATTACCTCTCTTACGTAAAACTCTAGGCCTGAGGGTATAGCTGATCTGCATTTTCTTCATTGTAACAAAACTTCAGTTTCATTTATGTCTTGTAACAGTAGCACATTAATTGTGAGGATCAAAATGTACTTTCCAACAGACATTTTTGTCACTGTTGGTGAATTTTCTCCCGTGCTCCTTAATCACGGGATTTTAGTAGGTTCTGGCTGAATTAATGGCTTTGATTTTTTTTTAGCTTTGTTTCAAAGGAAGAAAAGATTGTCACTTTTTTTTTTTTTTTTTTTTTGGATAAAGGTTGTTAGGTAAACTCCATTAAAGCATGAGGGAGTGCTAGAGTTCAAATGACAGAGATATGTGGAGGGCAGTGGATCGAAAGGAAGATTTCATTCAAATAACTTATCTATGTTGTTACATCTTCTAGTTCTGACGCCAAGTTTATTTTGCTTGACTTCTATTATTAATAAACCCTCTGGACCTTCCTTTGCTTACCTGAATAACACAGATTTTGCTTAGTTTAATTTGTGAAGTTCCCAGACTTACAAACCAGGATGTAGAAAATGTGCAAACAGGAGTGATCAAATTGAGTTGGAGACATATGAGCCTGAACCTACAGGGGCATCACTAGGGTCAGGCCCTGCAGTATGATTTTTATAAATGTTTCCACTGATTTGGTGATAGCAATAAAACGGGAAGGACTTTGTTCTAACCATTGTTGATATTGGTTTTGAATAGAAGTGGATATTTCCTCCACTTAACCTTGAGGTAAAGGCCCTGCATGGGTTTCACTTAGGTAGGTTGGTCGTCATTGCTGAGATGTTTCTGTGTCAAGTGGGAGGGAGTTTATGAAATTGAATCCCCACTACCAATCAACCATTCGTGAGCTAGTGAATTGGTGAATTCCCAATTTTATGCAAAAATTGAGGGGAAAGAGAGGTGCTTACTGTTCCCCCTACTCATGTTGCTGGCCGCATAGCATATTCACCCTGTGGTATTGAGGCAAAACTCCTCTTTCTGCTTTAATGCCCACACTCCTGAGTACCCCTGCTGCTTAGGAAAGATCAAATAACTTTAAGTTTGTGTTATTCATTCTGAAAGGCATTCCTTCTCCTTTCTCTCTTACCTGAAGAAGTAGGTAATTAAAAACAAAAGAGAAACTTCCAATTAAGTTGAGGAATTCTTTCAAAAATTCAGGCTCCCAGTCAGAACAAGGAAACCAAGGCCAAAAAGGGGGGATCTCTTCAACAGGTGGAGATCGTCATCAGCTCCTTATGGATCAGTGAAAGTGTCTCCTGCTAATATAGGCCAATCTCAGAGCTTATCCTTTCTCTGCCAGCTGTCAGGATTTCCTAAATCGACTGAGTAATCCAGCCACAGGCATCAAGGGGCTATGCGTGGAGGGGAGGGTGGCGAATCAGCAGGATCTAAGTTAGAGGCAGGAAGGTTTGTAACCTTCATTGAAGATTTTGTCCGCTCTCTTGTTGTCTTTGACATCTCTCCCATGTGTTTTGTGACCCTCATTTTATAGGTATGTTTCCTCTCCCAGCAAAGTCATTAAAAGTTAGTCATCCATTACAGTGGGAACGGGAATAAACTGTAATTTTGCAACTGTTCGTTCAGCCTTTCTTTGCCTTGTTCGCTTTGTTGGTAGAGGAATCATAAGTCACGCAGCGTGAGATGATTATCTTGTCCAGAGATGCTTGTGCAGGAGTCAGTGGGGGCATAAGGAGGGAGTACCTCTGAGAATCAAGCCTTTTGTGCTGTGCCTTGCCTTCTATGAAATGGCAACAGGACTGGGGACCTGAGGACAATTAGAGCTTGTCAAATACCCACCACCTCTGAGAAATTTGGTAAGACTGTGCAAAAAATGGATTTTCCAGCTCAATTGCTGACCTAAAAAATGAGTAAAGAGGGAAGATGCAGCCAAATTTTATCTTCATTTTTCTTTTTTACCCAGGGAAAAATAACTAAGTAAATACACTTCAAAAAATTGAGTCGAATACAACATCCGTTCAACCTAAAGGAAACGTTTCATTTCGAGGCACCCATAGGGAAAGCAAATAATTGGAAAGTTGCCTATACAGAGTCACTAGAAAAGGTGCTGGTGGATCTTGGTTTTAATTCAGAAGCTCATCAGTCAAGATGCACTCAACCTATAGGAGACCAGGTCCAGTTTTTTCATCTGTCTGGGAGGATTTGAACTCCCATCTCTCGTTTTCCAAGGCAGACCTTGCCCTACAACCAGTTCCTAGAAGGTGCCAGGGGAGGAGTGTGCACCCCTCAGACCCTCACAGTCATTCAGTTCTGCTCAATATAAATAGACGTTTGCTAGAGCAAGGATCAAAAAGAAAGGATATCCTGTCTGGGTGAGTGAGCTGACCATTACGATAGAGAAAATCTGTCATTTCTGTTTCAGTAATGATTTAACTATTTTATATTGTGCAGAACAGTTAGATAAGGAGGGACTGAGGGAATCCTGTCCCTAGTATCAGTAACCCCAACTCCTGCTGGCTGCGATCTACTCAATACCTCCTTAGAAAAGATCAGCATCTTCCAGGAGAGCCTGAATGTATCTATAAACGTAAGTCTGTATTTAGAAAGTGTTGACGAGCTGACGATCTTGAACGCTTAAAATACTACCTTGGCAGGACCTTTAAAATGGTATCTTGTAATAAGGCTATGATGAGAATAAGTGCAAGGAGGAAATAATTAAGACATGGCTAATGAAATAGTTTAGAGACAAGCTGTCAAATTTCTGTAGTTTAGTGCTTGTGTCAGGACTGGCCAAATTTCTTCACCCTATGAGCCACAGACCAAAATCTTCATATATGCAAGAGCCACAAGGCACGCATTACATGCTTCAGGAAGTTGAAGGCAATACACAACAGCTTCACGTCTCCACCGCGGGGCAGGATGGTTTGGGCTGTGTTGAGCATATAACGCGGTCATCAGCGTTGGCCCCAGCAGGGGCTCATTTACTCGCTTGCTCCCGTTTGGGATTTGGATGATCCAGCAGCCCCCACACACCACAGCTGCATACCAGCACAGCCCTGCTCCAGCCACACAGCGCCGCCCTGCATGGGAGCTGACTTCAGTGCTTGCTAGATGTGTGCCTCGAGAGAGGGGCTGAGCAGCCTTTTTCCATGTTGCTTCTAGCACATGGTCTGTCTCCTACAAGGTTCAGTTGCACCTTATGTTTGTCTTTTTTTCGGAATAATTTTTACAAATTGCGCTTAACACCTAATACGAGTCCCCTTCTGACAAAGGGGCGCGTGCAGATATTTCTTTATCGTGCATGTGTCCTCTCTCTTTACGGAGAGCCTACAAAAGGTGCAATGTTTTCTCTAAGAATCTATGCAAATGGAGAAAAATGCAAATAGACAAAATGGAGAGGGCTATATTAAATTATTGTCATTTGATAAAAGCTGTCCATATGCTTGGGCTGTAACAGATTCAGTGAAGAAAGTCATTAAAAGATTTTGAGTTGGACTCAAACTGTGGATTTATATTCAGTGTCTCTCTAACCTTTTACTAAAATCTGGCCCAATAAGTTGCCTTTTTCCAATGGGTGTGGAAAGTCACTGCCTGGCTCTTCCTCACTGGCAATCAGCTGATTTGCTTTCCTTTATTTCCTTTTGCAGGGAAGGCTGTTTCTCCCCCATCAGCCCGGAAGCATGTCCCCTTGTGCAGTCCTTTATGTGCCACAACAGAATGTTTATCCTCGATGGCCATGTGCAGCTGAAGACAGGCCTACAAACCCAGGAACGACACCTTTTCCTTTTCACAGACCTTCTGGTTGTTGCCAAGTCCAAGTGAGTATGGCATCCAGGCAATACTTCCATTGAGGAGCCCTTTTTCTTGGCAGAGCGTAACACGGACTTTCTTAATGCTTTTTCAGAAATAAATGTTTGCTAAATTGTAGGTTAGCCTTTTATTTGGTCAATGGAAGTTAGGTGCCTGACTTCCATAGGTGCTCTTGAAAACCCCGTAGCCTCTGTAGGAAGCCCAAGCAGCAACGTATTAGAGCAGTAACAGATAGTCTTGAATATATTGCTTGATTTTTATAATGTTTCCTACCTTGGGAATGCAAATGTCATGGAAAAGACTCATCAGTGTTGAATTGTCCCCTTTGTGCTGCCTTGAACTGGGTGTTCTGGTTTAGCCAGTCAGCCCATGGTATGTATACCATCAGTATGTGTACCACTGGTGGCTGTGTCACATAGAGGTTACAGGCTTCACTGCTTGTCTGGAAGTTGCTTTGATACACTCCGGTGGAGAGGAGCTGTACAGAAATAGAGATTGCAAGCATTACCACAGTGACCATTTCTGTAGGTTGTACAGGGGTGTGTGGGGAAAGGGAGGGGAAGCGGTGCTGAGCAGTCTGGGTAGTGTTTGTGTGTAATCAGGCTTGCTGCTGAGCTCTGATTATTCACTCTACCATTCACAATTAAATCAGATTTACAGGCTGTATCTAGCATGCCAGCTTCATGCAGTATTTGTGGTTTAAGGCAATTTTAGAGGGTGCTTTCACTTGTTGTTATGGGTTAAAGGGAAATAATAGTAAAAAATCCTGATGTAGCTTCATTCTGTTAGGCACAGTGTTTGTAGTTTCACAGGGTGGGTAATCTCAATGTGAATCATGGGCTTTTGCAATATGTCTTTTTGCTTAAGCAACTCTCTCTGAGGCTGCCGGGAAAAGCCAGTATAAATCTGTGTTTTCTGTAGAAATCTGAGCTGCGTCCATTTGAATCACATACAATAAACATAACCCCCCCCCCAGCTGAACTCTTTCACTTTATATGGTGTGACAACATAGAGGATATTTAACCCAAAACATGTTCCACTACTGGTGAGGTGGTGAACAAAAGGATCTTTACGGTTGGTGAAATCCTACTATTTTACCAGCAGTAGTAGTATAGTTACTGTATTTATTTATGTTTGTGTCTGGCTTTACGGTGGGACTCACCTCACCAAATTTTAGCTTTCAAACATTAGATATTTACACCTGATTAATTTTCTAGGCTCCTTTTATAGCCACTGAGAGAAAAAACAGGACCTTGCTGTGGCCAACTCACCTTGTCCTAAAAAGGTGTCGAGGGTGGGTGAAGAGAGCCATGCTCTGGAGAGGTCTCTCACTTTGTCCACTGACTATACAGGGGGCATAGCCTGACCAGCTTAGGCATAAACTCCTGAATTTTAGAAGAGTAAAGTCAGGTGAGATGAATCCCTCCCTCTACGAGCCCTGGTCAGCACACTGATCAAAAGCAATGTTACAGCCCAGGCTAAGCTGCATGTTACTGCAGGTTTGATTGGGACCCAGTGGGACTATTTGCATAGGAAAGCACCACTCTGTGTAACCACCCTAAAATCTCATTCCTAGGGAGTAATGATGTCTCTTACAGCCCTTGATTTAATGTGAAGGAGAGTCTGCAATTTCTGAAGAAGGCAGAACAGGACAAATTGTGCTTGTGAAAAAAGAGGGGGAAAACAAGTCTTTACTAGAAATGGTAAAAGGAGTATTTTGAATGATACTACTTTGCATATTTTAAAGAACTGATTGGGTTGTTTTCTCTACAGCTGCCTGTATCAGAGCTGTTGCTAATGAATACTTTTTAAAAATCAGCATTTTTGAAAGTTATCATGTAAGAAAATACCATTGCTGATTCCTAGAGGAGAAATCTGAGTGGTATGCATTGCTATTCAGCAGGAACTATTGATTATTACTGACTTTTGAATAGCTGATGCGGAGTAAAGACAGCAGGTCACCAGGGTAATATCTAGACTGAGTTAATGATGCAGTTGAATCTGACTTACCTTCAGAGCTACTCCTTGTGAAGGTGCTAAAAATTTGTAACACTCTTTTGTGTTAAGTGATTGTTCGATTTGGGACATGTGTGTGCCTAAAGAGACTTCTTTTTAGGGATCCCCTAATCTTGTAACGTGTGTGTAGGCTCAGCTGTAGGTAGCCAGTCACTGTACAAAAGGAGCTCATTTATAATTAGACTTCATATTATCAGCAAATGGGTAGGAATTTTTTTTTTTTAGAGAGTAACAAGTACCCTGCATCCTCTGAGCTTGCTGAATAAACTTCTGTAGGGTGCTGAGCTCCTGCTGAAAGGCAATGAATTGGCATTGCTCCCATTGCAATTTGCGGATGGTAAGCCCTCTCCACAACCGATCTGTGTACTCTGGACAAGATGCCTGTAGGTTCATTTTCTGATGCTTTCTAATCATTTCTGAAATGTAGACTGTTACCTTGTCAGTTCATCCATTAGCCCATCTTATGAAAAATAAGATTAATATTCACATGCTGTGCTTCTCTCTTTACTGCCCCTTTCTCTACTCCCTTCATGTGAGGGTTAAATCATAAATGAGTTGGTTGAAAGAATTTTTCTCACTAAACTAATGTTAAATATGTACAGTTTTATGCTATTTTCTGTTTACTGGTTAGATTTCTTACAGATAGCATGTATTTTAATGTGGCACTAGTTGCAAGTAAATATTTCAAGGATCTGTCCGTTGATCAAAATTTCTCACATATGTTTCTGTATAGGATGCACAGAGAAATGGCTTCCTCATTCTCTTTCTTAGTATATACATTCATACACATACCTTTTAAATTTATTTTCCCAATGTGGCTGGACTTAGAGATTAATGATTGAGTAAAGAAATAGAATTACGGAAGCAATCTCCCAATGGATCTATTAATGCTTTTGTTAGAGGGTCCTATTAAGGAGATTAGCAAATCTAGTGAGAAGTTAATCTTCCATCTGTTACAGCCACAAGGTATCCAATTGCCACTTACAGAAAGCAAAAAGAACTGAATTTACTCTGTGGGGTAGTAGCATTTGGGATTTATCAATATCTACACCACTGACGTTCATGACTTTTCTGTTGATTTCAGTGAGATCTGGAAGTTGCCAGTGTAACAGTTGGGGCAGGGACTTACTACCTGAAAAACAAAATAAAATAATCCTTGTTAGATTGTTAGTCGTTCCATTTTTAAATGTTCAGTTTTGCCGCTTCCTTAGCCAGTGATGATATATTCATTTCTAGAGATTGTGCTTTGGTACTTAAATAGAAGACCCACTTTTCACAGATGCTGAGAACCCATGGATTGCATAAAGGCAGATAAAGACAAAATTATACTTTAGGCTCTTTAGATGTTAATGGAAGCTAGTGTTTCAGTGCCTCTGGAAACCAGGCCACTTGAATATTGATAATAGCTGAGAGCTGTGAGTAGGCAAATACGGTAAGAATATACATTCAGTGTGACTGAGAGAACATCTTTGTGCTTCTGCCAACACCTTGCCAACACCCGCTACTGGCACTGTAGGGGTCCAGCTTTATGAACTGTAAATGTTAAAGTGAAACAGCATGTAGAGAGTTCATCGTACTAGATAATGGAAGGAAGAAGGTGAGGAGGAAAGGAGGCTAGACAGACTGATTCCCAGCATAACTGTAGTCCTATCAGTGGAGTCAGTCCCGGCATGCATTTATTAACATTTATCTTTAGCTAATTACAACATTAATTAACACTTCCATTTAGCTAATTACAACTCATGTCTATTTTTGTTAATCTGCATTTTTACAGTTTGTTCTACGATCAATCTGTTATAGTTATTTCTGTATTTTTGACAGATTTTACCTGCAACATCACAAACATCAGCATGATTTGTTCATGAACATATTGAAATGCTCTCCTATATTTTAAGTTTCTCTTTGATGGAGAAACAAAACAAAATAAATGAAAGAGAGATAAAATATACAGCTGACCGTGGTATAATTTTAAAAATATATGAATTTGACACTTTATTTTATGACATTTGGTAGTGATCTAACATAAGTGCACCTTTTTGCCAGTGTCAGTTGTGATATGCACACCTCGTCCTTTTTTTGCCCACCGCTGTAAATGTTGCTAGGTTATCGCTGGTGCCACAGCTGTTAGCACAGTGTCAGCTGAAAATCTCAGATCTGTCAGGTACTGTAAATTCATCCAAGTCCTCTTTCAAGCCACAAGGTTCAAGTACTTTCATGTTTCAGATTGAAATAGTTCAGACTGTCCTAAATCAAATACCTTTTAAATGAGATTAATCTCGAAGAAGGTAGTCCAGGTGCACCAAAGCTCTAAGAAACTGCTTACCTCGCGTATTTATTTATAGGGCACTAATCACCAGAGTATCTGGTGCTGTCCCCAGCCACATTTGCAATACTGTGATGAGCGGACGTGCTCTTGTTTGCAGTCCTTGGATTAGAAGGGCAGAACATTTTCAAGGAAGGGCCATTTTTCCTTCAGGCTTTCCCTGCTGGCCCAGGAGAATCAGAGTTTAACACTTGAAGGCCATCTGGCAATTCAGTCTGCAAGGCCTCTAGTGCAAACCTGCCTTGAAGTAACTGGCTGTTGCCTTGCTACAGAGTTGAACTGACTTTGAGATTTTAATTGCTTCTCACATAGCACAGGTGCTGCAGATCCCGTGAAGAAAGGAGTCTTATCATGAGAAATTAAGTGGAAGCAAAGACTTGAAATAAAAAAGTAAAAATCTGTAAATATGACTTTTACTATATGTTAATGTTCAATAGGATAAAATATAGGAAAGGACAAATTTAAAAAAATTGAGAATTTATGTAATATACCGTCCTTGTAGATGAGTAGATGTTTTGAGAATATAGGAAGTCCTGGTTCATTGTCCAAGTGATGTGGGCCAAAAGTTACCGTGTGGTTAGTTTGTGGACCCTCTAGGTGATCTGTGCTGTAGTGGGCACGTGGCAGTTTAGTGTTTGTTCTTTCTTCAGGATGGCTTCACTCGGTCTGGCCTGATTGTAACTACTCAGAATCAACCTCGTTGTTGACCTTGGGGCTGAGCAGTCAAACTGTACTACAGACTCCTCAACAGCATTAAAGTCACTCCAAGGAGATCGCAGCCCGAGTCACAATCTTTGCCTCATTGGGAGGGGACTCCAAACATGGGCAGAAGTTTTGCAAGAAGGAGGATGTCCAGGGATGCCACAAGCAATCTGTTTATCCCACAAGTAATATATCTGTTGACCTATTTGGATCAGAAGTTGTTATATTTAAATATGCATTATATTTAAATATACTATTATATTTAAACATAAATAAAACATTAATCTCTTTAACAAAGAGATTAATCCATCACCTCCAATGCAACTTTCAGATGAGCCCTAAGGAAGAAGATATTGTGAGTTGTTTAACCTGCCTTGCTATGTTTTTGTGTGTGTGACATACCTGTGAATTTCTGCTGACAGGTCGCATTCTCATTTCAAACTAAAGTGCCAAGCACGTCTCTGTGAGATGTGGACAGCGTTTTGTACGGAAGAAGTCTGTGAGGGCAGCACAGACCCGGAAAGGTCCTTTGTTTTGGGCTGGCCCACCACAAACTGTGTGGTGAATTTCAGGTAAGGACTGAGATAAGTTTTATTTAACGAGTTACCCAAGTTTACCAAGGCAGACAGGTAATGAGACAAATTCATTTCAGCACCAATGAATACAAGCCTGGGAAGTAAAAACTTACTGTTTTTTAAACCAACTCCTCATACTGCTGTGAGCAAGTCACCCTCTGTGCTTTGTATTCGTCTCTCTAGAAATGTGGTAGTGATATTCACCTATATCACTTAAAAATTTGAGAAAGTAGGTGATTTGGCAAAGCACTGGCTGTGCTGCAAATTTGCTTAGTGGGAATTCCCTTTTTTCTTTTTTGTTTTTCAGTATAATTGGACAAACAGCTTGGTTAATTCATAAGATGAACTAGAAAGAGTAAACAGCCAAGATAACGAGAGGATCAGAGACCCTTGTAGGACACTTTTAAGCAAAAGAGCTTGTATTGGATGTAGCACAAAATGTACAGTGAAATACTGGCTTTGTCCTACTTCTTTTCTTAATTAAATTATGCCAGAGAAAATGTCAAAATTCCTCCTAAAGCAGAGTCTCTGAATTTTAATGGAGAAAAAGATTTTTGGTCTGGTTCTTTGCAGTGTTGGCTGTAAGACACATAAGGGTGATAGAGGTAATTTCAGTCATTAGTCTAATTTTAGTCTCAGCAGGAGGGCTTTGTCATCACTTTAGATAAGGGAGGGCACCATCCCCCTTAAATCCCAGGTGGTCAGCCTCAGTAATTTGGCCCGGTCTTGGAAAATGCATTTGCCTCTTTACCAACAGAGAGCAAAAGATGAGGCGTACAGCTTAATTTGTATGTCATATTGCCCATATCCAATGAGAATGCTACACACAAACTGGTCTTTACTGAGCTGGTTGTGCTCTTTATGTTTTTTTTCACTCAGTAGTCCTGAAACCAAGCTGAAATTTTCTGTCAATTTTCAGTTGAACTCCTGCCAATGAACATGAGCTTTGATCTAGTGACAGCAGCTGATCCTTTATAGCTATCAAAAATATTTGGATATGAAAGGAATAGCTTCAAGCCAAAGAGAATCAAGGTTTTTATAGAAGTGAAGTGATTTTATGTCTGGAGGTAAATAGAAAAACTAAAATGCCGTGTATGAGTCCATAGGTAGCGTACCAGACAATTGAAGCATCCGAAGCAGAATCAGAGTTCTAATGTTTATGAAGTGTGTACCCCTGAAGCAGCATCATTCAGCAGGTTTGTGGTTCCCTAAGTACCTGCTCTGAAAGTATGAAAAACCTGATTTGTAGTAGCAGTAGTGGGAATAGCAGTTACGTCATCTGGGGCAAGATTTAGCTCAAGAAAGTTGAAGCAAAATTAGATGAGATTGCTGACATGGTTCTATTATTAGCTTTGTTTAGCTGAATGTTTTTTTATCCTTGAAAGTGTATAAATGAGATAAGTCTTAAAAAATCAAAACTTAAATATTTATAAGTGAAGTGAGGCCTTTTTTTTTAATTGTGGTGCACAGGAGCTTCCCTGAACCAAGTAAGAAATAAGAAGAAAGAGAAACTGAACAGTGGAAATTGCAAGAGCTCTATATACCCGAGGAAATAGCTTTAAACTTTTGAATTAAGCTCTTCTTTTAAAGCATCCTGCTCTTTTACTTGGACGTTAGTTTAAGAGCTCAATCTGTAAATAGATATTTCATACAAATCTGCAAAACTCTTTCAGTTTTTATATGTATTTGTGGAAATTTCAACCAAAAAGCAGTCCATTCCACCATGATTTGTACAAGGGCTGTTTTGGTACTAGAACGCTGGCTAATTTGTCCCTATTTTTCTATAATCCTTGCAGGTCTGCTGAACAAAAGGAAACATGGCTTTCTTTTTTGCAAAGGTACTTTATTATGGAGTCTTTGAACACATAGAAAACAGTCCAAGTGACCTAGACCAGTGATTCCCTGCTCGTTCCTATCTGGTGCTTAGGACTGGCTGTATCCTAATATGAATGGAGAACAGTGGATCTAATTTTGGTCTTAAAAAAGCAAATGTTCTCCAAAACCTACCCCAGGCCAGAGGGCATGGTGGAAGCATCCGTGTAAATAGATCTGTCTCATTTCAACCAGATTAGACAGAGAACTGCTAGTGGTGGTTTCTAATTCACCGTTCTTCGGTTCTTTGAATTGTTTTGTACAATGGGCTGTAACTCATTGCACTAGGAGGCTAGAGTGCAGCCTAAGGCATCACAACAATAGGTAGTTTTTCTCAATTTTTTGTTTAAACATGTCCTTTCTTTGCTGCAGCCCATTCTTCATACTTAGGCCTCCTTATATAACCCCTCCTGTGCAACAGCTCTACTCTAGAGCTGTTACTCCTAAGTAATTGCCAGGATCTCAAGTAATCACTGACTTATCCTACAAATTTGGTACAAATGCGCTGCTCCAGGATGTAAATTCTCTGTTTTAGACAACCTTCCCAGGGCTAGTGGGGAAATGAGGTACAGCTCCCCAGGCCCAACCTTGGCTGATAAATTCCTGATTAAGATTAAAATTGCAGTGAAGTCAACATGTAGATTTTAAATCTAGTTTCTCTGCTGCTTACACTGATTTCTGCAGTGTATGAGCTTTAATATAGTAGGGCATTAATGGAGTCTGGGTCAGCATCCCTTTCAGATACTGCTAGATACTTTGTTTTCCCTGAAGCTCCTTCTGCGGAGAGGACGCTGTAAACAATCTGCTTCTTACCCAGTGACTGCTTGATCACTATTTAAACATCAGTCTTACTATTTATGTTTATAAGATTAAAATTTTACTTGTTTTGTACTTGTTTTGTCAGCCGAATAAGAGAAGAGAAGGAAAAAGACTATCCTAAAAGTATTCCTCTGAAGATAATTGCAAAAGATGTTGGAACTTGTGCATATGTAAGTGGTCCTGAGCTGAACTCTCGGTCTAAATCTGAATCACCTATGAGTGCTTGTCACCTATAAGTTGCAATATCTTTTGTTGTTTATAATGATTGTAAATCAGTAAAGCTGTGTATATGATCACGCGGAAATTGCCTTAAACATGTTTTTTTATCAGTTAACTGATATTGATAAATTCATAGGCAGGTAAATTAATATGATAATGAAAGATTATCCATGGGCGCATTTGCACCTTGTTTCCTATGACATTTTAAACCAATTTAAATGAAATTCTTGTAGGTAGGCAGCTCCCTAGAGATGCACTTCACTGATAAACCATTCAATCTCCCTCTGCTTCTTATACGTTTATCCTTTCTTTCAAAATGTTTTTTTTTTTAAATCTATATTTCGTGCTAAGAAACCTCAAGAGCACTTGCAAAGGCATGAGATGTTTTCACAGAAGTTAGACCTTATTAGAGGTTTTTATCCAGTGGTTAATCTCCACTTAGAATTCTGTACTTGCATTGACCTAATAATAAATGGTTCCTCCTTTTTTCAGAATATCATTATTTAGGTAAAAGATAGTAGTGAGAATGACCAAGTTGCTAAGAGAAATGTTAGTAAATAATAATAATAACTGTGTCCTGTGATCTACGGTCCTTCAAATGAAAGTCCTTCATTTGAAGGACTGCAGATCAAGATGCACTCAGGTGTTTCTGAGTAAATGTCTATAAATCGTATGTGCACTCCGATGTTCCATTATTGTACCAGGGCCTTTTTGTTTCTCTTTTTTCCTTAGCTAAAAATAAGCTCTTGTGCCAAATTTGGTTTCCTGATACTGACATTCCTAGAAGTTACATGCTGTAGCCTCGCTATTATCAGCAATAAAGCAACAATAAAGCAGTGGAGGAGCAAATCGAAGCTTTGTGGTCCAAATAGTTCTTATGGCACTGTGGTCCCTGTGCTACAGCAGCTGGAGATGCCCAAGAATTGTTTCATTTCTGGAAGATGGGGGAAGAGTGAACATGAGGCTTAAACATTTTATTATATTCTAGCCAAGAGCAAAGCTTATGCAAATGTGCTGACCTACTCCTGAGAGCCAGATGTCATTGCTTTTGGCAAACGTTAAATTTTTCATGGTATGAGCATTCAGTTATGTCCTGAAGCAAAACGTACGGTATTCTCACCTATTTCCTCTGATTGCCATAGCATCTTGTTACCATCAGGGGCTTAAACAAAAGTACAACTCAGATGTTTTCTAAGTGCAAAATGTCGTGGTGGTGTTTCACCTGAACGCCCAATGGCCAAATGGTATAAAATTGCTATGCTACATATGGTGGCAGGGTTTGTTGAACCAGTCCTGGAACTCACACACAACGTGTGCGTTCTGGCTCTGCCATCCAGCCTTCCTGGGCCATGGGACATGTCTAGGCCGTTCTTTGCAAGCATGCACGTGTTTGTCCAGCCAGTGCTCTAGGCTGGCTGCAGATCAGCTCCAATCCAAAAGCTGTGTAGTCTTGTTAGCAGAGCCAGACTACCCTGCCCCCAGGAGGGCACTCTAGACTTTGCCACTTGTTTTGCCTCTGCAAGGTGATGGCAGTAGTGCTGTCACATCCCAGCCATGCTAAGGATGAGTTTGTGAATACTGACAGTGTCTTTGAAATGCGGCACCCTGCATGACAACAACATGAGGTGACAACGAAGAGGGTGTTTCTCTGCGCAGGCATAATACTGGTGCCAGGCACCAGGTGTCAAAATCTCATGGTGGAAAGACTGTTTTGTGGAAAGTGGCAGTTCCTCCAATATGCTGCATGTCATAGAGGCGGTCAAACTTGGCCACCTCATCCTTGCTGTTGAGTCGGTGTAGCTGTTTAGGACCCATCGTTTCTAGTGTCCTCCACGCTGCCAACGAGCGGATTCTGGAGAATGCTGAAGCAGCAGCATTTTGACTGAATGAAAGATTACCAAGAGGAAGTGTTCCTGGTATTAAGCCAAATCTGGCTTTGAGAAGTCTATATAAATGAAGTGGCGAAAGATACAGAGATGAACAACCTATATGTGATATTTTCTTACCAGGGAGATCTTCAATACAAAAAGAAGGAAAAATTAATAACAATTCGAGAACTTCTTATTCCACTGAACAAACTAATGGAAACATTTAGTTTTTTTCAAAGGAGACTTCCATGTGTTTAAATTAATCAAACCATTAGATTTCCCTTACACAGGATCTAAAGTGCAATTAGTATCTTGTGTCTTTTGTGCATATTTTAATGCAGAGGTCTTGTCCCTAGTAATCATGGTACTCTGCCCTTCTGTGGAGCTACTGGAGAAGGGGGGAGCAGCTGTAAAAAGCATATGATGAGGCACAGGAACCAAACCTCCTTCTCAGATAGCTGGCTCTTTCTCTCTATAGTATAATTTATTTATCAAACAAGATTTTAGTAATATGCTTTCAATTTTTTAATCATTGAATTATGCAAGGCTATTGCACTTCAGATACTCTTTGCAAATCTGTATTTGTAATGCCACTTTTCCCTTCTCCTTTTTTTGTTCACAGTCAAAGACCCTAACTGTAACCAATGTTGATACAGCAAATGATGTAATTCTCATGGCCCTGCAGCAGCTGGGAATTACCGTAAGTACTTGCACTGGTTTTAATGAGTCTTTTCTTAGCCGCTTTTACTGAAAAAATCTTCTCTTGCACTTTTTCAAAATTTTAGTACATGGACATTATTTGAAAAACCTTTATCTTAGCAGTGCTGTTGAAATGAAACAGAGGTGGCTATTTAATATATAGACCTCCAGAGATCATCAAATGCCTTGGAATTGTTGAATAAGCCTCTCATCCCTG
The DNA here is from genome assembly GCF_040807025.1 of Struthio camelus. Classification (NCBI taxonomy): domain Eukaryota; kingdom Metazoa; phylum Chordata; class Aves; order Struthioniformes; family Struthionidae; genus Struthio; species Struthio camelus. The sequence goes on from NC_090942.1 coordinate 204,621,545, forward strand.
TAAGGGTTCAGTCATCTTTGAAATTGCTGTTAAATCTATTTTGCTGATGCCTAAGAGAAGATATCTTGACAAAAGAAGTGAGAGTTTGTCACAGCTCCTTTTGCATGCTTTGATGTGAACAGGGAACCTATTAGACTGATATTTTTCCTTGTTTGTTTCAAAATTTGCAAATATGTGTGATCAGTTGTGTCCCCAGATTATAAATGCAACCACTGCTCTTGAGCGTCCACATCAGACAACTCTAAATATCCATGGATCTTTAGCATCACATGAGATATGAATGTCACTGAGTGATCTCACAGAAATTGAATGCACTTAGTTTAAGCAATGGCATGAAACTTTTGGTAAAAGGTCTTTAGGTGAGCTAAGATAATGCAGGATAGTGCACTAAGTAGATGCAGTGATTCCTAGTAGATCAAGTAGTGCCTGAACTGGCACCCTTTGCCCTAAACCAGAAAAGGAAGTGCCTCACATGCTAAAACGAATCAGTGCCAGGGACAAGAATTCAGCTTCCCTCATTTCTTTCCTCTCATTTCACAATGTGGCTCTAACCAACACTAATGGTCATAGAAGCTCCCGGATGACAACTTTTTAACTGGCCTGTCAGCCTGCTGTTTGGGTAACGAGTATTTTTTCAGATGTCTTGATCTTGGTACATATGTTTATCTTGATGCATGGAATCTGACAAGTCTTTCCTTACCACAGCCCTGTGTGTGAAGAGTCAAATATGACCAAGTGCCACTCTTGCGCTTCCCTGGGGCTTCAAGAGACCCCCAGCGAAAGTTAGAGCAACCTCAGAATTTGCATTTTCTTGCATTCATTGTCCCTAATTTGTACTGGCTTTTAGTACATCCAGGGGGCTGTTCTGCTAGCTCGGCATCTCCTCAGCACAGCATTTTCTGCCTATCCAACTTGAAATGTTTTAGACTTCCTGTACTATACCAGGGCTGGGGCTCTGGCCATCAGCTGAAGATTCTGCAATCTGTCCAGTAAAAGTAACTCTGGAGTTAATAGAGGGACTGCAAGGCGAAGAGGATAAGATGTGAGTTAAAATCCAGCCCATTGTCTCCTCCGATTTGTATTGCAAATTGAAGAGACTGTGCTATGTTACAACTGCAAGTCTTTTTTAAGATATGTTTCATTTTTACCCCTTTTATGAGTGTCATTTGCACTTCCTCATTTTGCATACAGAAAAATCAGGAAAATGGTAGTACTGAAAAAGAATATTTTGCTTGGGATGAGCAGGAGGAGGAACTGGTTAGGTTTCAGCTTTGCATTCTTTTGTACGTATCACAGCCATCCCTTTCCTCCACTTGGTATTTTTATTTTGAGTGGAAAAAGAATTGAAAGCAATCTGAAAGATGTAAAATCTTGCATCCTGAGTTATTTGACCAAGTAATATACTCCATTTTTTGCTGCATCTTCATGGCATAAAGCCTTTCTCATTAGATGCATGTCAGAAGAGTAACAATAAAATCAGACAAGCTAAATAAATTAAGCTGCAGCTTGCATATCAGTCAGACTCACCCAGCCCCCTCCTAGGATTGTTCCAACCACGAGGAAGCTTTTCCTTATGCGCCACCTCGAGGGTGGTTTTTTTTTTTTTTTTTTTTTTTATGTTCAGGGAGAACCACTTGAAAGGAACTCTATGACTTTTCAATGGCAATTATAAAAACTACATTTCACATGTTATGTGATTAATGGGGCTATTACTTTGCCTGAGTTCACCCCATTTTAACGCATCAGGGTTTTTTCTCTGTAGTTTTTCTGGTAAAATGGCAACTAATTCTAGCAAAATGGCATCGATCATCTGTTCCAAATTATCCAGGGGGACAGAAAGAAGGGCTTTGGGTTTCCCAGCTCCATAAGTACAGTTGCTGATTTTTCTGGGACAGTGACATTGCTGCTGACAAATGGCCTCATCAAGCCCATAAAGGACAACACTTGCAATTGGGAGATGGTCAATCCGCCCCCTGAAACTGCGCCTCCCAGCTCTTCCCCTTCCCCTGTCTCCCCTTCACAGCAACTAACCCTTTCATATATATATTTGAAAGGAAAAGTAAATACCTTTTCTTGTGCTCCTCAGCTGTATTTATTTGCTCCTGGCTGCCTGCCCTGAGGCTCCAGAGATGTCTCCATAGCCTATTTATTTTCCTTCTGCCTCCCGCTAGCTAACTTAACAGCAGTGCTAATATGGCCCAGAGAGCTCTGTCAGTCAGAGAGCAATCCGTGAAGGCTTTATGGGGTGTATCAGCATTATACCAGATGTGTGCAGCAAATACACAGAGTCTCAAGAGCTTTGGGGACATTGGGTGAAAGTCCAGGCAATGCAGATAGTAGGCAAATCTGTTTAGAAGGAGGTAGGATTTAATTTTAGAGCTAAATAAATACTATCAATAGGTATTGATCATCTTTTGCAGTCAGAAAACTTTCAGACTTTAATTCTCCTTACTTTAGCACTGTCACTGAACTGGTATTTAAAATTTAATAGATCATTTTTTACACAGTGTATTTATCCACTTCCTGTCACCCTTTGTCCTGAGAGTGACTTGTGTTGAGTGTCATTTTTTTTTAATCCCTCCTTCAGTTAAACTGCATACATTTATGGTAAAGGCAATATTTAGAATTTACTTTTAAATCAATGGTTTTACATAGCATTTTCCAGAGATGTTCTTGTTCTCCAGTCCCCTGGAAATTATCTCCTCTGATGTAAATTTTATCCCCTCCATGCTAAATTTTAAAGGGGGCTCTGCAACCTTACCGCACCCGCAGGAGCTGCCAAGCCCTTCCAGGCAGAAGGGCTGCAGAGCTGCCGTTTGCTGCCCTACAAGGTGACTTTGGGGCAGTTTTCAGTGCTGTGGCCTGCCGGGGCCGTCTAGCGTAGGCTCAGCCCACCGGCACTGCCCGTTCTGCCTGCTGTGCCCTGCGCAGCAGCGCCAGGATGCTCTTGGCCAGTGGGGTCAGCTCTTCCCGCTGGCCAGGGACGGAGGGGAGATGGGAGAAACAGGTCTGCTCTGTGACTGTGGCTGCAGTCTGAGCCCGGAGAGTGGCTGTGCTGTGCCACAGCAATCCCTGAGGCTGTGCTTATGCTGATACGCAAGGACCGGGCTGCGGGGTCACCTCTTGCATGACTGCTGACCATCTGCCGCCCGCTCTGCGGCAGGCATCCACTCATGCTACTTACTCCTAATGCCTCCGAGGGGTCAGACTTGCCTCTTCTCCAGGCTAGGTGTACGTAGAGCCTGTGGGGAGGTGCAGGATGCAGCAGAGCTGGGAGCCGGGAGCAGGACCCAGTGCTAGAGGTACCTTCCTTGCTGGAGGTGCCTGATTTCCAGGCTCGGGGAGGTGGCAAGCATTGGGGGTGAACCAGCTCAGCTGCATTGCAGGGTGCTGTCAGCACAGCTAGTGCGTCTGTCTGGCTGTGAAGGCAGCCCTAATGCCCCGCAGGCTGTGGCCGTGGCCCCTCTGCTTCCTGGAGCAGGGAAGAACTGGTGCAAATTGCCCCCTTTTCCTACTGAAAGAGATGGACCCTGTAGCAAGCTGCATGGAGGGTCCTAGAAATGAGGGGCTCCAGCCGTTCCTGCTGTTCAGGCCGGGCCCTGGTCACTCCTACCACGTCGCGTATTCAGAGAGGATTCAAAAGCAAATCTGGGCGCTGCAAAAGTAAAGGGGATTCCTTTGCTCCCAGTGGCAAGGTGCAGATTATCATATCGTTGCGAGAAACCTAATGCAAAGCCCTTCTTAACGGCTGGCCAACTTATTCTTAATTTTGGTTTTAAAGGGCTCTGAAAAAGACTACAAGCTATGGGTGATTTCAGGAAGAGAAGATGCTCCTTACCCTCTTATTGGTGAGTTCTTTAAATGGTTTTACTTTTCAGCATTCACCCGTTAATTTTTAGTGCTGAAGAAAGCAAGAAATACAGAGAAATGCAGTTTCCTGTTTTGTTTGGTTTTGTTTTTTTCTGGTTTTCTCTTACTTCCCTGTCACGCAAGTTTGCCTGTTTAGGGAGCTAGTCAGACACTAATCCTTTTTTTTTTTTTTTTTTTTTGAAAGGCAGTTGTGTCTGTTGTGTCATATCCACTACGAGTTTGAGAAAGTTCGTTTATTTCTGCATCAATGTTGTTATTTTCAGTTGCACGAGTCTCAGTCTTTCTACAGGACCAGCACCTCCACTCACTCACCTCCTCTCTTGGAGCTAGTCCAGCTATACCATATTTCTGCCTACGTTTCCATAGCATTGTTTACTCCTTTCTCCTCCTCAGCGAAACTCAGCATAATTTTGAGAAAAGTTCTGATTTTCAGCAACTGGACATAACTGATTCAAGAAGTACTTTCCAGTCCTGTATTTCTCTTACTGGCTGACAGTTCCCCTCCGAATAAGAGCAGAATATTGCTTATTCACATTATAAAATTCTTTTCAAAACATCCCCTCACCAGGAATCAGCCCAAAGCTCAGAAGTGATTGGACTGAGTGATTTGATTTTGGCCCATCATTCACTGAGAACAAATCCCTTTCCGTTATTAAGAGCCTTTTGCTGTAGAAGCCCTGCATTACTTGTGCTATATAAAAGTTCATAGATGATTAGGGCAAGAAAAATTTGTGGATTTTCTGTTTTCCTCTTGCAAATCTAACTCCAGTAAATCCTAACATTCCTTCTCAAAGCAGCCTTAGCTACAAATGCTTTGCTGGAGTCAGACAACATTAATATTTATAAAATGTCTAACTTGTGCACCTTATAGACAATACAAGCTGTTCTGTCTCTGAAACATACCAGACTTTGTCTTTTAGACTATTATGTGTAGCTTATTCAGATAAAATCACAACTGTGGTTTTAAATATAGCATCAGAGAATTCCAAAATGGGAAAGACCTTTCTAATTGACTGACACTCTCTCACTGCAAATTCAAGTTGCAGTCTCTGGAAGAGAAGAATCTGATATTAAAATGATGCTGCACTGGATATTCACACACAGTTTATTGGATAAGGCCCCAGCTTTTATCATAAGTGCACATCGGAATCAGAATTTTGACTGTTTCAGCTTCACACTACTTCTAATGTCTAATAATGATTCTTTCACTATCAATGTGCATTTTAAGGCAAGTCTATGGGTAGGTTAACGAAAACATCGTAACATTGCACCCACATTTAATCTATTTCAGTGGCCGCGTCTGTAGACAGGTCCAAAAATATCTTTCTAGTGGCAGTTTTGAAAGCTTTTCCAGAAATGAATTGCCTCTGTATAGTCCCTGAAGATGCTGGTTAATGCAGAGCATAATTCATTTGCATTAGCCCTGTGATTAACATTTTCTTCCTGTTTCAGCCTCAGACAGGAACTGTTATTGCATCTTTTTTGACTGAATTATTGGCTATTCCACTTTCCATGGATAGAGAGGGAAGATCATGTTCGTACCGGATTTTTAGCATGCTCACCAAAAATTTGACAAAAATCTCATTTCTTGTGAGAACCATAAGGGCAACCAGTACCCAAACCCTGAGCATCTCAAGTAAAACAATAGAGCAAGTAAACATTAAATTCAGAAATAGTCATTTGAATCTTTCTGATGGACTTTTATGTGATACAGCCGTAATGGGTCTGATTTTTTCTTTACGTCTGTTAAACTACCCTGAACACAGTAACTCCATATTTACCAGTGTACAATTTTTATGCCAGCATAAATATGCATAAAAGCATCAGTTCTGAGGTTGCTGAGAAAGTGCTGTGGGTCAGTGTGTGAAGTCTGCTTTTCCTCCAAGGTAGATGGAGTTTTGCAAGTCTCCAGTCAATCCAACACAGATTATGATGATTTCTCTTTGAACAGGACATGAATATCCCTTTGGAATTAAAATGAGCCACATTCGAGACGCTATGCCCCACGGATCAAAGCACTGTGCCTGCCCCAGGCAGCTGCAGGGGTCCTTCCTGACGGAGCAGCTGCCCCAGGAGCTGCAGTGCCAATTCGTGCTGAAGCCAAGTCGCCTGGCCGTGTGCCAGCAGCTGAGCGGTACGTCGCTCTCCCCACACAAGCCCCATTCACCCAGTGCATGTCTAAGGCTGGGTCTGCTATAGAAAGCAAACATGTGCCGGGAGAGGAGGGAAGCGATGAGAAGTATGCGGATGCACTTTTCTGTGATTCAGCTGCCTAGAGGTTTTTCTAGGGTTGCTCTTCCCAATTTGTGTGTGCTGTTGTATGCATGCAAATTTTGTAAGTTAAATTTTTACAAACTGCATGTCAAATGGTTGTTTTAAAACCAGCAAAGAAAGACTAGAGCTCTTCCCTACAATTTTTTAAGTCTGTTAGCTGAGCTTCTCTCCCTAGTCTTGCCTTGTTCTATAGCAAGGCCGGGTAGTTTTACAGGTCGGGATTCAAGGCTTGACTTTGCCGCAGAGCTCCCCGTAATGCTTGTCAGCGTTCTTTATCTCAGCAAGGTACTGACATCTCCACACCTACTTCATTGGGACCCCCTCACATGGCAAAGCCTCCACGTGTATTTGAGTACCTTGATGAACTGAGCAAATGCGACCTCTTTGTTTCAGTTCTCTTTTGACTGAGATGAGGATAATACTTTCTCCTGCCTTTGGCCTTAATCCTGCAAAAATATGAGCACCTGCTGTCTGTTTTGCACTCTGATATCAATGACAATGACAATTCACTGCTCATGGGTAAATCAAATCAGTACATCTGTACAGGCTTGGGACCTTAGAGGGTAAACTGTGTAGGGCAAGGATTCTTCCCATGGTGTGTTTTCCTTGAACTTTACGCACTAACACACTACGCTCACTTAGGAACTCTGCCATACTTCACCATTAATGACTATAATAATAAAAATAACATATCCACATTCTGTTATTCTGTGCCTCCCCAACAGCAAAGATCTCCCACAATGTATGAATAGAATCAATTTGTAATGTTTTTAGAAATTAAATATAACAAGGCTATATCAGTATCTATTACAAATTATTCTGGAAACTGATTACATTTTATATAAATTAATTTCCTTTCCAAGCTCCTTTATCCCCCCTTCCCCAATAATGTGCATCATACATTACTTCATGGCATATTTTAAGAATGAGGCAATCTAGCGAAGGGGTGTAATTAGGTTTACAGGCCCTGCTTGGCAGCTGACATTGACTGGCAAGGGAAAATAGAAATGCAAATCAGCCTGTAAAGCTCTAATACAGATGTGTTGTGCTATGCAAATTGCAGGAGGGAAAGCTTGGCTGCTTTGGGGCAGCATGCTTGCGATCCTTAAGGACTAGAGTAAGCAGGAGGAAAAGAGACTATTAATCCATTCACCCTTTCTGCTTTCATCCTTGGTTGACAGAACATTTTAAAATGATGTATAGGTCTGGCTGCTTGTAAACCAAGTTGCCTTGCATATATTACTGTTCACTGTGCTCCTCCTAGCTCCTTCTCACCTGTTTTGGTTTTGGAAAATGGAGATGGGCGTCTGTGTACAGGCCAAGGCTGTGATTTGATTTTAGGCTTATCTTTACATCAGCAAGCCAAAATCTGTGTTGTTGTTAGGTAACCACTATGCACAACACCACATAAAAGGCGAATGTATAGAGGAGGAGTCAGTAACCCCACATTTTGCTGCCAAATGTGCTGTGTAACCCTCCCTCCCATCACTTCCCTGCAGCCCTCTCTCCCAGAGAAATCTATCCCATACTGAGACAAAAGAGGGATTATCTGGTCCTTGTGAAGCGATTGATGTTCTACTGGCTCATCTTATTACTGTATAAGTTATCTGAACGCTGAGATTTTTGTGTTCATTTTTCCTTAAAAAAAGATAAAATCATAAACTTGGGAACAGAATTTCAGCAGTCTCCACTAAAAACTCTCAGCTGATATTCGTAACTATCTCTTACTGTAACCCGAATCAAGACATGGCATTTACAGGTGGCAAGGTTAGAAGTGTAACATTTCTAACCAGGTGTTGCCCTGGCAAGGATCAAACATTTCTGTGGCCAAACAGTTCCTGCGTCAATGAGCCATTCTGTCCTCCTTCTCCTCCCATGGCTTTGTCATAACCTACCCTGAAGCACTGCAGCCCCCGTGGCACTGGTATTGGCATGCTGGTTACCCTGTCTTTCGGGGTTGCAGTAAGACACAGCTGCCCAGGCTGCCCCGTGGTTAGGCAGTGCTGTAGGTGTTGAGAGGCAGACATGACTGGCAACTGCCTGTCATGTGAAGTAAGTTGCTGTGTGGACTCCAACTACGCTGTCGTAGTTGCATCAGCTGTCCTGGCAGGATGGTTAAAAAAAAGTACAGCAGGATTTACTGTGTAGAAGAACTGAAATGCTTCTGTTGACCCTTCTGCAGCCTTTTGGCTACCTCACAGTTAAACATAGCCGTTAAGTAATGCTCATTAGCATATGTCTGAAAAGCATTGTAAATACTCATTTGCTTAAAGTTTAACTGGAAAGAACCAACTGCTGTCAATGGCTAGTCTATCATCCAAAATGTTACTTAATCATCCGTTGAAAGAGAAAGCAAAGTTTTAACAGGTTGGTCTCAATACAGAAAGGAGGTCTTTGAAAACTGCTTGACAGTTAGGGATTTGGTCATAAAAGATGCTCTGTTGTTAAAGAGATCTGAGGTGTGTAGAAGACTCGGAACGCTTTGTGAGAAGAGGAGCTATCCACTCGCATGGCTAGGGCACCATCTATGAATAGAAACTGCCTGTATATAAAATACAAGTAGAACTGATCCTGAGGCAGATGGGAATTACTCTTGGGCCACTGTTGTGAGCTCTGAGCATGATCTGCAACCAAAGCAATATTACTTTTTTCTGATTCTGGCCCGGAATAATCCATAGGAGCAAGGCCCTGAGGGCAACACTGCTGTTCCAGTATGGAAGCGCGGTCTTCTGCATAGCAATAGCCTATCTCGGTCATGGCTGGATGGAGGTTGGAAAGTGTTGTAACTTTGCACACGTTCAAGAAAAGAAAGTGTATATTTTCTTCCTCTCATCTGCTCTGTAGCTCAAAACTTCTTAATCCTTGTGCTTTGTGTAACACCGAAGTGGCTTTCCTATCTTTAGGGCCTTTCTGTAAGAAAAGGATGAATTCTCCTGCTGTTCAGCAAGTGTTAATTTGGTAAGTGATAGGGCATTTCATTGGTTTATGTTAGTTGCTGGTTTCTATCCTGGTATGTTAAAGAATACTGATAAAGATTTCCCTCCTATCCCAGAAGAGAGCTGCATTTGATCAAAATCACCCTTCTCACATTGCCATTTTAGGCCTCGGCTCTTAAGACTGGAGCAAACAGTGAGAGACTAATAAATGTTTCTAATTTTAAGACTCAATTTTTTTCCATTTCTGCTATTCTTTTTTCTCCAGAATAGCATCTCTCCTGAATTTTTACTTTCACAGAGATCTATAGGGTTGCCAAAACAGAACACATATATATTTTTGCCATTGTGTGAATAGCACTCCAAGTGAAGTAAACCATAGTCACATGCTAATATCTTGTTCATCTGTAAGAAAAATTGTGGTTTTGTAAGTTATAGGTTAGCTATGTTCTTCCAAAACATGACATATCAAGTAAAGCCTAGGACATTGCCAAGATTGTATTTCATGAAGCTTTGGACTGCTTAAATGTATATCCTTCTTATTATTTTTTATGAAAAGAATTTTTCATTAGCCTTTAGCACTCATATGCTCACATTTTGAGTTGAACTGTAATTTTTCATCCTGTAAACCTGTAATGAAAAGACTTCCACCCACTCCCAAAGGGAGCATGATCTCCTAGAATGGCACAGTGTAAAACAAAAATCACTATTTGGGCTAGAAAATGTGTGTAGTAAAGTACAGGAGAGAAAAATCTAGTATTATACTGCAATCCTTATTTCTATCATTACCCTCTGCCCTTCAGGACGATAGAAGGCAGAGTGTTTGACCAGCTGGAAGAACTAGCTAATAGAAAGGTGCACAGGGTAGGTGAGCAACTCAGTCAAAGCTGATTGGCTTTGAAGACATCTAGAAAAGGAAAAATATATTTGGATACATTTTTCCCATTTAATATTTTCTTCACAAGCAGTCTCACCGACCACAGTACCTTGTGCTGTTCAGTAAGCGTTACACTGGCTGATGTTGAGAGGTGTGACGGAAAGAAACTCCCTTCTGCATCCTAATACCAATATTTCTTTATGCATTGCAAATAAGACTTTCAGTTAGTGATGCTCTTCAGCACTTTCACTGTTATGATATCTCATGAAATCTATTAAACTGAAGGAAGAAAACCCCAACCCATCAGTGTGTTGGCAGCATGCTGAAATGCCATCTGGAAGGCACTGAGTAAAGGGCAGGCACCGTCTCTGAGCCATGGTCAGCAAATGCTTGGAGTGAGTGCACTGATGATAGGCTTGCTCCATGGAGAAGAGAGCAAAGGCTGCAACTTTTCCTGAAATGTCTTACCCCATTAGTGGATTCTCTGGTGCTACTTGTGGAAAGAGCTAGTGCTCTGCCACATCGCCAGTGGAGCTAGATGCTAGCGAGCCAAGGTGAGGGCAATGGGCTTTATTCATTAATTTTCCCAAGATCTGTGGTTTTGTGCCTGTGGATGGGAAAGGAGTCATTCAGTACAGTCCAGCCCCATGTGAAGTCAGCGGGCTGAGGGTCTCCATCCTGTACTTAGAGGTAAGTGCTCACACTGTGATCTGGTAGTGCAGTGCAGATCTTTGTGATCCTCTTAAGAGCGTGGGTAAGGTGGTGCACTCTCCACACGTGCACACATACACAGTATGCACATGGTGGATTTGACTGAACTGAATGCCAAGAAGTTGGTTGAGTTCAAGACATTTTTCCTTTGAAACCATAGCAACCACTACAAAACAAATAGTGGAATTAGAATTGAAATATATTTTTTCTAATAAACACCTCTCTTTCCCCAGACTTAAGCCAAAAGTCTTTTAAAAGGAAAAGATCTATCATAAATTGGGCTTTTTGGCGTGGCCCAGGCACTCACTTGGACAACGCACCCCTCTCCTCAACATCTGCTGCTCCTGGGAAGCTCTTTGGCCTCTTGCTAACAGCCATCTGTGAGGATGACAACCTGCCCAAACCTCTCTTGGTGAGTCCCAGACTCTGGGCAGGCTCTTACAGTGGTGGAATTTCTGTGTGTAGTAAATGAGAACGTGTGATGCTGTGTAAATGGGATGCTGAAATTACCCAAGCAGAGAAACCAGAGGAAATATCATCTGTGGTTCTCAGCAAGCACTTTGATTTTTAACATGTGCTATGGTCAGGCCTGATTAATACGATATAGCTTGTACATGTATGTGGTCAGTCTGCTGCTCGGGAGTGTTTCTTCTTTATAACCCGCGCTATAAGGCCGGTTCCCTAATCCTCGCTTATGCAGTATGAATAAACTCCATGTTCACACATACTTTTTAAACCACTCCCAAGATCCCGGACTCTAAGAACATGGCATTTGCTGTCCCATATAGACGGCCCACCCTTGCATACAAACGACGCCAGCCCTTAAGCAGACAATGTTAGAGTTCCCCTCCAAGGCATCCAGGGCGAGGAAGCACTCTGGGTCCTCGTTTTTGATCTGACATCACCATCGCAAAGCGGTTGGGTTGGCTGGAGGCTGCAGGAGTTCCTCAGCATTTTTTCATGCTGTTTCAAAGGAGCTCCCATGCTAGGGGTCTCTCAAAGCTGCTTCTCCCGGCAACCCGGAAACATGAGAAAGAGCCCATTCCTAGGGAGCCTGTCCTGGTAACTGTCTTATTGTTGAGGCAGCAACTGAAATATTTACTCTGTGGGAGGGAATAGTGCTCGACGTGAGCCCTGCAGAACAGGGACCCTCATCCTAAGAGCCAGACTTTCAGCTGAAATAACTTGGCAGACCTCTGCTGAAATCAATCGGGTTACATCAATTTACAGTAAAAGGTGGTTTGTCTCCTAAGCTTCAGTTTGATATGCTGCTTCATCATTGCCTGAGTATTGATCATACCAGGACTTTTAAGTCTTTTAATAGTGTGGCTTTGCTTTTTTTTCTCTTTTGAGAGGGGAAGTGTATATTTTTTTTATGTAGGTTATTTAAATAAGCCCTGCAGAGGTGGATTCTGTAATAACCTGGTCTCTCTCTCTCTCTCCATTTGAGAGATGAGCCAATGCTGCACTTTGGAAATATCTCCAGAAGTTAAATGTGAGGGAGCTTTTTTGAAAAAAAGTAAAGATATTAAGTACAGAATCACAACTTGGTAGACTTTGTGGTTTGAGTCTTAAACACTGTGACCTTGCCACAAAATATAACTTCTAATTCCAAGCAGCATCTCTGGAGAATGGAATACTGCACTTGAGGTACTGTGTGGGATTTACCTTCAAGAGAAGGAAGATATCAGGGATTAATGCTGCAGGCATGTTTGATATTTCTGCTTAAAAGCTTCAAACTTGTTTTCACAATTAAAGTGCTCTCTTTTAGCCATTACCACACTGAAATGTCCTACACCATCAACTTCATTCATATAATTTCTATGGATTCACTGCTTTAAGAGAATCTTCCCACTTTTTGTTCAAAATATATTTTAAAAGTGTTAAATCATGTACTGAGGTTTGCACTGTAGAATTTAGCCCATTTTGGCAGCAGAGTTTCTAAACCTCTGCAAAGAAAATGGAAATGCTAACATAAGTCCTGTTGTCATGAATGGTGCTCTCCTAAAGTGTATGCACATACATGGGTGGCTGGCTTTCAACTTCTGCAAAAGCAAGAAAGAAACATTCAGGAAGTAAATTTAAAAAAATAGTTTCCATTAGACATATTTGCATTGCTGTGTGTCAGGAGGACCCACCTTACAGCCCAGCCTCTGAATGTAGCCAAAAGCCATTGCCTAGCCACTGCTGTTAGAATAACTTGGTTTAATGATAACAGATTCTACTCCAGCATCCCTTTTCTTGCCATCTCTTTAGATAGTTTGGTCCAGAGGCCACAGCATGTGTGCACATAATTATAGACACTCTGTCTGCACACGTTTCCCCCTAGGAAGAGACAAACATGACAAATACCATGTTACTTGGAGCGACTGCTCCTGTGGAGAGCCTCTGAGGTGATCAGCATATATAAGAACCTACCCAAAGGAAACTGCAGAGAATTAAGCAGCTGGAAAATATCATGTACATATTACTTCAGGAGAGGTCTCTGATTTCAGTCTTTCCTTTTCTGCTGATTTTCCTCTCTCATTTATTTGAAGAATTCAGGCCCTCCTGTTATTTTAAAAAGATAGGGAGAAATCTGCTTGTTTGCCCTTCTCTTTTAAATATCTCATGTCGAAATTTGTCTACCTGTTTACTCCTGTGCAGCCTCATTGACTTCAGAGGAGCCAAAAGCTGAGTTTTGGCCCTTTCTGGGTGCCCTCCCAAGGAGTAGCACCTTGCCCCAGAAGGGGTCCCGCTGCATCTCTGAACAGCTTGCGGAGTGCAGTATCGCTCACAAGAAGCAAAGGTGGTGAAATCTGACTCTGATCTGATGTAAAAGCACAGATAGATATTAAGACAAGAAGCACTTACCAGCTTGGATAAAATCGCAGGGTTTTCAGACTACAGACTGATCAGCTGGAACAGACGTCTTGGTCTAGGGTCTGTGATAATATTGAGCACATTGATGAGTACTAAGGATTTTATATTGTCCTGTGAAGTGGCAGCTGGCTAAAGCCTCTGTCAGATGCAGGGCACTGCATTAGGTAGACTGCTAGCCTCTTCCTGTACCACTATGTTTATATATTTAAATAACTTGACTAATACTTGCACAGTACCTGGAAGAGATCATGCACTAGCTTAGTGCTGAGCGGTGATAACACCACATTTATGAAGCGATGTTTTCCAAAATCAGTGCTTTACCGTTAGATTTGGCATGGCCTGGAGAGTAAGCTAAGACTTGTGTTTAATTTGTGAGCCTTAGGGCTCAAAGGTTTTCACCTGTGACAGAAATGGTGAAACAACATTTTAATGGTTCTAGACAATTAAATCTGTTTCTGAGAAAGCCTCCCTGCCTTTTCTGTTTAGGACATGCTTTCCCTCCTATACCAAGAGGGCCCTTCCACTGAGGGTATTTTCAGACGCTCAGGAAGTGCAAAAACCTGCAAAGAGCTCAAGGAGAAGCTTGATTCAGGAGCTGAAGTGGACTTAGCCTGTGAATCCATATTTGTGACAGCATCTTTGTTTAAGGTATGTGAAGAACATTCCTTTTCCCCCTTTGGGTGAGACCAGCACAGATTTCAGGCACAAACAAGTAGGGCATTTACCCAGGGATAGGTCCAGAGAGGAGCTGGTAGGCTGAATTAAGAAGAATGGGCTAACATATTAAAATTATGAGGATCCCTGAAAGAGATTACCACTGAGTCAGGATGAGGATGAGAACTAGCCAGTTTACTCTCTTCAATAGGAATTAGGGATTTTGTTTTGCTCTCAGCTTTTCTGAGCTTTTCTCTATATCTCTTCTTAAAGTCAATAAAATACTAGAAAGGACACTTTGCAGGCCTGTCCCCTTATTCATCAATAATACCTTACACTACAGACCTTTGCCATTATACGAAGCTGTCCAAAATATTTAGATTAACTTTTCCATGAGTTATCTTTTCTTACAGATTTGTATGTTAATGATAATGTTGCTTGTGCAAAAAAATCACAAGCCTTCAGCAAGGCATCAGCTCAGGAGAAGGATCAGTATATTTCTCTGCAGATTTTATTACAGTGCATCTTGATTACATGTAACTTGTCCTTAAAAGAAATTGTAATCTCCTTTTTTAAGCAAGCCCTGCTTGGGTGGAATTTTTTTGTAACAGAAGGCTATTCCTCTTGCTGCCATGTGAGAGGTTTTTGTTGGTGAGACTTACACATACGCATTCCTGCTGGTGGGTTTCGGGCTGGCCAGCTGCACCATGCAGACTGCTCATTTGCAATACTCATCCCACAATACCAGTTTAATTGAGGGGTTTACCACACTGAAGAGCACGTAGGCAGTTACCACGTAATAGCAAATGTATTATTCGTGCACACCATGGCTTCCCTTACTCTAGCCTCTTTGTGTAGATGGGATTTGAGCTTCTTCCCAAGTTGCAACATCTTCCCAGTAATGGTTGAAGCATTAAGAGACAGAAACAGGGAGACTATCCCTGACTAGTATAAATACTCCATTACCAGAAGGATTTGTGGTCAGTGGAAGAAGGCAGGGATGCCTTCTCTCGGAGGGCTCGTGGTCTGGTGCTGTTGAAGTTTGCCAGCTGAGGAGAAGAAACAGGGGCTACAGATGAAGTCAATGATGACTAAAGGCAGACGTTATACAGCATCAAAATAACTGGCTCCACTGCATGTTTTTTGGTTCAATAATAGCAGACAAAGTATCCAAATACCTCCATTTTGACAGGAAAGGGTGAGGACAAGGCAGGAAAATATTCACTTTAAACATAATCCAAAAGACTTCCTTATCTCAAATGATTTGCTGCTTGTTTTGGTTGCTTTGTGGATCAAAATTCTTGTCAGCTAGTGCTGTTCCATCAATACATCCTCTTGTAGCTGCATAGCTTTTTCCTATTCCCTCCTACGCTCCAGAACAGCTGTTTACATATTTTGTTCTTCTTTTCTCTGGATCAGGATTTTCTTCGCAACATCCCAGGCAGCATTTTGTCATCCCAGCTCTGTGATAAGTGGGTCTCTGTGATGGATCAGGGGAATAATGAAGAGAAGATAAAAAGCATCCAAAGGTAGAATTACTTGTATTCTCTATATTGTCCTCTTATACATACATACATACATATATATATATAAAATCTGTATACATCTCTCTATATATATCCCAGAGTGCAGAATCCCAAACCTTCAACTTACAGTCTGTAATTAAAAAAACACAACATTTAAATAGATGTGTAAAACATCCTTGTATATGCAAGTACATTTAAACTGATGTATATATTTAGGAGATTTCCTGTATGGGGCAATTTTCTGATTCTCTTTGGTCATGATTTCTGCGTTTTGTAGATGCCAGTAAATAGAGTTTATCATTTCCTTTTATGAGAAAATATTTATAATATTTATAATTGTGCTGTCCAAGATCTGGATTTCTGCCTGATACTAGAAATAAAGTAAAATCATCCACGGGAAACTTTTGGATCCTAGGAGAAAGGGTAGCTGCAATCACTTCCTCACACTTCCCCCCCCCCCCCCGCCATTCATCTCAAATTTTAGTGACCATTTTGAAGCCAAGATGGAATCGTAAATGAAACACTGGAACATAGCGACAAGGGAAGCCTCCACCCTTGCAGGTGATAAATAGAGAAAGTGGGCAAAGTTTATATCATGGGAAACAGAGTTTTGTACACAAACAGGAGGAAGAACTAGCTGACCTCATGCATACTTACATACACACATACTTATGCCAACTAGATAGTATATAGTGAAAACTGCACTGTTTGGTAAAATGAATACTGAATTACCAGGCAACTGAGGAGAAATACAATTTAATCTCATACACTGAACTGGGTTCATTAATTTGACAAAGTGTAATTGTAATGATTTCCTAATGTATTTGTGTCATCCCAGGAAACTATTCAGAGATGTGCCATAGTGAGGGAAAGCAGCTGAGTAAGAACACCTTTCTGACATACTCCCTGCTTTAATTAGTAGACCATGTTACTCTGAAAATGTATTTCTGCATTTTCATCATCTTCTGACTTGTGTATATGCTATATTCAAGTTTGTATTCAAGTCCAGTCTCTAATTTGGGGACTTACGTTTGAATATGTTTTCAGGTTAATAGAGCAGCTCCCCAGAGCTAATGTTGTTCTCTTACGTTACATCTTTGGAGTACTGCACGGTATAGAAATGCGATCTGAAGAGAACCAGATGAATGCATTTAATCTAGCTATCTGCATTGCACCTAGCCTGCTCTGGCCTCCTGTTTCCTCCACTCCTGATACGGAAAGTGAATTCACAAAAAAGGTAGGAGAAACTGCGATGTAGTTAAAAAAGAAAAATAACTTCCTTCTGCTCAACCAGATTGTTGGTTGCAAATGTAAGGACAGTCAGTATCCCTGCAGATCAGTACTTCTCCTCTTAACAGGGCCCCAGAAATGCTCATTGATCCATTGTCATAATCCTCCTGGGAGAGTGGAAGACAGATCATAAAGAAATGCCCAATGTACTAGCAAAATACTTTTGTCATAAAAGAGATCTCCAATTACGGTCACCTTGGAACAGGACAGAGCAGAAACAGAGAAGATGTATACAAGGAGGCCATCAGTATTTGCACCCTAGTCAAGGATCCCAAGGGACATAGATGAGAGAGTGGACTGCAAAAGGCAGCAGGGAAGGAAATAAGGAGGGATGAATACCATCTTCCAGCTCCTCCTCTGCTGAAGAAGATGGAATTTGGTGTGGTTTGGAAATGTGTGGTAAAGATAACTCTAGATACGGGGTGTGACAGCAAAGATGGTCAAATGCTCATTAGAAAAATACAGCTATTCCATCTTAATTCCCAGCAGTGAGAAGGTAAGGGGCAAGGTAAAATCATATTCAAGGCAAAAATGTGTGGCACTGCGTTTAGAAGGGGAAAACAAATTCATCCACAGCAGTCCTACCATCCTTGCGTGGCTAGTACTGAGCATTTCAGTTGGGCCTGGCCGTTCTCCTAAGGCTTGGGATGTCCAGAGAGGAGCTCCTGGCTGCTGGGAGGTGAGGGCAGCCCATCGCCACAGCCCATGGCCTTCCCTTGCAAAGTGACTGACCATGAAAACCAGCCAGCTGGCTGCCCACTCCCTTCCCTCGCCAGCAGGGAGGCTGGTGGTGGTAGGAAGCTAGGCTGCTGTAGGGCAGCACGGCTAGGAAGGACGGTGTGGTGCAGCCATCAAGCTGAGGACCTGAGGAAGGTCTCACTCAGTAGTAAGAGCAGAAGAAGGGGTTTTCACTATGATCAGAGAAGAAAATGCCAGCGGGGCACTAATAAACTCACCCCTGGCTCCAGTGGAGGGATGCGCTGCCACTCTGTGAGTTATCACAGGAGCACTGCAGAAGGAGCAGCACCTGTGCACAGGTCCCTCAGGTGTCGTGAGAGAAGCCATCTTGCTCTTCTGGCTCCCAGGGGTGACTGTGCAGAGGACATTCCTGAGCACCCCACTGGGCATGCTTGAAGGAGCACGCAAAAGCCCCAGACTGGGCCACCACGCTGCAGTGGGGAAGGGTATGCCATGGGGCAGCCTTTCCATTGGGACAGTTTAAAAAAGGAGCATAGTGAGTGGGCAGTGAGTTTCCCCTGGATATGATAGCGGAAGATCTGACGAGACATCTCTCTCACACTGCTTTGTTGCAGATTTCTAGTCTGGTGCAGTTCCTCACTGAGAATTGCTGCAGGATTTTTGGAGAGGAAATTACCTCCCTCTTTGGAGAAATACTGATGACATGCAAGAACAGAGAGAATGGCTCAGGTAATACAGATTGATGTCTGAATCCCGTTAAACAGCTAAACCCAGCCACGCAAAAGATCAGGCATATTCCATTAGAAGGATGCTGTTTTCCCTTCATGTGGTGTACCCAAATAAGCACTTCTTGCTATTTTTTCCCCTTCCCCAAAATATTGGTGACAGTCAGTGATTCAGCTTTTCATGGCCTAGACCATCCTACAAAATGCTCTTCCAAAGAATCCCTTGCTCCTTTTCCAGTCATCTGAGCTGCTATGTTAAAAATAAAAGGAGAAAAGAAAGAAAAGAAAAGAAAAGAGAATCCTCAGAAGTTTTCCTCTCAAATATAGATTTTTTCCCCCATGATTATGTTTTTCCAGAATATCAGAAAGTCAGAGACCAGCAATGGATTTGATAAAGATGTCACCCCATCATATTAGAGTTGAAAACATCTATTCTTTATTACCAAAAGACAGAGGTCTCCCGGTTTTTGATGGGATTTGCAGATTTTGTGCCCAGCACAGAAAAATCATGGAATTTGGGGGCTGAAAATGTGTCACTGACTAGTTCATAATATGCAAAGTGTTTCAGAATATCACTAATCCCCTTTTCCTCTCCAGTCTTGTGTCAGTATCTGTTCTTACTGGAGGTTGATATCTCCCCTTAAAATATTTCTAAAACAACATTTCTATAAAATAAATTTTGTCATGGCTGGCCTACCCTGGCAGTGGTAATGACACCTGGTAAAGTCAGATTGACTCAGTGTGATTGTCCCAAACTCCTCATGCACTGTCTCCAGTGAAATCTGGTGAAATGTGGCTTCCCCCCCAACACCAGTGGAAGCACATGGCATCTGCTGACTCACTGTGCTGGGATAGAGCTTAGCCCCCCAATAGGTTACAGTATCCTGTCAAGTTTTCAGGCGTGCCCTGAGCCGTGGTAACTGCCCATACATTAATTCAGTCTGCTGCAAATGTGAGATAATTTAAGTTAGTTCACCCCAGAGCAAAAGAGATTTAATGTAAGTGAAATTATTGCATATATAGAACAGGGCACAGGTGCGCACTACTCATTTGAAATGAGTTGACTGTTTAAACTCATGTTTATGTACTGGGAGATGAGAGCTGTCTTCACAGTGCTGTTGTTTAAAATATTGTAATTTCTGGAACACGGTAAAAGTGTATGAAGTGTGCCCTGTTTTCTTCATTTGCTTAAAAGAAGGGAAAAAAGATTAAATGAACATTCCAAGATTCAATAACAAAAAGAAACATGCAATAAGTTACTAATTTAATATTCTATGTGTAAATTATTGTTTACGGTGGGATTACTAATGGTGCTGCAGAAAGTCCTGACTTAAAAACAAAGAAAACAAACCCCCAAAATCTCACCCTTTTTTGTCCCCATCATCCTATATTTCTTAATTGAACTGCAATTTAACTCATTTCAGTTTTTCCATTTCAAAATTAGAAGGTAATTTTTTTCTGAAATTGTGGGCATTTCTGCTTGAAGGATCTTTAAAGCAGAAGTGTTCCCCGAAAAGAACGGATACTTTCCAAACAAAATGCGACTGCCTGTCAGCAGGGTTCTTCGGTTACTGATATACTAACACTTGTTTTATCCTTGCAGATGTTGCTTCCCTCCATCTGAATGACTCTTCCTATGACAGTCTGGAAAATGAGCCGAATGATGAAGCTGACTCCTCATCTAGTGACTGGATTAAGAACCGAGATCAGGATAACAGGAGCAGGGAGTCTGTCTTTACTCTGAGCGATGGTGATTCGGAGCAAACAGAAGTGGATGAAATCCAAAACAAAACCAAATCAAAACAGTTGACAGTTTCTGCTGATGTGCACTGTAAGTTTTCATCGCAAGAAAACTCAGAGAATGAATCTCTCTGCTCCAGTGCTTTGGGCTTGTCTTCAGCAACTACCTCAGGTGCTCTTAAAACCCTGAGGAGGCACAGGCGCTCCTCAGAGCCTGCAATTGGCCTTCTGGCCTCTGGTTTCACCTGCCTTGGTGAAGGTCATGAGCAGGCAGCGCGTAAAGCCAGCTGTGACGTTGTGCTGTCTCACGAAGATGAAGACTATCTCTGCCAGCTTCGTTCTTTACAGATGGAAGGGCAAAAGCTTATCAATCAAAGTTTGATTATAGGGATTAATGTCAGTAAAAGTGACAACACAAGCCAAAACATTGAAAAGAAAGACCTGTCCCGTTGCCTCCTGCCTCCATCCCCAGAGGGATTCAATATTTGCTCAGGATTTAGCTCTTCTAGCCTTTCTTCTCCTGGGACGTCTCCATCTGTATCGTCGATGAGCTCCCTGGACAGTGCTTTCTCTCAGTTTTCAGACCAATCTGTATTTACCCCAACTGAAACCTCTTCCCCTTTGGATAGCACTTTCCAATTGCTAAAGAAACATGAAGACACTGCTGCCGAAGCAGTTCATGACTATTTGGGTAAGCCCACTGGGGTGCCAGCACCTCCAAAACCTACTGACGCATTGGTTGAGGGGGGCTTGATGGAGACCAACCGCAGGCCAGCACCTCTGAAAGCTACTGAAGCAGTGGATGGCTATTTGCTTAAATCTGACATTCAGCCATTACCACTGAAAGTCACAGGAAGAGACAGACTTCATGATCCAAGATCAAAGAGGAGGTCTAGAAGAGCATTGCAGCAATCCAAAGTTTGAAGAGACTGACCAAAGCTTTTTTTGCAGAGGAATCTTACGCTTAAAATAAACACCATAAAAAATGCCTTTGGTGTTAATGTGTGTTCATTTTAAGTTTAATATCCAGGTTGTTTAAATTTAATTGAGCAGGCCCAAAATTCGTGGGTTTTCTTTTCTTTAGGGAATTGTTAAAGTAATTTTCCCACATAAAGTTTTGCAAGAATATTGTGAGAATAACAAAAATTGTTAAAAAACAAGAAAACAGAAACCTCGCTAGAATCTGAAAAGGTCCCAGGAAATAGTTAAGAGAAGTACCCTGTTCACTGACCCTGTCAGGGCAGCAGAGTGCTTGCTGGGACCCTTCCCTTGACCACTCGTGTGTTGAGCCTTGCAGATGTGAGTCCCAGTCCTTTGTGGTTTTGATGTAGTGTGCAAAGTCAGCATAGATCTCATAACTGTGGTATTATACTACTGGTCTGAAACTGATAGTTATTACTTTCATTGTCCTCCAAGGAATAAGTGTATTGTTTTCTGTATGTTTATACAGTATGTTCGATAGGTGTAGTTATTTCTTTCACACTGCAAAAGAAAGAAAAAAATGAGCTCATAAATATGTAAAGTTAAATGCTGAAGCTTGTAGCTAACACCTCCCAACTCTGCGTGTCTCATTTATTGTGCTTTGTCAGCTGTTCTATTCATGTTTAAGTTGTGAATAGTTTCTTAACATTGCTGTAAATGGCATTATATATTATTGCAAGCAGAACACAAGTGATTTTATTACGCAGCATCTAAAACATCATATAATATATTAAAAGTAATGCGTTATCTAAATGCTTTGAGTTTGTATAATATATCCTGAAAAATTTTGCTATTATATATGTTATGGAAGAAAAATGTGTATTTTTGTACTTGCAAAAACTGCTGCTAATTTTACGAGTTCTGTTTTGTTGTTACAGCACTGGTATTGATGTGTATGCATTCAATGCTCTATATTAAATATTATTTGTTATGTCATAAATTCAATTTATATTCCGTGTAATGGTTTTTTAGGTGTCAGTTCTACAGGCTATTGCAGAAGCAAAAGTCCCGGTGATGCCACTGCATCCCGGTCCCGGTGATGCCACTGCATGAGAAAGGACTGCAGCATTTCTCCTGCTCTTTGGGTGGCATCATTCATATTGTATGTCGTCATTTGTTGACTTTTGTAACGTTTCAGTCATATGTAACAAGAATTCCTAACCCTTTGCTCCTCATTTAGAGGGAGGAAGGTGTTTTCAGCTAATGAGATGGAGTCTATAGTATGGAGGTACAGAGAGAGCTTTTCAAGTAACAGAAATTAGGCTTGGAGGGGAGCAAGACTAATTCTTTAGTATTAGCAGGGTTATAGACAAGTCAAGAAGGAATGCCAGTGTTAAATGAACATGTGAGTACCTGTGCACACGCGCTGTGCTTCTGAAATTGCATTGATTCGTTAATGAGCTTTCCATTTGCAAAAGCCCTCCATCACGCCAGCTAATACTGGCCAATACTGGAGTTTCACACTCTGTTTTATTTAACTACACCCTGGTAATAGTACCTATGCTCCTAAATTGCTAAGCATTTCTGAAAAATGTAAACACTGTCTACTGCTCTAAGCAGTTTCCAAGTATTATCAGTGTTAAAGAGTTTTAGCTTTGTCTCAGAGAGAATGAATAGTCTCCAAGAGATTCAGAGCTGTGTTTTACAAAGCTAGAGATATCCTTCCTTGAAAATACAGGATCAGAGGCTTACTGTTTTGGGGTCTGATCCTCAAAATGGTTGTATCTGTGAACAAAGCTGCATCTGTAGAGACCCATGTAACTCAATAGAACATCATGCACTTAGAACGAAACTAGCATGTATGATTGTTTGCAAGCTCCAATAGTTCATTGCGATTTGTTCTTATATTTTTCAGATTCAGCTGTCATTAATGAAAATGTTGATACACAAAATCTGATCTGTAATAGTCACCTTCCAAAGGTAAATTCCTTTATATGTATTTTGGGTCTTGTTACCTAAGAGCCCTACGTATTCACCTCCTTTAAAACAAAAAATGAAGCTATTTTGAAATAAAACAGCTATTCTGCATTTCTTTTCAAAGCGGTGAACAGCATATTGCAATGCTAAGCTGCCAAGATTACATCAAGTAGCAAATGCTGATTCATTGCAACAATAATAAAGCTTTAGAAGAATCTCTAGTCTCTACTATATAAATGTTCTGTCCTACAAATGATATCTTCCAGCAAGTCATTTATCTCTGCTAGTCTGAAGTAAAAGTATATCCAAGAGTGCTTCAATGTGAAACAAATTATGTGTCTGCTTTTGAGCTGTAGCTAATGCTAGAGTGCTCTCAGATTTAAACATATGGTGAACAAGCTGGATGTAGATTCAGTACAATTTAAAATGCACTTCTGTCTTGTAAGACATACACCCTGCTATTGCAGAAGGCATGCTGTGACAGCCACAAAGAAGAGCGCTAATGGGGACCATCACTGCCTACAGCTCTATACTGAAGGAATTAAATGCTGCTAAAACCTGAAATAAATTATACCAAACATTTTCAGAGTCTCAGATGCAACTCTGAAGACTCCAATACAGCAGCAGCTTTGGGTTTGCTCTAACTAGGAAGGGAACGATTAACGTACTGGAGACCCCTGCCTCTCTCTTTCCCATGGGCACCCTCAGAGCCTGGGGAAGGGGTCTCTGGGGTGGGGCATATTAAAAAAAAGTTTTGTAGCTCATGACTTTTTTTTAATGAGCCTGCTGATGGCCTGTGAGAAGGTTTTGGGTTAAGGGTGGCCCCTCGGGCTCGCGGCTGAGAACTGCTGTCCTGCCCAGGTGTGCATGGGGCTCCCCAAGTGCCAGGGTCCCAGCCCAGCCGCATGGGGCACCGCGTCCTCCCCTGCTGCCTGCCTGTCGCGGCTGCTGTGGAGGGTGGCTGCTTTGGACTAGATGCCTGAGCTTGAAGTGGCATGTCATAGGTGAGATATTTCTAAAACCTTTTCCTCTTTGCTGGAGCAAGAAAGAGAAAAAAGCCTGTAAAATAAATGACTGACTTAGGGAAGAAACAGCGACAATGACTCCTCATTCACTGCTGTCAAACACACAAAATGAAGTAAAATGACAAATTACCTCTCTCACTTGCTCGTTCTGTCCCACAGGAGTTCATGATCTTATCACTGTTGAGCATCCCGCCTCTAGATCACAAGTACTAACCAGCTTTCCTTTCAGGAGGCTTCAGAGATTAACTTAATTTAACTTTAGAGCAATTTGTTCTCAACCTGCTTTGAAAGTTGCTGGGGGGGGGGGTGCTTTTTCAGTTCTGTCTGTTGATCTCATAAGTGCTATTACTTCTTCCCTGCAAGCTTTATCTCTCCAGTACAACCCAATTTGAGACAAGAGAAGACATGTGCCATTTATTCTTCACTTAAACTAGTTTATAGAATTCAAGCAAAACAGATTAGAGGGCCTCGGGCTGAAGTGTGACCTTTAAACTGAAGGTGTCCCTTTGTCCAGGCCTCCAAACTGCCAGACTCTTGTTAATTCTTGCTGGTCCAATTCCTTTCCTGTTCTGGGGACATAATCTAGCTCCAGGACCTCGTGGTCTACATTTTATTTCCAGCTTTGCTACCAATCTGCTTTGTGGCACTGGGCAAACTTATCTACCTCTGTTCCTTGTTTCCAGTCTCACCGCTGGTCTTGTCTCCGTGTATCATAAGAGCCTGGGACAGGGTCCGGCTGCTTATGGTGTTTGTGCAGCACCCAGCACTGTGCAGAGATACCATCTGAGTGGGACCTTGACAACAGCACTGCTGCACAAAGGGCAGGATGAAACCTGACAGTTCTGGTTTTATTACAACTGTAATGACTTCTGCATAAGATGATAAATTTGCTAACGATGATGCTCAGGAGCAGAGACTCGTTATTTAACTTTCTATCACATTTGCAGCCCCAACCCATGCCCATGTCTGGAGCAAGCAAAGGAACAGAAGTTGCTGCTTCAGTTGAGTTCTTCCAATCCCAAACAGCTGTTCCCAGCTGCTTAATCAGATGTGAAGGAGATCTGCTTTTATAGCAGGGGTATCTCTCTTCTGCTTGGCTAATGAACTTTGCTCGCGGGGAGGAGATGCAGTGACCTTCTGTCCTTTAGGTGACTTCTGAGCTGAAGTCCTCTGCTTCCAAATGAATATGGGAAATAAAGTTTTAATTTTTTACTGCTCCAAACCAACCCAGAGCTTATGTAAGTTGTGTATAGCTAAACCACCACCTGGCAAAGGTGATTAAAGATAGTGGTGTGCTGGTGACACACAGCTAAGACTAGAGCATGTGTGAAGACAGCAGCCGTGTCAGTCATCTGCGGACCCCCATGCGCCATCTCCACTCACCTTTGCATTGAGGGTCCTCCATGGGAATTCCAAGAAGCAGCTGAAGGAGCCCCTTGAACCCACACGTAATCACCTGGTCTCAGGCATGGGAGCATCTCGCAGCACAGGGCTGAATGCAGAGCACCCTCTTCTAGAGTCAGACCCTCCTGCGAGGAGCTGGAGGTTGAAACCAATTGCTACCAGTTAGACAAAAGGTCTCTGGCTGCAAGTCCTCCTATGGGCCTTTATACACAGAAGAATCTGCATGCTGTTGCTCAAGACAGCCTGTGTGCCCTAGGACTGGACCGTTGCCCAGGCCAGAGCCTCCGCTCAGCAGTGCCATGGCTGTGAGCCGTCTGCTGAGTCCT
This sequence comes from Struthio camelus, assembly GCF_040807025.1. NCBI lineage: Eukaryota > Metazoa > Chordata > Aves > Struthioniformes > Struthionidae > Struthio > Struthio camelus. Next base: position 204,647,359 of record NC_090942.1, read on the forward strand.
CTGGCTAGCAGATGAGTTTGAACTGCCGCTCCCACGGGGTCTGTAAAGTGCTGAACTGTGCAACCAGGTATTTCTGTCTGGGTGCCCCTCTAGCAGATCTCGCTGCACTTGGAAAAGCCGTCATTAGACATTGCTTTTCTGCAGAGCATTCAGTGGACTCTGAGCTGAGGAATGGGGAAGCTGATGTTGTGGCACGTTGGCATGTTTTGCTGGCTGGCCCCACAGCAGGAACAGCCAAGTGGCTCCGTCTCTTTTTGTCCAGCTCAGTGAACACATTGGCAACAGTATTGTGTGCTCACGGGTTTGTCTGAGGCAGATGTCCAATCTCCAAAGCCAGCACTGACTGTTTGAACCCTTGCAGAGGGCCAGTGCCAGACCTGGTCACCATTCCCCAGATCTGGGATCTGCTCAAGCAGGGCTGACCAGCAGCCCATGCCCCAAGTGTCTGTCCCCCGCATTCAGGTACTATTCTTCTGGGGAGATGCCAACACTTGGGACAGGTGGCTTTCAACTAGGTACAGGACTAGTTGCTGCACGGTGTGGCACAACTCCGGGTTGCTGGGAGGTGGGGGTGAGAGCTGTTGACCAAATACCCTCATCGTCCTCCCTTGGATGTGATTTCCATACATGCCAGCAGCAGGGATTCGACAGTAGACTGACACTTCTGTGGCTCCCTTTCCCACCCCTTCTCCAAGCCACCCCTCTCCTGAGGCAGTCAGTAGCAGCACGCCAGAGTAATGGCACCAAGCCTTCCAGGCACCCAAGACACGCAGGAGGCATCAGCCTGTCTGTGCCTGGCATGGTCAGTGCTTTTGGGGACCACACACACGCACATGCACACACACACACACACACTCCTGTGAGGTTGACATGACCCAGACAGTTGTGGGCCAACTTGTGCATCTGCAATACAAGCAAGACATCTACAGTGTGTTGGACCTATCATCCACCTCTCACTGGCATCCATAAAAACATAGCAGAACAGGATAATTCAGGTGGGGAGGGACCTTCAAGGGGACTCCTGGTCAACCTCCTGCTCACAGTAGGGTCAGCTGGAGGTCAGATCAGGTTCCTCAGGGATGCACCCAGCTAGGGTCTTGAGAACCTCTGCGGACAGAGACTGCACAACCCCTTGGGCAACCTATGCCATTTCCTGACTGACCTCATGGGAGAAAAGTTTCTCATTATATCCAGTCTGAACCTCTCTTGTTCCAGGTTATGCCCATTATCTCTCATCCTCCCACCACGCACCACCATGAAGAGCCTGGCTCCATCGCCTCTATGACCTCCCTCTAGGTGCTGGGGGCTGCTGTCAGGCGCCCCTGAAGCTGTCTCCACTCCAGGCTGGACAAGCCCAGCTTCCCCAGCCTCTCCTCACAGGGCAAGTGCTCCATCCTCAACCATGTCAGTGGCCCTCCCCTGAACTCATTTGTTCATTGATGCCTTTCTTCCATTAATGGGCCCAAAATTGGACGCAGTATCTAGTATGTGGTCTAACGAGTGCTGAGCAGCGGCAATAGTCCCTTCCTTGATCTCTGGCTCTGCCCCCGTTCATACAGCCCAGGGTGCTGTTGGCTGCTTTTGCTGCCAGGGTATGCTGCTGGCTCATCTCCAGCTCACTGAGACTCTCAAGGCTTTTTCATCCGCAAGTGTGAACTTTTGTGAGCTACTGTGAAATACTCTTTCTCCTTAGGCTTTGAATTTTCACCTAGAATAATTACTGTTAGAAAATAGTTTTCTGGTAGTTTCCGGTACTGAAATTGCCATGTTGAAATAGAAATAGAGTGTAATATCTCTTCTCTGTTTAGTTTTACCTCTATGGCATGTTTACTGTGCTTGCTGATTACAGTGTATCCAAACACTGTCCTGCAGGGCAAGAGCAAGTAAGGAAGGTGCTTGCCTGTCTTCTGTTTGATACCGATCCCATCCGCCCCCTGCTACTGACTGAGATGTGAGCCCAGAGGAGGTAAGATGAGGTTTCCAAGGGGCACAAAGTACTTCACTGGAGAAATGCAGCAAGTACAATATAAAAAGTATCTTCAGGGGAAAATGTGTCTGGGTGGTGCCTATCGGATTTGTGGCAGCAACTCATTCCCTCCCTGTGCCAAAGGAAACAAGAACATGTCAGTGCATCACATCAGTTATCACCTGGGAAATACAGTGACTCGACCAGACAAAGGAAATTTTTGTATATCCAACACAGATTCTCTTTCCAGAATACCTCAAACTTATGCACACAAATAAGGAAGTGCCATGAGGACAGCATGATGGGGGAAGCTCTTGACATTTTTTCTGGAAAATCAGCATGTTTGAGAGCCTCCCTGAAGTGCCTGTACACTAACACATGCAGCGTGGGGAACAAACAAGGAGTTAGAAGTTTGTGTGCAGTTGCAGGGCTGCGATCTCACTGGGAGGACAGACAGGTGCCCAAATAGCTCACGCAACTGGAGTGCTGTGATGGATGGAGGGATACTGGGTCTTTAGGAAGGACAGGCTGGGAAGGCATAGAGGGAAGAGTTGCCCTGCATGTGAGAGAGCAGTGGGATCATGTGGAGCTTTGTCTTGGGATGAATTATGAGGCAGCTGAGAGGAGGGCAGATCAATGTGGGCAGCATTGTGGCAGGTGCTTGCTACAGACCACCTGATCAGGAGGAAGTAGGTGAGGCCTTCTTCAGACAAATGGAAGAAACCTCACATTGGCAGGCCTTGGTCCTCGTGGGGGATTTTAACCACGCCAACATCTGCTGGAGGGACGGCGCAGCAGGGCACGAGCAATCCAGGAGGCTTCCGGAGTCCACCGGTGACAGCTTCATGACACAGGTGATGGAGGACCCAATGAGGAGGGGAGACGCTTTGGTGGACCTCATCCAAATAAAGAGGATCTAGTTGAGGATGTGAAGGTTGGGGGCAACTTTGGCTGCACAGACCGTAAGATGGTGGAGTTCAGGATCCTGTGAGGAAGGAGCAAGGCAAAAAGCAGGATCACAACCCTGGAATTCAGGAGAGCAGACTTTGGCCTGATCAGGGATCTGCTTGGAAGAATCCCATGGGACAGAGTCCTAGAGAGAAGAGGGTTTCGGGAGAGCTGGTTGACTTTCAAAGACCATCTCCTCCAAGCTCAAGATCGGTCTGTTCCGATGCACAGGAAGTCAAGCAAAGGTGGCAGGAGGCCTGCACAGTTGACCAAGGAGCTCCTGACTAAACTCAAACATAACAAGGAAGCATATACAAGGTGGAAGCAGGGACAGGCGACCCAGGCGGAACACAGACACTGTCCAAGCGTGCAGGTTTGGGGTTAGAAAAAACAAAACTCTCCTGGAGTTGAATCAGGGGAAGGAGGCGAAGGGCGCCAAGAAGGGCTTTTACAAGTACATCAGCTGCAAAAGGAAGACTAGGGAAAATGTGGGCCTGCTGCTGAACGGGGCGGGGGACCTGCTGACAAAGGACACAGAAAAGGCGGAGGATACTCGGTGCCTTCTTTGCCTTGGTCTTTACAGGTAAGGCTTGCCTGCAGGAATTCCAGGCCTCCGAGACCCACAGGAAAGCCTGGAACAAGGACGATTTCTCCTTGTTGGAGAAGGAGCAGGTCAGGGAACACAAACAACTGGATATCCACCAGCTTGTGGGCCCTGAGAGGATCCACTACAAATGCTGAGGGAGCTGGCTGTCATTGCAAGATTTCCTTTTATATCAGGAACAAACAGGATGATATGCATTTCCCCACAGCATTTATTGTCTCCCCATACCTTGCATTCAAAATATGTGAATACTCCCAGGAAGATAACCTAGGTGACCCCACTGGACAGCCTCATTCACACGCAGCATTTGAAGAGCCATCTAGAGGAGAACCCAAGGCCTTGGCTGCACTCAGGCTGTCTCACCCGCCAAGGGCTGAGTGTGGGAAGAGGAGAGCGCAAGCAGCCCTGTTAAGCCTCATCTTTGGCATCCGTGCAAGGCCACTTCCCCTTGGAATAGGCCTTCGCTCCTGCCAAGTATAAAAGGCGGTGAAGCATGATGTCTGCCGGCTAAGTGGAGCTCTAAATAAATATTAAGGGAACTGAGCCAGCTTGCTTTCATTCACAGAAGCACTTGCATGATTGCACTTATTCTCAAGATTAGTTAATAACATCTCTGCATTGAGGCCACTATGAAGACAAACTAAAAGTGACCCATTAGTGTCCAAAGGGAAACACTGCTTGGTTTAAGGTGCTGAGTATTTCTGTTAGGACACAGTTGCCACACAGGTCCTAAAGGTTTTGGGCATCATTTGTGTTTTATAAATATACAATGATGTGCTGTGCAACGCTTTTTCTTAATACTAGGTTTGCTCTAGGCCTTATTTTGTCTAGATTTTTTAGTGGCTTGGCTGTAAATGTCAACAGTTCCTAGAGGACAAGTAGTCTGGTAGTTACTGCCAGTTGTGCTAAGTTAAATATTTCAGAATTTAGCTATTCAATGACCCTATGTAAGAGAGGTGTTTCCAATATAGAAATTATTTCTCTGCACTTGATCCTCGTGTCACATACGATTTCAGTCAAACTGCTATAAATTCAGGCTTTCAAATGCAGCTGTAACTCTGACTTTACCGTGTAAGGAAAGGCTGTCGTCCTGCTCCTCGTCTGTATGGAGAGCTCCTGCATTTCCCTGCCAAAGGGGCTGAGATGGACAAGGGGAGTGGAGGAGCATTTATAAGCCGAAGGTGGAAGAGAGACGGTCTCATGTTGCCTATGTGCACAGCCAAGGCTGAGCTATCCCAGCTGATGGTTTAAATAACGAATCCACACAATGAATGTTTACAAAGCAAGAGCTGCCCGTGGGATGTGCTCTGCTAGGTTTGGTGACTGAAGTCCAACTGCCAGTGGCACAAAGACCCCGCTTGGCAGGAGTGCCAGAGGGGAGCGATCAGTCCGTGGCCCCAGGGGAAACGCACAGGATGAGCCAAGGAGGAACCCCCTCCTCAGAGCACTGCGTGGGGCAAGGGCTCACACTGGTGAGGGACTCACAGTGGGCTGCAAATGGAAGAGCATGCAGGGACTGTGCAGAACTCACTGCAGGGTGCTTTAAGGGGGGGTGTGGGAATGTGCAAGCCTGACCATGAGATGTTTAGGGTAAGGAGCAGAGGTGGGGAAAGGGGGGATTGAGGTGGACTAGGAAGAAACAAATGTGAGAAAATAAAGGGAAAAGGGGATAAAAGGGGCCAGTCCTGGGTAAAGAGCTGGCTGGTCAGCGTGCTCGTCTGACCGGGCCCTGCGCTTGGTCACCATAGCCTATCCGATATTCTTATTAAATTCTGTTTCTAACTATCTTCTGTGTGGGTGCACTCTCTGATCTGAGCCTGTGGGTGAGAGCACTAGCAAACTTCAAGCCGGACTCATCAGCAAGCAGGGTAAGAGAGCCGAGTGCCAGTGACTGGAGCGGGACCATGAACCTCAGGGGCTCGACAGTCCAGGACCCAGCACCTGGAGAAACTGGGCTCTGCTGCCAGCTACTGGATAGACTGGGTGGCTGAGGCCAGCTACTGGAGAGACCCATTTTGTGCATATATATTCCTATTTTGTGAGTATATATCTCACTAGTGGACATCAATCCTGATCAGCTGGAGAGAACAGGATTTGGTCACCCACGCTGTTCACGTGTGTGAGCACTGCGTGCGTGTCCACGTGGATGCCAGTAAAGGTACTGCTCTGTCTGCGTTCATCCGTGGCCAGCTGTGCGGGCATGCATATGTGCACATGCACATGTATACCTACTGGTAATACACACTCGGTCCCTCCTCTGGCTGGACCTGGGGACCCAGAGCTGCAGCAGCCTTGTGTATATTGGACTGGGACAGGGGGAATCCACCTGAGCCCCAACGCCCTCCGGATTTGGCTACCTTATAACCTAGTCAATAGTTTTGAATGAGAAATTTCTTTTAAATACTAGGTGTTGATTTACACAAAAGATGCAGTGTAAAATGTTTGGAAAGAGCTTAAGGCCAAAGAGAGATGACCCCAAAGAGGGATGATCCATCCCTGGATGGATCCAGCTGGAGCAGCCAAAGGGCTCTGTGGCCGTTTGCTACAGGGAGCAGCTCATGTGGATCACCTGCCTTGCAACAGGCAATATCAGCTTGGTTAACTCAAGCTATCTACTTAAAATAATTTACACAAGTCCACCAGTTTGGTCTGAAACCCATTTGTGAGCACTCGGATGAACTATTGCCCTGGCAGGGCTGAGGGGAGCCAACCTGGCTGTGAGCACGGCAGGAGGAGGTGGCCTGGGGCCAGGTCTCATATGGACACAGCTGCTTGTGAAACCTGCATCTGAAGCCACCGTCCCATTTTCACAAGCACCTTTGGCTGCAGGAACCTGGTGTGACCAGATAGCCAAGGCAATACTTGCCCCTAAGCCATTTTTCAAGCAGAACTCCGAGGGTCGAAGCCATGAGGACTGGTTGGCACCTGAAGATGCACATAGCTACTTAGATCCACCTGAACATTTCCGTGGTCTTGCTATCCTTCTCCTTAAATAGCTAAATACTTTCAGAAATGTGGCCAGAGGCAAAAGCTGGTGCTTTAAAAATATTTCTCCTATAAATTTTTCACCTGTAATTTATTTTTCTAAGAGGTATTCAAGCTCTGAAAAAGTTTTCATTGCCCACAAGAAACCTTTCTGTGTATAAACATCTGAATGACGTCATACTTTTTCATGCAGAGACAGTGTTAGGAGTTTGGAAGGTGTTTAGGCTTGGGCTTAGCTTGAATGTGTGAATAGTCCCAGGGAAGTCCAGTAAGATTGTGTATGTGCTTAAATTCCTTACTGGACTGGAGCTCAGGTACCTAGTTTCTAAACAAATTAGAAACCATACCAGATGTTCCTGCATTGCTGGAAAAATTGCTCCCTATCAAGTTTCCATCTTCAATTTTAATTTATATTACAGAGATCTATCGTTTCACGAAGTAGAGATTTTGAATATATTTTTTCACTGTGGCAAAAACTAAGTAAAACTATTCAGTACTTCTGCATTCTGTCTAGATTTTTAAAAAAGAAGCATTTGTGCAATACCATGTTGGGCAAAGCCAAAGTCTGAATTTTTTGCATTTTTTTACCTTGGGATATGAGTTTACAGTATGTTTGTCTGAGGCATATAAATTCAGCTGCGTAGTAATTAGTTTATTACACAGCAACTGCAGGCTCCAACTTTGCCAAGAATTTTTATAATGTAAATTCTTCGCTTTTCTCACCTTCAGAAAGTCCATAAAAGCCACAGCTCTGCAAATGGGTCTCTGTGAACAAAATCTTAACCCTGCCTTGCGGTCAGGAGGACCATGCAGTGTGGGCACAGAGGAGGTCCAGTTGAAAATGAATTGTTAGGCTAGGCCTACCATTCCAAGATATTTATATCTTTAATACAGGCTGTATATAAAATTACTTAGCTTTCAGTTAGGAATGCATAGACTCTAATCTTATAAAGTGATGAATGCTCTCCAACCTGATTTTCCTTCATGGTTGGCACAGAATCAGGCCCTGAAAGCTATATAACAGAAGCAGCAAAAGCAGGTAGTTTATTGCAACAACTCCATTTGCTCCAACTGAGCAAATAAGTTCTACCTCTGATATGCTAGTGCCAGGAAATGAATTATGTGTTTGCTGGGCTGAAATATCCTTCTTCCGACCGGAGCATGTCTGTGCCCTGCGCTGGGCTCAGCTGGCATTGTTGGACCCTCTTCCCACCGTGCATCTGCTTGGCTCGTGGGGGCTGCAGGGGGCTGGTGGCCAACAAGCCGAGATTTCCACAGCGTAGCACAGTGCTGGAAGTGTTCACGCAGCCCCGTGTGCTGGGGCCCCTCCAGGGTACCAGGGAAGAGAAGGAGGGACCAGAGCAACCCAGGCCCACGCAGAAGTGGGAAAGGCCTTTGAGGATGCAGACCACATCTCAGTGAGTGAAATAAGCACTGCCAGAACACAGGCCACTTGACATGTGTGAGGCATCTACCTTAGGCTGAGGATAATAAATGCCCTAGAAGCGCCTATTGCTCCTTGTGACTATAAAGGAAAGCCAAGATACTCTAGACAGCCATAAAGATTGCTTCCAACACAAGTAACTGCTGTATAACCAAAGATCTGGTGGATCTAAAAATGGTGTGTGTGTCCAAGAGGAGATCAGAAGCTGAGGCCCTACCCTGGAGGCTGAGAGTTAGTTAGACCATATAGGCATGCCTGCGGTCCTGGATGAGCCAGGGAGGCTGCTATCAGCAATAAGAGTACCAAAAGACAGTTTGGAGCTGCTGATCTACCATAACATAGTCTTGTTAATCACGTGATTTTGCAAGTCTGGCTCACATGAATTTACTAAAAAAATTAATCTTCCTCACCACACCTAACAGTCTTGTGTGATTTTGTCTTGATTTGTAAGTTTTATGTACATTATTTCGCCCTCATTTCACATTTCAATGTACATTTTCTTAGCTGTCTGGTTAGGTGCTTAGATGCCTGTGCCAATTTGCTGCCATTAGAAAACTGGGCTAACGGTGTTACTTGAATGGAAACCACAGCTGCTAAGCTACCATTTAACATTGCGACTGAGCTTTCATCCATCAGTGTTTGGCCCAGTTCTACCTCTTTCATCCCAGCCTGCAGGTTATAAATAGTGCACTTTCCCTTCTGATCTCACATAATTTTGCGAGCTTTGTTATGTATTTCATACTTCATTCCAATAGTACAGCAGAACTGTTACTTATAGGTTATATGACAATAGTGGGTTTGTAAATCATTTTTTGCAAAAAGACATGCTCTTCATGGTCTCCTTCCAGGCAGCTCTTGTGAAGCGCCACTGTGCCGAGGCTGAGCCTTGCCCCTCGCTCTGGAACAAGCACCGGCAAACATCCAGGCAGGTCTGAGGTTCTTCAGGACTTTTTACTGTTGGCAACATTTTTCTTCCACCTTCTCTAGGCTCCTTTTTGATAGACTTGTTGTGGCATCCACCTCCCTTGAACTGCTGGAGGACCAGCTCCACAAAGTGAATGAACTGGGAGGACACTGGGATTGGAAGAGAAGAGCAGATGTCCTCCATGCTGGGCTCCCTCTGGACTGCGTAAGCTTCTACTGACTGCCAGCATTGCTCCATGTGGTGCGAGTGAGACAGATCCAACTGGATACCTCTAAATGCCGAGTTAAAGCAGTGGCACCACAGAAAGGTTTTGCTAGGAATAGCTACATGGTTAGACTTATACCAAAGCGAAGCAGAGCTGAGCTGGGGCTACAGTTTATACTGGCCTTAGCACCAGATCCGATTTCCCTGAGTAAAACAGAGTGGAAAACAGAAAACACTGTTTTTCTGCAGCACTGCTAACACGGCTTTTGCCCACCTAGAAATATTTCACAGGGTACAACTACTAGAGCAACAACAGGAGGCATCCCCCAGTGCACATGCTGCTCCTGAGACTTGCTCATATGGCCTTGGCCCTGGGATGTTCAGCAACTAGAGTTGAGGCCATGAGGAAGAGGAGGATGTGCCATTTGCTGCTGAGCCCAGTGGGCTCACCCTGGCTGTCTGTGCCCCCACAGACCCAGGGGACTGGCACCTCTCTGCTCTTCAAGTCTGGGTCCCCAGCCAGGCTATGGCAAGGTATGCTTGTGTGGAATATTTTTCCAGGAAGGGGAGGGAAAGTGCTGCCTATTGCTCTACTGCCTTCTTCTAGCCTCTTTTCTCAAACCATTTCGTAGTCCTACAGGAAAGACAGCCAAGGGTTGCAGCATAGGCCAGAGCACTTTGGACAAATGAATCATACTCGTGAACGAAGTTGCATAAGGAAAGATCCACAAATGGCTTGGCTGAGAAGCTGAACTTCCTTTTAGGCTTTCAGACACCAGTCCCACAGGGTCAAGGTTAAGCCTCCTGGAAGCAAAGCGGGGGGCTGGAACTGGTCACAGCTGCAGGAGGAGAGCACAACTCATTAACTGAGAAACAATGCTGAAAGGGCTGCTGCTTTCCACTCAAGGCACTAGTTTGCCATGCAAGCATCCATCTCTCTTCATCTCGATTTTGACTCTTTGCTACCTTTCGAGAACTTGAGAAACCCTTACCCCCAACTTTGCACTTACGCTGCAAAGACCCCACACGGTCACTTGGCCCACGGAGAGGAGAGCTCTGGAGAACAGGGCAAAGGTAAGTTCCACCTCCTAATAGTTGTATATAGCCCTACTGAGTAGGTCGAAGACAGATGTGATCAGGGGCACCTAAGCCTGGATCCACTTCCAGGACAAACACTGATTTACTTCCAGAATCCTTAAGGCATCCCAAGAGTCCTTTCATTACTTATTTGCAGTAGAGAAAGAGTTAAAAGCCATTTTATTTTGAGCTATTTTCTGAAAAAAGAAATAATCTCACTGCAGGTGGCCGTTCGTGCAGTGGCAGAACATCAGACTGTGAGCCAGAACACACAGACTCCGTCCATGGCTCTGCCCAGCTTTGCCATGAGATCTGGGGTGCTTTGTTACCTTTTCTAGGACTGTTTCCCAGGACGTACTTTAGATGTGGGGTTTATGTAAGGGGGGAATGGGTAGATCCAGGACAGCACTTACTTTGCATGTACATTTTCAGTATTAATGCAGCACTTCCCCTCGGTAAGTGCATGCGCTTCCGGTGTAGTCAACAGAGAGAAGCAGATGCCTTAGAGGGAGTCCAAGAAAGACCCTCTCTGCCTATATTTAGGCACCTAAGTTAGGAAGACACAGGCTCTTTCCGAACAGCTTTAAAACCACTTCTCTGCATGCCTATATAGGGAACGCAGGCACTAACTGTAGGATAAATGATGCATTAATCACCTAAAGTCATGAATAAGAAACATTCCTAATTCATTGGTGAGACTAGATCCTACTCTCTGTTTTTTAGTGAGAAACTGACTCTTAGCGTATGGATAATCTACCTCTCTTCCGTGAGTGTCCGTCATTAACAGCTGTGTAAATCAGCACGCCAGTAAACCATCAGTCCCTGATAATTCCTGCATTTCCAGTGACAAAGGTCCCAGATATCAAACTTGTTATCTCCACCGAAACAATTCATAGTCCTTTTGCTATTATCACTCTGCTATTTTTATATCGGTCTTTAATGCTTTAATCTTCTGCCTAGGTGACAGCAGAAGAACTCAAATCCACAAAGCTGCTTGTTTCAGATTTAGTTGTTTGGGGTTCAGTTTCAGCAGGCAGGTCCATGGGGAGAAACACATTTAATTTTATCATGAATTTCCATACATTTGCAAGTCAAAATGAAAATGAAAATGTCTCACATCCTACACTGCCATACTGAAAAGGGACTTTAGGAGGGAACAGGTTTAGCACACTGACTCCTGAGTAGAGAAAGCCGCTTCTCTCCATGTCACGAGCGGCACGTTACCACTGACGTCAGCAGAGCCAGGATGGCCGTCCAGGTGCTCGAGAGCTTTCCTCTAATGGGTCTTTGAGGGCAACCAGTGAACCTAAGAAAACGCATCAGGTTTGAGGCAGGAGCCTGAATTACTTCGATTTATTTTTCTCTCAGCAGACCTGATTATAAAATAGGTCAGCCCAAATGTTATGGATGCAGCCTGTTCCCTTGCTGATGTTTGATTTCAACTTTTTTTAATGTAGGTGTTATTGATTACAAGGAACTGACAAAAACGTGTATCTAAGATTTTTTTTTGCAATGTCAGGTTAGCTATTTCCAAAGGAAAAAAGCATTTCTTAGAGTGATCTTTTTAAACAGAAAAACAAGCCCTACTTAGCAAGGAGATGACCTTATTCTTTAAAACAAATAAACAGGCAAAACAACAACAAAAAGAGCAAGCAAAAGAATGTGGTAAAAGCTTGGAAAACTCATGATTTTTAATTATGCAGTTGCCCCACAGGCCCAGGGCTGGGACAGAGCCAGGCCTACTCTCACTGTGCCCGGTTTCAGCATCTCGTCTGACTGAATTGCAGGAAGCCCCTTTCATCACAGCCCTGGTATCCGTTATTTTGGCTCTGGGTGACTCCTGGGCAGCGCAGGGGTCAGCACCTTCCTCCCCACGCACTGCTCTGTGCGGTAAAGCCAGCCCCACCGCATCAGCAGGCAGGTTGCTCCCAGAAGCGAAAACAGAGATTTTCCTCCCTGCAGGTCTCACCGAGGGAGGGGTGAGTGAGGGGTGATTTCCCCGAGGGGCAACAGTAGTCGTTGGAGGCAGGATTTCTCTACTGTGCCCAGGAGGTGCCCTGGGATGATGGGCTGTGCCTGGAAACACCGGTGGAGAAGCACAGGCATGGCTCTGCCTGTCACCGCCGGAGATGAAGGAAGAAGAAATGAACTGATCAGCTCTAGATCAAATGAGAGAGTCCTGCAGTGCCCAGCTGCTTTCAAGGGTGGGGACAAAGCACTGCTCTCGGTGCTCTTTCTGCTCCTGCAGCGGCCACCAGATGGGCAGAGAGCAAGTGGGGGCCAGACAGCGGTCATCGTGGTGCAGGGACATGTCCACAGCTCCAGCCCTCCCACCCTGCACGGCCATGGTTTTAGTGGGCTCATTAGGCAGAAGGAAGCTCAACGGGGCTGAAAGGTGGAAAGAGCATTTGGAAGCGTTTGCTGTGTGTCAAGGGCTTGTTGTTGCTTTTCACATGAGGGCGACATTGCACTGATGGGGTCTGAGATGTTGCTTGGACTCCCTCCGCATCCCAAACATCTCTCCACAGAAGGAGATTTAAGCACACTTGGAGGTCTCTATTTCCAAGGGGCTGGTTTTTGCTGTAAGTTTGCACTTGACTGGTGTGACAATTTGTATGCATGAAAACTCTAGGATTTTGAACGCTCTGGCAAACTGCTGATCTCCATTAGGAAGAAGGTAATAACCCATTTAAAGCTACCTCTGCTCAGCATATTGGATGTCTGTTTTGCAGACGCAGCCTGGAGTATCCCTTTTCCTCTCCTCTCCTCTCCTCTCCTCTCCTCTCCTCTCCTCTGGTTCAGCATGGTTCAGAGCTGGATGCTGGATGACAGGAGAGGGGAGGAGGGCTGGCAGCGTCTCCCTGCGCGGGATGGGCAGCGTGCATAATAGCAGAAATCGCTCACTGTGGTGAGAGATGGTGAGCTTGCTAGCCTTTTAGGTCCCTGTTATAGCCACCTTTACAAACATACATGCCTTAGGAGATGGCCACCACAGCCCTGTCAATGATACTACCCTCAGCACTGGTGTCCTGGAGCATCTGGCCCTGTGCAAAAGCAGAGCACTACAGAGGGAATTGAGACTACCTAATTTTACCTTACAGTTAAGAACGCAGATGCAGAGCAAGAGAAGAGAAAAGACAGAGCAGACAAATAGAAGAGGGTCATCGTATCTTAGAAGAGGTCTCCAAGGTAAGGCCCCTCTAGCCCCATAGCCTATCGCTAATAGCGGTGAAAAGCCAGATCTGCAGATGAGCAGATGGTGATACTTCCCTGATATGCTCCTCTACCTTCCCACGGTGCACACTTTGGGACCCAAATAGAGGGAGTATTTCCTTGTGTGTGAATTAGGCAACAGGCCATCTGGGTTCACGTAAACTTTTGGCATCTTGGACCTCCTGCAGCCATGAGGTCACAACTGAGCCCTACTTGCATGAAAAAGGCATTCCCAGGGCTTTGCTTTAAACTTGCCACCTAAAAAAAAGTGCTGATGAAGAGCTGGCTGAAATCAGCACCAAAGTGTCCCCACATGCCAGGAATCAGGAAATCCCTGCGATCCAGCTGTAGGCGGGTCTTAGCCCAGGTACTGCAGGGCATCATCTTCCTCAAGAGCCTGGATCACATAAAGTGTGCTGCTTTTACTGAGATTGACACTTCACATCTCTCTAGTTTTAAATACAGAATTTTTTACTGGTCATGGTTGTATGGGAGAAGTTTTCATTTGTCTGAAAATTGGGAAGTGGATGTGTTATACAGGTGATGTTCAGCCTTATATAAAAATTGGCCCAGAGGGTGTCACCTGAATCCCTCAGAGGCCCTCATTTGTGGATTTACCAAGTGCAATTGGTCTTAACTGCAGTCTTTGAACACCAATGTGTGTGTATGAAGAGCTATATAGGCATATGTGTATGTGTGTGTTCATGCGTGCATAGACGAAGAGCGTGCTCAGCGTCACTTACTGTTTCCTCTCCCTTGCAAAGGTTCATGCATGCATTTGCAAGCCCTGGAGGCTGTCGCCCCCCTCCTGCCGCCCGAACGCGTGCACACACGCTCTGCACCGCTAACAAGCAGCAGGACAAGCCGCGGGCTGCGATGTGCTGGCCCAGGCTGCTGAAGAACCACCGCTGGCTATGGGAAACGGCATCAAAGAAAGCAGGCTGGGCTTGCAAACAGCCAGAAAAGGGGACTGTATTCTTCAGAGAGCTTATCTGCAATAAATGATTCAGCTCGCTTTCGCTGTGAGGCTGAATTAAGTACAGAGCGTTAAGCGCTCCGAGTTTCCCAAATAAAGAGCACTATTCACTCCAAGCACAAAGAAATATTATTTACAATCATTAATTAACTTCCATACAAAGACGCAGCCATTACTTTCAGTTCTGAGAAAGATCGAAAGGAGAATGTGAGCACAGAGCTGTTGTTATTATTTCCCTTCAGCTTTCTCTCTCTCCCAAAACACACGCTAGCTGCAGGCTGAGCTTGTCTCGCTACGTCATTTTTGTCAATACCGTTTCTGTACTGGAGCACAGACAGGCCAGGCGTTACAACGGGGGGAGATACTCCATGAAAACCACTGCCTTCTTCGCCCCCTCGTGCTGGGGGTGTGCTGGGGTCCACGCTGAAAGCTCCTTGCTGAGACCCTCTCAGCTCGTGACTCGAGTGGTTTTGATAACAGGAAAGTATCCAGGCCCCCCAGCCCACGTACAAAGTGGATTGTATAAATTGGCATTCCCTGGACAGTATGAGCAGCTTGAAAGGACTCAGATTGCTCTGCATAAACCTTAAAGAGGGAGAGATGAATTTGCCTTTGGGAATTAGGTTAACAGTCTGAATGCTCCATCTACCTAGGCAAGATTAGAGTTTTTCAGCCTTTAATGAGCCTCTATGCTAATCAGCTCTCTGAAGTCTCTCATTTGAAGTACCAAGCTTTAGGATAAGCAGAAATAAAAATTCTTGGCAATATCATCAATTATTATTACTGCTGCAGCAGCGAATGGATGGTAGATCTTTGCAAGCCAAAAGGGAGATACGATGCTTGCGCCCAGTGGTTACACAGCCCGTCTTCAGCTGTTGCACTGCGCTCTTTGCACATGATTATGTTTCAGAACAAAAAAAAAAAAGGGGTGGAGATTTTTGGGCAAAATATTATTCTGTTGGAAGATAAAGTTTTAAATTAAATTGAAACATTTCCTAAATACATGTGATTTTTGCTTGCTTGCTTTTCTTTAAGAAGTACTGAAGCCCTGCTCCCTCTATCTGCACCAGCCTACGCTGAGCTTAGAGACACACCGCTGACTGTGGGGAAGGCCAGGAGATCTAAGGTGCCGTTTTTTAATTGTAGAAATAGCTGTCCAGGATACATTTGGAGAAAAAGGCCTAACGTTCTACCCTGAGTCCAAGACAATCAGCTAAACCCCCAGCTCTGCAGCACAGGCAGCTCTCCCACCCATGATGTTCTGCTGCTCTCAAGGCTGAACCTCCTCCGGCTGATTTTTTGTTATTACTCCAGTTTCACCGGATCATTTTGATTTTAGACTCTCTTAGACTCCTAAATTTAGGCGTCTCCATGTCGGTGTGTACATGTGTGCCTGGTGTCCCGGTTCCCACTGCAGTCAGCGCAGTCAGTTGAACATAGAGAGCGATTAAGCTGACGACTGCTGGTGTTAGAGAGCGATTTGGAGGGTGAGATACGTTGCGTAAACATGGGCCCCTGGTGCCATTTGCAATGCCCTAACATATTGCACATGCTTGTGCAGGGCCAGCAGTTCCTGCAGAGGATGTGCAGGATCCCTCATCCCCTGGGGGAACATCACCTGGGGACCAGGCAGTGTCTGTGGTGTATAAGATGACACTAGACACCCACATTTTGGCAGCCAGGTCCTTCCCCAGCTATTTGTTCTAGGGGGTTTGAGTTTCTCTCTGGACTCTACTAACTGCATTGACTGGATCCCCATGAACTATAGTGGGATCACAGGGACCTCACAGTCACGTGGACACCTATGTTTACACCCCTAAATTTACATCTAAAGAGTCCAGATCCAGCCTGATTCTCAGCTCATGCTTCCTTTCAACTTGCTGGTGTTTGCAAATGTCTTCTTGGCTCCACCAACCAGGAGGTCAGGAGGCACCACGGAGAATGGGGCAGGGCAGGACAGCCATGGGTGGCTGTCAGCTGTAGGTGATCACTCTTGGAAAGTAGCTTTTTACCTATACCATATTTGTCCTGTTCCTTGTAAGCATGCCGTGTTGTTTGGCATCAGAGGTCAAGAATAGAGCATCTGCTTCCTCCAGCTTCCTATATCTAGATTTCCTCTCAGAGCAAGAAATTAAGGAGAAAGAAACACAACTGGCAGAACAGGCAGAAGAGCTAGCCAAGAAACATGTTTTACAATAGATAGTTCTTAATTTAATATAAATATATATTTTTATTTCTATATATGATTGAAAAGACAAAGTTTGTGAAGGCAAACAGGAGTGTGCATACGAGGCGGGAAAGTGCTGGGTGGGCTTACTCGGGGAGGCCTGCGCTGCTCATGCAATCCTCATTACTCCCTGTCTCCTGGCTCTTCTTGTGAACATTTTGCCAGGACAGTGGTTCAGGCTTTATTAATTCTTTCTGTCTAGTGAGGGGAACTCTTCCTCTTTAATTAGGCCGCTAAGGCTCTGTTGGTCTCGGCAGCTAATGAGGCACCGTGCAGAATCTAAGAGGGCAACAACAGTGAGCATCTCCTTGCATCAGAGAAAGCAGCTGAGACAAGGAGAGCATCATATTGAAGAGGAGAGCAAGCTCATCTCGCAGCATGCCAAAACGTCAAGGCCAGTGCTCTCCGCTCAGCAGCTTCCATTATGAACCCTTATCAGAAGGGTCATTTTCATTAACGGAGAGGGAAGACAACCCAAATCCCAGTGAGGACGGGGGTGGTGGGACGGGGCAGATCCTGCGCAGCTCCACTGCCTCTCCTGAAATGAGACCCACAGTCCTGATTCCTGAGCTGACTCCAGGCAAAACGCCCCTGCAGGTAAAGGAGCTGAACACCGAGATCCAGCCCACATTTTTCTTTGAAGCAGTGCTTACTTTAAAGCAGTTCATTACACAGCCTTGGACCCCAACAGAGCTTGGCAAAAACGAACGCTTCTCAGTGCTCTCAAGGCTATGCTCAGACATCAGTAAAGGGGCCCTGGTGCTAACCTGCAGCAGGAATAGGACAATTGTCTCTTAATGTGCCTTTTTGAGATGACGCTTTATTTTTCTTTCCTATTTCAGAGTTCCTTTTGCCTAGATATTGTCCAAAGGCTGACAGAGGAAGGGTGTCTGCAAAGACACTACTCAGCAGCTCCCTACCCAGGATTATGCGCCTTGCAGGTAAGGGGAAAGGCAAAGGGAGAGGAAGAAAGTGAAATGAAGGAAAGTAAAAAAAAAAAAAAGAAAAAGGACAGGGAAGAGGAAGGGGAAAAGGAAGGGGAAGAAAGGGAAAGGGGAAGGGAAGGGGAGAAAGCTGGCACAGCAGCTGATGTGGTACTGAGGTGCCAGAGCAAACAGCCAGCAATAGAGATACAACTGCTCACTCACTGTAATAGCTGAAAGTGTTGTTCTTCTAAAGGAAGATAATGCTAGGGAAGTGTCAAATTCTCTTATAGCGTGCCCTTAATAACCATGTCAATCCAATTTATTCATATTTCTCAGATCCTTTCCTTCTCTCTTTCGAAAAACGGCACTGGCTTCTGGCTGGAAAATTAACCAAGTGAACCTTGGGCTTGATCTCTCTCTGCCATAGGCTGAAGAGAAAATTGAACTGTGATTCTTCAGTCTGTCTCCTCATTAGGCCAAGAGTATATTTCACTCTCCTGGTGTGGCTGCAGGACTCTCTGTAGCCCTAATTGTCGTCTGTGCTCATTCCGTCCGGGAAGCAGTTCGGTGGTTCAGGGAACAGCGGGCAAAGGGGCAGGTGCCTATTTCCCAGCTCCCACAGCAGTCTATTGATTTCACTGGGGCAGACTTTTTTAATCGTTTTTAGTTTAAACTGGGACTAAAGCCAGCTGGCTACCATGTGTACCACAGAGATGATATTCACCTAGCAGAGAGGTCTTTCCTAACACAACTCCTTAACAGGCAAGGGAAATACTGTGAAGACCAGACATTCAGAAAAGGGGAAAGACCTCGGTTAAAATACTTGGCTAGAGGACACGAAAATTTTGCAGGATAGACCAGAGAGTAACAGCAGGAGAGCCCAGGGTTCACAACAAGGTGTGTGCAGTAATGGAATGGATACAAACTGCAACACAAATGAGCTAAAGTTGTTGAAGATGCCATGCAGTGGAGATCTGGTGACAACCATGGAATAACATATGCATTTGTAATTCCCACATTTTTCAGACCAGCCTGTCATAGCCAAGCCACAGATTTGCTTGTGGGCCACCCTGTACATCTTCGTACTGAAATCCTGCTTAAGGAAATGCTGCAAACCAGGTGTCTGTCATGCACCACAGCCTCAGGGAGCCCCAACCATGCACGGACCACAGAGTAGGGATATGACGTTCACAACTACCTGGGAACTGACCCTCATGATACGGGAAATCCTCAGGGCCAAATGTTTACTCACAAAATGGCACATGTGGTTGTGTCAACAGACACCTGGTTTGCAGCATTTCCTTAGGCAGGATTTTCAGTACGAAGGGTGGCCCACAAGAAAATCTGAGGCTAGCTGAACAACGTACACGTTCAATATTGAACTACATCTCCCAAAGGAGAGCTATTTAGACCTTAATGTTCAACTAGTAAATGCGTAAAAATGCATTTTTTTTTTTAGTTCTGCCCACATTAGAGAAAAAATAGGAGCATTGTAGGTAGTTTCCAAATGCAGTTTTTTCTTTCTTCTCCCCACAGAACCACTTTTTTTACAGGTAGATCGGGCACGTACATTAAGCCTATCTGTGCCTGAATTTTAGGTTTCTAACTGCAGGAGAAGGGGATGAACCACTCTCCTAAAGCCTGGGTGAGATTTCAACCACCCAAGAGTTAGTCTGGAATTAGTGTTAGGTTTCCTCTAAACCTGAAGGAGCATTCAGAGGGCGTCTCCTCCCATTCCAAGCTGTTCTTTGTGGTGAAAAGAGTGCCCTCTTTTCCATACTCTGCAAAAGGAGCCTTGACTCCCAATTTAGTCCTCTCAGCCATCTGACCGTCAAGTGGCTGGAGGTACATCAGACGAGCCCGACCACGACACCAGCGTTCCCATGCAGTCAATGGAGATTGCACTCAGGTGCCTCCAGAGGACAATTTAACCAGCTGCATTAGATACTACTCCTTCTCATCCAAGGTTCACAGAGCTGATGGAAAAACACCTGTTTGTGGGACCCAGTTCACTTACTCCTTAAA
Organism: Struthio camelus; assembly: GCF_040807025.1. Lineage (NCBI taxonomy): Eukaryota > Metazoa > Chordata > Aves > Struthioniformes > Struthionidae > Struthio > Struthio camelus. Next base: position 204,666,879 of record NC_090942.1, read on the forward strand.
GTGAATTGCTGACTTCTGTTGAAAAGGTGACCCTGCTCCACACTATGTGCATGCAATTTGCCGTAGACTATCATTAGTAGTGATGAATCGAAACAGTGGCTGGATGACAGCCTGGAAGCCCCCGCATCCATTCGGTGCCAGCTCCCCTACCATATTTGGGTTCCCTCTTTTTTCTTGTCCCTTTGGGCCCATGACTCTTGTGTTTATGGCTGCCCAGGACTTCAACAGGAACAGTGAAGCATATCCTGCCCTTAGCCTGGGGGCTGAGGATGAGAGCTATGGTTCAAGTTGCTTTAGGTTGAAATGCCCTGGAGCTGAGGTCTCCCACTTCAGGAACAGATTAGATGTAACATGCAGGCTGTGACGTTAGAGGGAGGCACTGCTATCAGCTCAATCTGAGGAAGCTTTATGCATAGATGGAGTCTTTTTAGGCTTTTTCGGAGTTATAGGCAGCCCCCTGAACTGCAGTACCACTTGGGTGAGAGAGCAGGACCCAGAGAACGGCACTTTGATCATTCACAGACTCCTACTTCACACGGTAGGAAACTGAAGTTCAGGTGGGGAGACAGCTCCTGAATTCAGCATCATGATGCACAGGACTAGACAGCAAACTAAATAACTCTCTAGGATTTAGGTGGAATTTAGATGCCTGGTGGATAAAATCCCATTTTGGGTGGGATTTAGAAGGATCTGCTCTAGCCATAGTTATCTATAGTTCAACTGTGTGAGGTGCACTGAAGGGAAGTCACAAACCCTCTAGAAGTGACCTACACGTAGGAGGGGTGTGAAGCAGGAGGATTTATTGCACTTTGCACATCCCATGGTCTGCCAGAGGCCTGTTTGCCAGGAATACGCTGCAGCCCATCCTTTGGCAGAGCAGCTGCCACTGATGAAGTAAACCCAGCACACGCATTTCCAAGGGAAAATGCTTTGCACTGATCAGGTGGCTCTTTTGTGCAGAGATGCTCTAGAGCCTCCTCAAGCTGTCTCGGTGTGACCTCCCGACAGTCTCGTAGAGGTAAGGCCCGTGGCAGGGGACATTTCTCACGGAGAAACCTGGCATGAGCACTGGAGATCAGATTTTCTCAGCTTCAACCATTCTGGGCACACACAAAAACTCCATTGTTCTACTGAGCTTCTGAGGCAGAGAACAAGCTATGATTTTTAAGTATAACTGCCTGCAAGAGCTATTAATTCTATTTTTACCCTTCCTGTAACAAAAGCTTTCCAATAATGTCATCATTACCCATCACCGTTACCCACTAAATACTTTTAATAACACAGTTACTGTATTACCCCTTTTACTACCTGGTTGCTATCTGATGTTTGGCCTGACAAATAATTGCCACGTTTCTATTTCCAACTCTGTTGTACTTATGGGCACGCTCTCTCTGGACATCTTCTAAGACCATTTCCAAAGACAGAAACAGTCTCTGCTGTGGAAGGGGTTGTCTTAACATGGGTAACCAGAAATCAGCACGAGAACACACTCACTTCCCAAACTAAGCAAAAACGAACATTGTACAAGATAAGACATTATGGGTCAGTTTGGGTGGATCTTCACATTGCATCTGAAGGGCAAAGATTAAGTAGAGAGGACATCTTAAAACAGCTGGCTGCATAGTCCCCCATAAAGCTGGAATTAGTAAAGATTTTCAGCATTGAAACCCACCAAATATAAAATGTAAAACCACCCTAAACCACTCCCAAGCACAGCAGACCCCAAGAGAGCAGATAAATAGTCAGTTATGAAGCACTAGGCTGGGTCTAAGCGGGCTATCACCTTTTATCAATTAAAAAAAAAAGGGTTGGGGGGGGCGGGGAACGGCTCCAATATTCAGGTTTCAGGAAAGGAAATGAACCAAACTCTGTAAAGACTCATTACAGCAGTTGTCACTCTGCATTGCCCTTATGGACTTTGCTAGATGGAAGGTGTTCAAGGGGCAAAAAGACATCACTTCACTGATGCTGCAACAGCTGAGGAGGTTTGTACCACTGAAGGCTCTTCAGAAAAGTCCCTGGGATCCTGAAGTTGCTTGATGGGGGTGGTGGTGAAAAGAAGGTTCATCTTCATCATGGCAAAAATCCTCAGATGCAGAGCCAGGGGTGATTAAAAATTTCTCTAATCTTCCCACTCTAATTTCCTTAATTTCCCAAGACAATTGATAGCATCTGAGTATTTGTATACTTCATGCAGACTGACAGTAAAACAAAAAAAACAGCTTCCCACCCAAGATTCATATTATTCCTCCTCTTTCCAGGAATGTATTGAAAAATGTTGGATAATTATAGGCTAGCTGAAAGATCATGCCTTGAAATAACTTTCCTTAGAACTCTGTTTTTTACAGACAATCTCTTTAGCCTTCCAGGCGTATCCCACCCATACCAACCTCTTCACCAGAAGCAAGGTACATCTTGTCCAGCAAAGACCAAAAGGAAACAGATCTTGCCAGATCAAATGCAAAACCAGCCAATACATCTCTGCAATGTGTCCTTATGATGGAATTACCAAAAGCCATGGGTAACCGTCATGGTCATCCAAAACGCTCTCACGGAAGTTATGTGGGTGAAAACTAAATGACCATTAGTCACCAGAACTGACTCCCTTGGATAACTGACAAAGACCCATAAGTATCCAGGTATCAGCAAGAGAGCTGTTTTCACAGAAGAACATTTCTGACTGTCATCTTCTGATTCTCAGAGAGACTTACAAAGTCCTTCAAAAGATGAAAGCTGGAACTAAAATTCATGATTTCTTTAGATACTTAATATTCTGGATGTATTAGACACATTGGCTGTATAGTGCATTACAATCTTCTCCCGTTACCTGCCTTCTGACCATTTTGGCTCACAGATGGTAATTACCTGCTCTTTTATCTCGTTGTCATGGTGGCTAACATCAGATCATCTCTGTGCATCCGGATCTTCTTCTTGGTCCCACAGATTTCAACTACCTTTTTTCTTTCAAGTTGTCTAATTGAATAACATAAATTGTTTAGAGTAAAAGCCATTGCTGTTAATCATGTTTTAGCTCGAATTTTGTTGCTTTGGCCTGATGAAAGGACTCCAAAAACAGGGCTACTTTTCTACCTAGGTGGTCCAATAACAATTATTTATTCTCCTGGTTAGCACTGAATGCTGAAGAGACCTTTCAGCATTTTTCTTTCCCCAGGACACAAGTGTTGCCTTCTAAGGCAGCATGACCCTGTGGAGGACGCACAGCTCACATCAGTGCATGCAGGCTAGGGCATGTTGGCTCACTTGCGTTACACTAAACTCTCTAGTTTAAGAACAACCCTCGAACCAACCCTTCAACTAAATCCCTGCTCTGGGAACTGCATTTAAAAAACAGTAATAACAACCGTTTTATAGCCCAAGACCCTCCAAATGGGTGGGGGACCAAAGTACTGTTTTGAGTTTAGGGTAAATTTTATAATTATTGACATACTATTTCCTCACGCTGTTGAAACGTGGTAACGTGATACACACTCAAATGTAAGCAACCCTTTTTCTCTACAAATTGTCTGAAGGTCAACTGACTTCTACGAGTAGATTTCTGGCCTAAAATTCATTCCTTTAAATCAATTCTAACTATTCTTCTCTCTAATATTGTTATCACATAACTGCTCAAGCCGCCTTGCATCAGGCCCCTGATGGTCTATAGGTACATCCAAGTACCTGCCGTGGCTCATACTCCCAGCAGTGCTGAAGGCAGCGTCCAGCACGGTGCCACGTCTCATCGTTACCCTCAACGCAAGCCAAGGATGGACAAGGAGTGGGTTCCCATTGACAGCAAGGGGTTCCCTGCCTCTGGACATCCGGCCTGCCTCCGGCGCCTTCCCTGGCCCACGGCCGCTCTTCCTGGGCTCCTTAATCGACACAGACCCTTTGCTGGGCAGGCTCAGCTCCCTTCTCTACCTCTTTTTTCTCTTCTGTATTCTTTTGTCTATTTTTATTTATTTATTTATTTTATTTATTTTTATCTATTATTCTTTTTTCTATTTTATCTACTCTCTGTTTTTATTAATGGTGAAAGTGCAATCTTTTTTCCATAGATCAAACTGAGAAAGTGTCCCAGGCTGGCAATACCTCTGGTATTAGACTTGATCAAAAAAAAAAAAAATCATGATAAATGTTTTATAATGTACCAGGAATTATTCAACAGGTTAAATCAAAATAGCATCCAAGTATTTCTTTGTTTGGACAGTTCATTGGAAAAATTCCAAAACCTAAGGGGTAAATTATGTAGGATGTATTTGAAAATGCACTAGATTTCAGTAAAGTCAACTTCAGAAAAAGAAAACTGAATATATTTGACAATAAACTTATCAGATATACTAGAAATTTTGAGTTTATGCTGCTACATAATGAAGCATGCTGTTGTCTAACCAACTATCCTGGCTTTACAGGCCTGTGTTTGCCATTTAGCAAAGCAATGCAATGCTAAAAAACATCTCTCAGAGCTTGTACTGTGGAGACACTCAAAGTCAATTGCAATAATTACCAGATTTGGTAAATGTTATGAACACACTTGCTAGAATTAAATAGCGTCATGTGCAGACCAACAGAACTGATTTTCTGCCTATGCATTTTAAATGAACAGCTTTTACTATGTGAAGGACAAAATGAAAGGAAAAATACTCATATTTCCTGTTTTTTCCAGAAAAAGAGTTTTACACAGCACTTTATTTCACATTATCCACAAGAGAAAGAAGCGATATTTGTGAAATTTTGAAGCCTGAAATTCTCATAGCAATCTGGAAGTCAAAAAGCTCTCAGCCATGACCTTGAGAAGCTACCAGCAACGGGGAGTTTTAAAAAAGCGCTAGTATTAAGGTTATAAAATTAGACAAAGAGCACATTGACATTACAGATGACATCAGCGCTACTAATAACGTGGGAGAAAACAGAGAAAGCAGGATAAAGATTTTTGTTGCTTCATCCCTTCAAGAGTAATTATGATAATTTTTTTTTTTTAAGGAGGCTATCAAAGTTAATAGCAATTTAGGAGAAAGCAGTGTCTGGCAGAGACAGCGCACAAAGGATATAGTGCTGTATGAAGCTACTCAGACACTACGTTTTTAAGCAGTCACTAATTAAATTGTCTCTCGCTGTAAGTTCAGCCACCCGATATATTTTCAGCACTTTACGGAATGAGCTTTGGCCAAAGTCGCGGAGGGGAGACGCGCGGGCTCCGGGTGCTGCTCCGCGCCGAAACAGCCAGTGCCACCGCGGCAAGAGCTACCGGCACTGGGAAACGCTCCCGCGACTTGGCGTTCTCGCCCCTTTGGGTGGTGTTTTTCCCTCCGGATTCGCAGCTGACCCGGGAAATGAGAGGCATGGTCAGAAAACACACCCATTTCAACCGCCCTCTTACAGCCCCCTGCACCGCGCTCTGCTCCAGCGTTGCCCAAGGGATATAGCCTTGAATTCACTTTTTAAAGTTTTCACAGCTATTAGCAGATTCAAGAGGGGTCAAAAACAGTAATAAAAACAATGTAGCACTGAAGTCCTGAGCTGTTCTCACTGTCTTTTCCCGTTTTCTCTATCGCCAGAGTTTCTCGAGAAGCCTTTTGGGAGGGGAGTTGCTGGAGGCGCTGGGAGGCTGCCGGCTGGCTCCCCGCTCCCACGTGCTCCCTGGCTCCACCTGGACGCTTGGCCGATTTGTGGGGTGCGAACTCCCTCCCCAAAGGCCCTGCTGACCTCTTCCCACTATATTACGACTGTCAGTTTCCCTGTTTTTTTACTTCTACCGCCAGGCTTACCCAAGAGGGTTGCCAGACATCACAGTTACTCAGAAAGCACTTCCATAAGAAGCACTTTCACAAGGAGAAATCCGGAGAATTTAACGATTACTGAAACTAGCAAGAAGTTTGCATTTAATACAAACGTTGATTTTTTGTGCGGTAAAAAGGAAACATTTGCAGGATACTCAGTGTCTCTCTGACAACCTTTTAACACACTAAAACGTGCATAAACCCAGCAGATAAAAGAGCAAAGCAGATGTACTCACTGCACGAGTGGAAGCACTGGAATTTGAGTAAGGAGTTGCAGATGACGGAGCAGTCGATAAATCTGCAGCTCTCCAAGGGCAGCAGCATAGGGAGCGAAAGAGGATGACAGCGTATGGGAGCCAAACGCAGGGAACAGCAGGGCCTGGCGAGATATTTTATGTTTACATATAAATAATCAGAGTGCTCTGGAAGGAATATCACTGTGTTTTCACTCCTGATTAGTACTGTAACTTGTACCAAACGTAATTTGTTTCAACATTTCTGTTAAATCAAAACATTTGGATCTGCTTATTTTGGAGAGGTGGGAAGCAAGTTGCAAGGATCATCTAAAGACTCTTTTTCTGCCCTCAGTGGATTTGGGTCAAGTATTTACAGATTCAGATCTATTGTCAGAGCACCAGCTGCTGAAATTTGTTCCCAAGAACGAACTACTTAAATAATACATGTCTCCTTCCAGGGTTAAAGGGTGGCTAAAGACCACTTCGGTTTTCAGCATCAGGACGTTCCTGTGCATTCTTCTATGTACTCTATATCTGAAGGAGGAAAAAAAAAATCTTTAGTTCTGGTAAATAATGCCTCGTTTTGATATCCGTTAGCTGCTAACTGTGCCTGCACCATGTTATCTGGCAAGCGCTGGGGCAGTTATACTAGCAATAAGAATACTGTCATAAAAATTTACTTTACGCGTAGACCTGGGATTAATATTGCACTTGCTAGCAAAACAGTTTTGGAAATTCTTTGGCCAGGGACTAAGAACTTCTGGCCCCTGACAGTCAGAGAGCGGTTATTGTCAAAAAATTTCCAGGGTCAAGACCCATTATAGCGCCGCTTCAGCTGGAAGCGTTCATGCAGCAGAAATGTATTAAATTGATTATTTATGGTAAACACAAGTTTTATGGCAAACCAGGAGCAGCTCAGAGCTGGTCAGTTGACAGTGCTGATTTGCTGGTTATACAAGCAATGACAGACCTTAGCAAATATCCTGCAGTTACTCTGTGTTTTTATTCTAAGAATTAGAATAAAACTAAAACTAACTAATAAACTATAAAACCAGGCTCCTTTTGCCTGGTAATTGGTTTTCCCCCTTCAGTTCTGTACGATGCTGTAACAGTTTCTGATGTCTTGTGCCTCCTTTAGGCATTTTTACCTCTGAAAATAAGTAGCAGAAGAGACAAATCGGAATGGAAGAGTTTCACATTCTTCTTATTCAGAGGTAAATACTTAACAAGGCACAAACGCAGAGGAGAACAAAGGCCTCCGCTTCAGCCTGGCCGAGTAATTTCCCATCAGAGGAAAGTCCAACAGCCTCGTAGGCGGAGGCAGCTGGGAAAAAAAAAAAAGAAAGGTGTCAGTCTTCTCGTACCTCCCTCAGACGGACTGCAGGAAAAGCTTGCTTTTAGTGCTGGTGCCCTGGGTAGCTCCTGAGCTTGTCCTTTAAACCCGTCCTGCCGAAAGGGAGATGGATGGTCTCTTCCAAACATACTGCCGCAGCTTTGGTCTCTGTGAGACCTTCTTCCCCTTTCATCCCCTTCGGGCAAAGCTAACGTTTCAGAGCAAGTTCTCTTTTCAAGTATGACAAGCAAACATTTCAGGGACACAGATTTTGCTGGCTTTTTCATTGCCAGTTTTTGTTTAAGGCAAACTAACTCTTCCTTCTGCAACCAAGCATTTCAATGTGCAAGGGGTGCCTGCTGGTTCACCCGCCTGCCACCGGAGGCAACACTATAATTCATCCAAGTCCATGGTGGCCATCAAAAGGTCTGAAAATAGAGCTGGAAAGGTTAGGGAATACCAATACTTTGAGACTGGTTTTCATTACAAATCCCCAGCTTTCCAGTTTTGAACTGTAAACAGCTGGTGCCCGGCACAGCGAGGCAGGACGCAGGGCCAGGGCACCCTGCTCCTGCAGATGCCTCGGCCGCAGCACGGCCCAGGACTCAGGAGAAACAAATTAGAGAGAATAAGAGGCCTGCAGCCCTCTTCTCTCTTCCTCCCCGACACGTGCTGCAAAAAGCCAGGATCTTGCTGTACTGTCCCGTGAAAAGATCTCTCCTCTTGCTGGGAAATAGCCTTCTTTTAAATTATGAGGTCCATTTATCCATTGTAATGGTAGGACACCCTCTCTGCACCCAGGGATACAATGGCTGCAGGCAGAAACAGGACATTCAGCACTCTGTGTGCAGTTACAGTCATAGCTAGGAGAGCTGCGTATTTCCCATATTGCAGTTCAGAATAAAAACAAAACAAAAAAAACCTACAGGAAAAGATCTGACAGCAAAGTCTGAGGCTACCAACATAAAACAATTCTTTTCCTGGAAATGCAAGAGTTTTGGACATTTATCACTCAAAAGAAAAGAAAACTTCTGCACAGCAGTAACCTGCGACATGAAATTTTCACAGGTTTGTGCTTCTTTTGAACAAGAAGCCAGAAGCCCCTTGAAGCGCACACGTGCTATCTGAGGTGGCACCTGCATCTGCATCTGCTGCTTCACTGCACTGGGCTTGAACAGAGCGGCAGACAGTGACTGCCTAAGGTGAGATGGCCACTACGTTGGTTAGATGCGGATGGCCCCAAGCAGCCTCGCAGTTCTTGTTACGAGACACGATTTCCCTGTGCAGCCCCTGTCACTGTCCCTGCAGACTGGACTTGCCATAGGAAAGGTGATGGATGCAGTTTCACAGGTGGTTTAAGCAAGTCTCTTCTCTGCCTTCTGCAGCCAAGCCTGTGTGGCTGTGTGGCTATGTGGCTAATTAATCTGGCCGAAAATAATAACAACAACAATAACTTTTACCAGGACCAGCCTGCTCAACCATTTGTGTAATGACAGGAGCATTACAGCCAATGTAAGGGAGATTACAGGAATGTCTCTTGGGAAGGCAGAAAATCAAATCACTCTTTTGCATGCCAATGGAGCTGTAGATCAGCTCAACCTGGTCATGAGCACACAGTCTCCTTCTAGAACTACTTTAAGCATTAATGCTGTGGCAGGTCTAAGGGACAGTGTTGGCCCAAACCCCAGGGTTCCTGCTTTTTCAAAATATGGTTTAGTTTGAATCCCCTCCCTCAGCCCCTCCAAGAGAAACAAATTAAAATAAGCCCATAGGCTGCAAATTCCAGGGAAACCTTATTTTGGAAACACCTAAACACAGTACTTTCTGAATAAACTGTGCTGCCTGGACCTGGGAGTCCCCACCAAGCAACCTCCCATATTAACCAGCCCCAAGTCATGAGTGCATCCCTGGATTTCCACAGCCAACATCCTGGCTCTGCACCAGTTCAGGCTAGATGTGCAGCCAGCTCGGCTTCAGAGTCCCAGTACAAACCAGAGCCCCAATTGCATGGGGCAGTTCCTGGCTCCCCACTGTGGCCTCAAGCCCGGGAGCCTTCTCTGGAATCAGAGGCTCCCCAGAGTCTGAAGGCCGTTCACGGCACTGCTGCTGTTCATCTTTGCTCCTGGAGTCCCTGAGGGCCAAAACCAGATCCTACAGGGTTTGTGGCTGCAGCAGAAGCCTCCTGGCTGGCTTCCCCATGGCCTGGGTTGCCAAAAACTCTGGATCCTTGACCAAGTCGGCCAAGAACATAGGCAGCGTCTTGTAGCTGTCTGGCTTTGAATTCTTCAAGAATTCCTCAAACCTTCAGTGTTTCAATTCAACACAATAGCCAGGGTTTGAAAAAAAAATAAAAACCATTTATAGTAAAGCATTTTTTTTTATGAGAAGCTCCCATACAATGCTCAGTGTAGGCTGTTTGAATTGGAAACATGGCACTTGCTGTCAACTGAGGGAGGTCTCAATCTCCCAAGTTTCTCTGGTGGGAGAATATTCACCTTCAGGACAGTTCCCATCTTTTGCCGATGTCTGCCTCACAGGCTTCTGTGCTGATCTCCTCCTTGAAGGACAGCCCCCCACAGGGGCAGGAAACTCCAGGACAAGGGAAGCTGGCATTTCTTTTCTTCTCTATATCTGGGCAGAACACATTTTTCCTAATTTTCTAATGAAAATCAAATGAATGCGATGATCATAACAACTCAATCAGCCTGAAAGAGAAGAATGTGCTGAAATCTCCAGCAGAAATTCTCATGTTCCAGCCATCCCCTGCTGTGCTCTCCTGATAGTCATTAATTCCTGGGAACTGAACCACAACCTGAATGAACCTACTCTGTTACTCTTAGCTACCATATGACTTGTCTCTATGACACCACTTGCTTTCTTTTACAGCCATTTTCATCTGTTGTTAAACATTCCTCGGAGATGAGACCTTCTACCTTTATCCTTAGCCAAAACCTATTGTTAACTCCCTGGGTGGTACATTTCTGTAGCTCTCCTAGATCCTGGACACTCCAGCTGCATCACTCTCTGTTTTTGCTACAGCTCGCTCGCTCTCTCTACATTTCTCTCCCTACAATCAAAATTTTCTGGGAAGAGAAGGCCCTTCTTCTTCATAACTGCTGTCAGTAAAGCCACAAGCCTGTGAGCACTTACCAGATCAAAAGATAGTGATCTATACATCTATATGCAAAGCAAGACAATGATCTATACGTCTATACGCAGAGCAAGACAATTACTTGCAGAAAATGAAAATGAGCAGCTAGCACTCCTCCAGGAACTTGCTCAGATGTATTTGGATGGAGTAAGAACATCCAGCTTGTTCGGACATTTGTTTGACCCACAGCTGGATTAAAGAGAGATGCCTTTGATCAAACAACACCTGCAGCAGAAATGCCACCTATGGCCTGGCATTTCCTTTGGCTATTTGAAACTAAAGGGACAGACTTCTGCAAACCCAGAGGTCTCACACCGTCAGCTGTCAGTGGCCATTGCTCCCAGATGTAAGTCATAGTTTTGATTCCTCCTAAAGCTGGCTCAGACACCCACAGACTTCTCTGAAGAGTCTGGAAATGGTTTCTGCCTTTGCCTCAGTGCCCACACCAGTAGGACTCCGTGCTTCAGGGACTACTTCAACTTGTAATGCATCTGCTTTTGCCTGCTGTAGTTCTGGAGACATCAGGACTACAGTTATCCTTTCCCGTAGCTAAATAGTGTTAGGTTGGGTGATCACAGGCTCATCCCCACAAACACCAGAGAGCACAGAGGCACAACGGCAGGCGAGGGAGCCCCAGTAACCTCATCGAGCTGAGCTGAGCCCCTGCCCTTCTGCTCTTGGGCTGCCACAGGGGAGTGACCAGCCCCACGGCCAGGGGGACAACCCCCAGCCGAGTCAACGGGGGAGGCTGCCCAAGCATCACTGTCTACAGGGGCATTACGGGGTGCCAGAAAAGGCATTTTCAGATCTTCTACTATGAGATTTTCATCCTCATCAGCCAGAGAGGGGACTGAGGTGAGGCCATTGGCACTGTCTGTGTGTGTGCGAGTGCTGTGTTACGTCTGCACCGATCTGCGTGGCTGGTGGGCGCATGCGTACGTACGGGTATATGTGTGCTCTCATGCGCTTCAGGGAACACGCACTCAGCCACACTACCGCTTGCACCTGGGAACACGCAGCAGCAGCAGCAGCAGCCTTGCCTCTATCACACGACCAGATTTAGCAACTCCTAATAAATAGTGATAGCTCTTTTCCACTGCAGCACTGAAAGCGTGTTTCTATCATGGCTACAGACATTAAAGCTGGCTCCATAGTAATCAGCTCATACCCAGAAGCCGTCCTCGTGCTGGGCTCCTGGGCACGACTGCTTTAATTCTGTGCTGCTTCCCCGCCTGAAACTGTAATCCCCTACAGCTGTGCTGCATGGATTTACCACCTGGGGTCAGCACCAGCTGGAGAGAATGTCAGACCTTGCTCAGACAAGCTCTGAAAGAGCCAAAAGTGGGCATCTAAAAGGCTCCATTATACTAAGTGAACATTGGAATGGGTGCATCAAGTCTGTTCAAAAACCTGTTTATCCTATCTCCTCTCTAGCAGATGAGATGCATCCTACTTCCTGTAGATACCCGTGCATAGTCAGATGTATAGACCAACTATCTAAGGGTTCAGACAAGAGGGATTTTGCCGGCAGCACTGGCTGCCTGAGGTAACAGCCCTCGCAAAGGCATACGAAAGTGTCAGACCACTCCAAATAGTACTTTTGTTGCTGGGCGGAGGTCAACTGAGCTTTCAGAGCTATGGAAGGGAGCTTAAGCAATACTCCTCTGTATTTGAGGAGGCCATTACTTTAGACTGAAAACTCTCCCCGGTTACAAATGCTAAGTCACTGGTGGCCAGAAACACTTTTAATGCCTTTGGATTGGTTCCCATGAATAAACCTTTTGACTTCATAAAAAAGGAAATAGTGGCCAGTAAATTAGAAAGTAAATAATCTTAGAATTGCTTTTAATGCCTGTTATTTTACATGTGGACAACACTTCTTGTCACTCTATTGGCAGCACCAGCGAAGGCAACACAGAGAGAGAGAGAGAGAGAGAGAGAGAGAGAGAGAGAGAGAGAGAGAGAGAGAGAGAGAGAAGGAGGGAGAGAGAGATGCAGCATTACAAGCTACAGCAGTGAGTGGATGGATATACAAGGCCACCCACAGAGAAAACAGCCCCTTTCCTGGGATTCCCAAAATGCAGGAAATCCCCATTCCCCTTTCCTATCTTTTCAGATCCTCTGAGGAGGAATTATTATGAGTCATCCACAGCAGCTGCAGCCTTCCAAATGGTCTTCTGTTATTTTGTAAGTAGTGATTCACCTTAAGCCTCTCTCCTTTTCCCCCCAATCCCTTTAAAGATTTATTTCTCCTTTTCCTCCTAAGGAATGTGGATTTTTTGGTCTGCCCTGTCTTCATATATCACACTACCCTTCGTAAAGACAAAACAGAAAGTCAGGCTTTAGAGAAACTTCTCCGTGCCCCAGCCCGGACAAGTCAGTGATGGAAGCACTACCACTTTCCCTGCATCTTTTTTTTTGGATGTGGCCTTTTGAACTTGCCTCCAGTCGGGGTGTGAAACTAAATTTGAATATAGCTACCTAATTTTTTTTAGAGCCCTGAATCCAAAAGGGCTGAACTTATTAAGATTGAGCAGTTTTCTGAGTAGATAACAAACTGCCAGGAGGACTTCCCTCTTGCTCTCTCCAGCGTCCCATATACCCATAGCTTGCAATCCAGACGGTGGATACCTCCCCTAGCAAGAGTAGGTGTCGTGATGTCAAATTACAAGGCAGCCAGGCCTGCTAGCTCCTTACTGTATTCATTAACCTTAGCTACACCATGTATTTAATACATACAGCATGGAACAGGCAACACGATAGGAATTTATGAAACTCTTAATCTTCAAGGGCTCTTCTCCGATTCTCCTACAGTCGCCGGAGTCTGAGCCACAAAGCTAAAAATAAGTTTGTTTTTTTCAGCACCTGAACTGATTAGTTGGCTGTTGCTCTTGCAGGAACAAGTAGTTGCACTTCACCACCTCCTTTTTCACTTTCAAACACCACACTGAACACTACTAAGCAAAAAAAAATGTCCAGAAACATATACATACAAATTTCATAAAAACAGGGAAAGCGGAGCGCCTGCTCTTGCTGTAACTTATTACAAGACCTTTCCTTTTGCCAGAGGATTTGTTTGGCCTTGCCTCCTCACAAAAAGCCAAGCAAACCTGAAGGGCTAGGAATTAGAAGGTAGTACTTCCCCCCACTACTAGGGAAAGAGAGGCCTAGTTCTGCCCCAGACTACAGGCATACCTTGTAATAGGCCTGTAGGCCTTTTGTCAATTAAAGAAAGCTTAGAAGCAAGAGGGAAAAAGCTCAATTTGGATTTCCCTCTCATTTTGGAGTACTAAACATATTCTTGGTTTTTATTTATACACATATATATGGGGGAGAGACAGAGCAAAAGAAAGAGTGAAAGAGAGAGAGAGACTTCATGTTTTTTCAGCGAGAAAGGAAGTGCCTTCAGAAAGTGAATTATCTATAATCTTTATTTGCACAAGGAAGTAAACAGTAAATATTACTCAAGTAGTTCTGATACTTTAATAATGTGCCACTGCACAATAAGTCATATTTATATTTGCATGTGCATTAACTGCTAAATATAAGTATTTACATTCCATTTTACATCCAGGAATGCATTCAGTGGCACGGGACAAAGAAGGAAGAAAATCAATACAAACAAGGTGTTTCAAATTGATATAAAATAAGATTTATTTGCAAATCATTTTGACAATAAAGAAACAAGTATACCTCTGAGCTGTGCGTTTTGGGGAGTACATATCTGTTCCTTCACCTTCTTTCTCAGACTTCCATTCACATGCAATATAGCATACACCTCTAGAAGGTTTGGCACACAGTGTTTCAAATACAGCGTTAAGCGCTTTGAGATTCCCACAAGGAGAAGTGCTTGGTACTGTAAGATGAAAAAACAAAACAAAACCCACACCCCCAAACCTCACAGCTATATTGATTTCTTTTCTATCTTCAGATTTTTTTTCTTTCCCATGTAGGAATGCATAGTACACTATAGCCCTGGTTATGACCTACCTGAGCTCTCTCTTGGAATTTAAGAAGCTATGTTTCATTTAAAAATTAAAAGTTCAAGATTTAATGAAAACTGCTGCAGATAAATGAACTCAGGACAAAGGCAATACAAAGTGAGAACCTATCTACTGTAGTTTGTGATTGTGGGAGGTAACCTCTAAATTATACTTAGAGTCATGGTAGTTAAAAAGGAAGACAGCAGAATCTTGGAAATATTTATTTGATTTATTTCTACCCTTCTTCCTGACCCTGCTCTCTACCTTTCAAGGAACAGGGAAATTTCAACCCTAATGTCTTTTTTTTTCTTTTTTCCTCCAAAGACCAGTTATCAAGAGAATTTGGAGAACCCTAATCATTAAGTTCTTTGACCAGATCACATTAACTGTATCTTGTTTTAAAGGGAAAAGTCTGAAGGGAACACCACAAAACAAAGAAATGGCTTCTGTGAGAAGGAAATCAAGGAATCGGAACTAGATTTACTATTTTCAGTACAGTTCTAGAAAACATTTATTTTTACACCAAAATATTCTTCTTCTTTACGAAGCTCAAAATCATCCCAATATTCAAAAATATTACATTATGTAATACATTACTGATAGCCATTTCATTTCATTATTTAGGCAACAAAAACTGGAGAGACTAATACTGAGCCTTGGAGATATTATTTAATTTTGGCTTACTTTAGAAGGACAAAAACAAGGTCCAACTGAATGCTCTCAGTCGTCAGCCTACAAGGATATCCCACCATGGGGGTCTCCTTATCCCTGCTGGGAAACCTAATCCATCTTTATGGAATAAATATAGTTGGCCATTTCATAATCAGTTATTGAAATCGTCCTTGGAGAAAGGCCCAGAATCCAGGAGCCTCTTCAAGCCGAACACCTTAGCTTAGTCTCAGGACTGTCTCCTGAACAAGCTTGCAACTAAAAAAGTAAGGGATGAAGATTTCAGAACAAATCTTATGTTGACAGCACAGTGCCCTGTTCAATCCCCACTCAGTGATCCAAGCTTAGAGAACAGCAAGAAATTACATATACCTCCTGTGGTTATCGGCTACCAATAGATAGCTCTGAGCCTTTATTCTTCTGAGCCATGTGGATATCCACGTTTGTGGTGTAGTCAAAGATAAATGCAGTTAGACTGATGTTTGTCGACTGCTGAGGTGAGCAACAGAGAGGTACTGCAGCAACTAAGCTGCCAGTATTCTGCACTCTGAGCATACTATCTTTAACGGAACAGTCTGAAGACCGCGTATAGTCTGCCAAGTTTTGCTCTCTAACACATAGAGCTCTGAAACCTAGAAATGCCCATTTTTATAGGAAGTCTCGTAGAAGTGATCGAGTTTTCAAATGCCATTAAAGATTTTGGCAGAATTAACATTGTAAGAAATCTGTAATACACTTATCTTGCTAACAGTTATAGTCCAATGATCACTTAGAAGAAGTATTATTGCATTTTAAGCATAAAAATATAGGAGGTTCTATAAAGTCAAAATAGCATTAATCTAATATTGATAGTCATATAAAACAACTCACAATTATGTAAGTTTCTGTATTTAATTACACATTTAAAAATAAGTTATAAAAATAATTAAGCTTTTTTAAAACCCCTAAGAGATTTTCTTCTAGGAGTTTTTACTCATGTCTATTGATTGTCTAGCATCAGCAACAGCTTCAGGTACTCGAACAGTCATATCGTTCATAGATTTCTTCAAGCAGATCTGGCAGCCCAAACGTGATCTGTAAGGAAATAGGACATTGCCTTTAGTTTTAGCAAGCCATACATCTAACAACATTTACCAGCTTATATCCCCAGAGTTCAGTCATCCCAAACGCGTTATGCGCCAGAAACAATTAACCCTGCGCATGGTCTCAATCAAGACCAGTAGCGAACTGCATGCATCCATGCAAAGATAAATAGAGTTAATCATGGCCATGAATTTGCCTACTTATGAAACAGAGTTCAGTACTTGTAAAGTTTTACAGTGAGTACTTCCTACTTCCTGAAGTAACGTACAATACAGGTGACCCTTCCATTTTTAATGAATCATTAATAGTTTAGACAAGAGTAGGGAATGACATCTGATCTGCAAAAGGACATCTGGTTTCTCCAAGAAAATGAAGGCAATGAATGAAATCCTCAGAAAAGGCAGAGCCTAACCCATCCAGGGTCTGAAGGCAACCCAAGAAAACAGAATGTGCATTAGGACAATGGCCCTGACAGCTTACTTGAGGTGAACCTTTAGAGCTTGTAAACCAGACACAACCTTACTGAGCAGAAATTATTTTTTTCCATTTCCTGTAATTTCATAGAATCACAGAATGGCCGAGGTTGGCAGGGACCTCTGGAGATCATCTAGTCCAACCCCCCTGCTCAAGCAGGGTCCTCTAGAACACATTACCCAAGATTGTGTCCAGACGGGTTTTGAATATCTCCAGGGAAGGAGACTCCACCACCTCTCTGGGCAACCTGTGCCAGTGTTCTGTCACCCTCACAGCAAAGAAGTTTCTCCTCCTGTTCAGATGGAACTTCCTGTGGTTCCGTTTCTGCCCGTTGCCTCTTGTCCTGTCGCTGGGCACCACGGAGAAGAGTCTGGCCCCATCCACTCGACAGCCTCCCTTCAGATACTTGTACACATTGATGAGATCCCCTCTCAGTCTTCTCTTCTCCAGGATGAACAGGCCCAGCTCCCCCAGCCTTTCTTCAGAGGAGAGGGGCTCCAGTCCCCTCATCATCTTTGTAGCCCTCCGCTGGACTCTCTCCAGGAGCTCCATGTCTCTCTTGTACTGGGGAGCCCAGAATTGGACACAGTACCCCAGGTGAGGCCCTCCCCAGGGCTGAGTAGAGGGGGAAGATCACCTCTAGGGAGATTTGTATCTTCCTAAAAGTTTGCCCCCAAGTCAAACGTCACTTTAAAATCCTGCCTTTCAGTAATTTATTGTTAAGGCATTCCATTCCCACATGTCTTCTACCTGCAGTTCTGGGCCAATCAAGCAAGGTCCAGCATGACCACAGATTGTTTCTGAAGTACCTACAGGGTAACATTTCCATTTATATCTTCTTAAAACAGCTAGTGCATAACAGGTGTCAGAAAGGAAGATGTATCCTCCTACGACCAACACTAAAAAAGCTCTGCACTAAGATAAAGGAGGGTAAGCACGACCCCCTTGGAACCTACTAATTTTTTTATTACAATCATAATAGACATACAAATAATAGAAATGGCCTCTTGTAAAGACTTCAAATTTGATCTTTTCAGAACTCATTCAATGGAAGCAGCTTAAAACATTGTTTGCCAGAAATTATGTGTATTAAAGAAGCCTGCCAACTTTTTAGCAGATCCTAAATCAAAGGAGCAAACGACAGCTGAAGATAATTTGATTAGGTTCTTAACATGGCCTAGTGAATGATAATACTTTGGGGAAAGACAATATATTCTTAAATGCATATTTATGGCCCTGATCCTACAAATTCATCCACAATCAAAACACTATGTTCACAGAAAGAAGTGAATTAATGCAACTTGTGTGTTGGATGAGACAGGTTTAAATAGCTTTAAAAAAAATATATCCTCAACCACCACTGCATCCTCACAGGATGAATCCTTTCTTTCAGTTTTGCTTCTTCAGTCCAGTAACATGCAGTAGCTTCCTCTGCTGTCGTAACACAAGTCCAAGAAAGTCTTACTTTCCAATTCTAAGACTTATTCTTTGCTATTCCAAGGAACCCCTAACCCCTGCACTTGTTCTGAAAGCTCTGTTTGCTGCATCTCCCTTGGCCTATCCTATATTCAATGCAAGGGCAAGACTTAAGAAACCAGAACTAATCAACAGGAAAAGGAGATGAAAATGGTGAGAAACACAACACTATCCCTGAGGCAACGATAGATTAATTACGGTCTTCCTCCTATCTTATATTAGGCTTCATATAAAAACAGGTACCAGAAAATAAATTTTTCAGGGGGTCCAGAATGCTGGAAGCAAGTTACAGACACTCAAGCTGGTGCTACATGCTGCTTGCTCAATTCTACAGTACTTCGTAGCCTATGTCTACCTGTGTGTTGGGGTATCCTGACTAGAACATATCAGCCACATCAAACTGTAAAAAAATTAAGACTAGCATAATGATGCTAGTCTGAGTTTACCAAAGCATAAGATGATCATTTAAAAGTTTCTTTAAAATCAGAAGTTCCTTAAAAAGAAGGTAAGACAATGCAACAGTGAAGTTTCATACTAAAATGCGACAACAAAAGAAAATGCAGGAACAGGTGTGAGGTTTTTTTCCCCAGCATTCTAAAGAAAAATTTTGTATTCATGAGGAGCTGATATTTCAATGTTTTTATACAACAGATTTGTAAAGAAACAGAATGGGTAAATTAAATGCATCTTTCTGAAATTATGGAAAGAGTGATGTTAAACAAATGTTAAACAAGTTAAGCCTCTGAATCATTAAAGTTTGAGAATCATTTTGGTATATTCCTAGATATAGCACTTAAGAGGATTAAGCTCATAGTAACATTTATAAGAATTCATAGCCTATCCAAGTGCAGTATAAACCAAGGCACCATTAAATGACCTACCCTTCAAATACTAAGAATCATAATAAACCTGTTAGAGGCTAATAAATAGCATGAGTTTTATCCTGAAAGAATGGAACAGTGTCAAAAAGATTCATCTTCCAAAAGACATGGTAGATTGAATTGCAGTTCCTCTTCCCATTGGAAGAAAAACAAGCTGCATATCTTGATTTCATCTTCCTTATTTGATATTCTTAACTAGCGGCATATTAAATGAGGAACAGAAAAAGAGCACAAAATAGATTTTGTAGATTCTCTAGTCCAGGAGCCAGTGCAGGTATCTCTTTCCCTAAGATAACAACAAGGAGCAAAAAGGAACGGTGTGTATTAGCAGTGAGCGCTGAGGCGTTTTTACTTTTACCAACAGAAAAAAAATAGATCTTTCTTAATCTATGCTCTCAGGTGAACAGCAAGGCAGACAGAGATTTATGCTCAGACATACTTATGATTAATCTACCCTGTGGAAGGCATATCCTCCAGGGAATCCAAACATATACAACATGCCACCTATCAAGAGTTCTGCTTTTACACTTCTGGAAAGATAGCAACAGATATAACGGGCAAAACATCACTCTCCAAACTGCTAGGGTCTTTTGGAGCGTTAAACATAAGAACAGTTGCAGCACATCTGACCTGAGGTACATCTCCCTCAATATCCTGTTTCAGCCAGTGTTCGGTAGCAGATGCTGGGGAAGAGAAAAAACAGGGCAAACATATAATGATATCTCTTCAAGGTAACTTCCTAGTCTCCAGCACTTTATGGGACTTCCTGAGCTGCAGGTAGTAGTATCCTTATGTTTAACAGCCTCTGGTGGACTTTTTTTTCTCCCTATATGTACCCTTTTTTTTTTTTTTAAACCTCTGAATTCTGGCATTCATAACCATCTGTGGCAATGGACGTACACCATGTGAAGTAACACTTCCTATTTTTTTGTCTTGTAGCAGCCTCAAAACATAGGGTAGTACCAAGTGACCTTAGGAGAAAAGCTACCTCCTCCTATTTAAATTTTTATGCATCATTTACAATTTTATAGATTATAATCAGATTCCCCTTCCTCAATTCTTCCCAACAGCCTAAGAAGCTTTGATCTTAAAAATGATTTAGTCAGTGCCTGCATAAAAGCCAGTCCACATTTAAACATTTTGTAGCCCTCATCCGTACTTCCCTTCACTTTTTTTTTTTTTTTTTTTTTAAGACAAGAAATCAGAATAGCTCAAGTATAATGCTATGGTGAATACCACTTTTTCCTATAATGGGATGTTCTGCTTTTCTACCTGTTCCTTCCAAAAACTGCTAGCATTCCATTTCCTTTTTGACGTGTTTTTACACCAAGCCATAAACTGGCATTCCTGGAGAAACATTAGCTAGCTGAGAGCCCATTTCAAGTCGGTAAAGTTACCACTCTTCCACCCTTCTTTCCATATGCATTGATCTGCATCTAATAACACCAAATTTCATCTGCTATTTCCTTTCCTATTAACGTCACAAGATCCTTCTGCATGTCTTCGTGGACGGTTTTTGATTTTACCACAATGAGAAACCCAGTACTGTAAACAAACCTTGTCATCTGACTCTTCACCTCTTTTCCCAAGCCTTTTACAAATATGCTGACTATATAAAATCTAGCATAGATCATTGTGGGATCACTCTGCTGATCTACAAAACAGCCAAGTATTTCTACCCCATTAAAAGACAAATGATCATTTAACCAAATCTTTATCCCTTATATGGCCTTTGTTCTTATCCCATTGCATCTCAAGAACTTACTAAAGGACTTCTGGAAGCTAAGAAAACTATATGAACTGTAGGATCTTTCTTCATGCTCAGTGACTCATTTGAAGAATTCCCATAACGGTTACTTCCTTCTATAAAAGCTCTACTGAATTCTTTCCTTACCATTATTTAGTAGAAACTACAAAAAAGTAACAGCCAATAGACACATGCCTCAAGTGCCCGGTAGGGAATCAAACTCACTGCTCTCTAGTTCCAATAATCTCACTTTAAAAATTGGGTTGCTACCTTACATTCCTCTGGTTTGGAAGCATGATTAAAACCAACTAATTAAACATTATAGGTTCAGCAATTTCATACTGAATTCCTTTAGAACTCTTGGGTAAATACTACCTAGTCCTTACCATTTGTAACTATTATTAATTTGTTCTAATACCCCTTCTATAGACACATCAATTTGAGACTAATCCTTCAGTAAGTTCCCTGCAAAGAAAGCTTCCAGTGCAAGGACATCCCTAAGCATCTGCAGTGAAAACAGTGTAAGAAATTTTGGGGAGGGGGGGGCGGGGGGGGAAGAGTTATCTGTTTATATTTAAAGTTTATATCTTTATTAAAAGTGCTCCTTTACATCACCTATTGGTCCTACATGACGACAAGTTTCCTGCTTCTGTTAAGTTAGAAACAAAATTATTTCTTCTATTTTTCAAACAAGCTGTTTCTCAGCTTATTTTTTATTCGGTATTCTTAGAGTAGTTATTTTTTAAACATTTAACTTGCAAAGGCTTGCTTTTCTGCCTTATCGACCTACTTTTAATAATCCCCATTACTCTGCAGTTACCCACACCAATTTTGTTTTAGTTTTTCTAATCAGTCTTTCATTTTAAAAGACGTTATCCTTGATGGCACCCGCTGACCTTTCCAAGTCCAGAGAGTCACTGACAAGAAAAACTTTTATGGTTATACTTACACAAAAGCATACTAGTGTATCTCCATCACCAAGGTTTATATCAGCACAAAGATCAGGCTATCTATAGTAAATGTCAGAGGCACTTAAAAAAAGCAGTCTTCCAGAAAAATCTACCTCTCTTACATACGGAAGATCCTTGGCCAAAGGAAGAACAGCCATGCCATTAAGAAAACCTGGAACATGCAAGTAATAGCTCTAGCCTGGTCCCGTGCACTGAACGACCATTAGCAATTGGAGCACATCTTTAAGGTTTAGTTTCACCCAAAAGAAACCTGGTTTGCGTACACTAAGAACACTCTGGCATGAGTTAAAGCATGGCAAGCAGGGATTGCTTCAAAGGCAAATCTGATGCAAACTAAAATAGTAACGTGGCACATCCATAAAATAACTTTAACTAGTTAAAGGTTGATGGAGAAAGAAAGCAAAGGGAGAAGGAAGGGAAACGAACAAAAAAATTATTGCACACGACAGCATTGGAAAAGTTTTTGGTGAAGGAACTGGATTTTCGGTCCTGCTTCACCGTCTGACGCTTCCGCATCAGACACTGAAGAGAGAGTGCTGGCAACTGGCACTCTTCACCTTATGAAAATACTACTGACATCTACCTAATACAAACTCAGATAAACAATATATAAACTTGCCAGTCCCATTTGTATAATAGAATCTAGCTATTCACTGAAAATTGATTAAGGCGTTCTAGAAATATCAAACTGTCCCATCTGCAGACCCTTGTTTCAATTCTTTGGTATAGTGAAGCATTATGCTGCCTTACGTTTCTGTGAGGCCATACGCTAGGTCCAGCATATCCATCTCTTCATCAGTAATTGCATCCAGTTTCTTAAATATGTGGTCTTCAAAGATTAAGTGACAAGTTGAACAGGCTAATGTTCCTTCACAGGCACCTAAATAAAGCACCAAGTTAACAGAAAACTTAACTTTCATATTACAGCCAAATTGCAGAATTCTTTCATATATGTGTTTCTTTCTCTGTTTACTATTCAGCTGTCAATAGCATTTTTACATTTCCTACGACATTAAAATTTACTTGAAATTACGTATTGAAAATATTTAAAATATTTGACTAATTCCTCCTTCCTTTTTTTTTTTTTTTTAAGTTTAAAAAGCAATTTTTATAAAATTACTAGTTTAGAATGCTTAAATTGTGATCATTCACAGTATGGGTAATCATTCAATTAGAAATCAGAAATAGAAAAAACTGTACTCATGGAAGCAAAGGGAAACACAGCCTGCATGTATAACCACTGCTATCACAAGAAGGTCTGCTGTAGAATTCACTGTTTAAGAACCATACAGAAAACTGTCCTGTTATACTTCACAACGGTATCCTTAGTCATGTATCATAATGAACATGATACTGTACCAGAAGATTTGATTTTAAAAATACAGTATGTCTTCAAATACATACAAATCCATAGGAAAAAATTATTTAACAAAGTGTAAAATGTCAAATAATTTAAAATTTGTCATATCAGCAGTTTAAGCGTTCTCATGTTGGACAAAAGGGGAAAAAAAATCACACTGATCAGTATACTTAAACTGCAGAGGTTCTTTTTGAAATGTAAGGCTGATAATAGTAAGTGAATTGAGTGCAGTTGAATCATTCAACTCTTTTGGAAGTCCTTACACAGAGACATTTCTATCATCATTATTGCTGCACATGGGATGCCCCCTAGTGATAAAAGTGAACAGGTAAGATTGTTTTACCTTTTTCTCTTCACTACTTTTGTTTTAAACACTACCCAGACATTTTCACACTATTTACATTGCATTATTTCTCTGCCCTAGTATGATGTGTTATTAGAAAACCATTATAGAGATAGGAATTAACACATGCTATAATTAAAGACTGTCAGGACATCCGCAATGTTTATGTTGGCTCCTGTTTATTGACAGCATTGCCATTTCAATTTCACAGTGCTTTAAGATGGCTGGCATTTCCAAATGTGAGAAGATATTAACTGTAGAGTATAAGTAGACTAGCCATAAGCCTACATGATACATTTAATAAACACTACCTAAATCTAGAGTTACCCTAATGTGTTACAGATTTTCAAGAGGTGATTCTTCTTCCCCACACGCATGCAACTCGTAAGAGATTCTACAGGCTTATCAAAGAGATTTTATTACTAACAGTGAAATTTATTTTCACGTAAATAAAATATACACTTAAGATTTCAAACTGTGTGCTAGACTAGCCCACTTAACTTTTTCTGTACTTGCTCCATGCTAATATATATTAACTCATGCATATTATAACTCCACTTCCAGCTTTAGTTTGTACTAATACTTACTTACACTCACAGTCATTTAAATCCACGTTTTGAAAGCTTGCTTTGCATGGGCAGAGTCCCACTACTTCAGTGGAACTAACTATGGAGGGGAAGTCTGAGGGAATAGGAAGGTTTTCAGAACTTCCTCGCTTTCTGACATTCAGCAGAACTCATACCGACTTCACGTTTCACTAAGGCACTGGGATATAAGAGTCTGTTCATGTTTGCAAATTTTCATAGTTGAAATTCATTTTTAAGAAAAATGATTAACCAAAAAGAGTACAATTCAGTTTGTACCAAGGCCATTAGAGAAGGCTCTAAATTACTTAATCAGGTTTAGTGACTCAACGCATTACTGCTTAGGCAAGGTACGTACCACACACTTACAGCGTTTGCTCTATCCAGCCATCTTACATAACAGTTGGATTCTTGCCTAGAATGTACTTTACCATAATTCCTAACATAGTAAGCATTTTCAATCACACACGTACCAACTTAAGTTTGGCAAGTTAACTACTAAGCTTTCATTTGTCTTGAAAATATAACATACCTCTGAAACCATTATGCTAACTCAGTATGTTCCATGCTTTTCTATTTACAACCTTGGCTTTACAGTTTTACATCTGAGATTACAGTCCCACTTTTACTTACCTTTCCAGGCTCACAACTCCTCAGATTGGAAACACTACATAATTAAAATACTAGTCTACAAAGGTTTTTGGTTTTTTTTTTTTTTTAACTAAAAAGAAAATGTAAGTGCAATTTTCTAGATGGTAAAGAAAAAGAGGAGGAGGAGAATCCTAGCGCTCCTTCAGAGAGCTCTACCACAGCTGTGTCTTCTCTAGGGGTGCCACTACCAACAGTTCAGGAGAAGAAAGGACAAATCAAAGTCAAATTATGTGATGTTCTCTTCTACTTCCACTGTCAGTAGTGTTAACTTATTTCTCTCCAAAGGAACTTTGAGGGAATGGGAAAGATAAAATGTTAAGTCAGTGAGATTTAAAGAGCCTTTTCCAGGCTTTCATGGCTGTTTCTTTCAAAACCCTCAAATTCACCTTGACAGAAGTTTCCTTTTCTGCCAAAAACTACTTCATCAGCATTCTCCTGAGATCTTTCCCTTTTCTCATCCAGTTCTTTCCCTTCAAAATATAATCTATTTAGTTATCTAAGATACTATGACTAACTTAGAAGTCTTATATTTGAAGTATAGTTGAAGGTATATTTTCTTTTTCCTGAGGAAAAAAAGAGACGTATACAGAGAAGTATAGTTTTGTAGGGTATGTTTTACCCCATACCTGCTATAATCTTCTTAATTTTTGGTATATATATTTAAAACAATCTTATCTCAGAAGAATGAAATGATTTTTCATAAATTGTCAGGATACCATGAGAAAACTAATACTCAAACATCAGCACTGACGTTGACCAACATCTGATGTGACAGTGGTTTAAAATTCATCTCTAACCACACTAATAACAACACAAGGGCTGTAACTCTCCTCGTACTGTAAGAGACCAAATTCTGAAAGGAAGCAAACGCATGAGTTTTCTGTTATTGTTTATCATGGTCAGTTTGATTATGGCTATATATCATCTGAAATGGAATGGATAAAGCTCTTTTTGTCCTTCTTACAAATATCATTTTGATATTACTTTCCAAAGGTAGAAAAAAAAAATAATCAAAACCATATTGAATAGAGGAGAAAAATCTCTGCTTGTCAAACTTAAAAATAACATGATTCTTTGAAATATAGGCACGCGGCAATAACTTTTATTTCTTTTTCTGGCCTGTAACTTCGGGCTGAGAGTGGGAAACTGCCTATTTTATGCCTATACCAACTGATGAAAAACAAAACCCCCCTAAGAGCCCCCAAATAAAAGAGGCATACACACACACACACACATCCCCCCAAAGTCAAACAAGCACAAACCCCAAACTAATCAAACTATGGAGACTAAGGAAGCCAACAAGCAAGGGAAGTTGTTTTTGTTCTTCTCCCTCTTATTATACTCCCAGGAATTTTCCCACAACGTGCATACCCAAAAAGACCAGTCAAAAAAACTATAAATCAGAACAGAATAAAAAAGGAAACCGAAGGAATGTCTCCCAAAATAAAACCTGACTGTAAATGAATGAATCTGACTACCGCAACTCACTCTATTACCAATTTCAGAGTTTAGGGAGGCAAATAAAAGAGTTTTATCTGCACCATCACCATTCACTCCTTATTTTTAGGCCTGCTTTCATGAAGAGAGAACTTAGTATGGCAAAGTTCAAGAAATGAACTTGTCTGCTTTACCCTAGTCCTCTTATAAGAATTAAATTTCTTGCTCTTCTCCGCTAACTGACATAGATTTAGTTGTTCCTTTCACTCAGCACTCAAACACTACAGCAATTTGTGCTACAAGCAGCCTGATAACAAATTGAGACTATTTGACAATACAGTCAGAAGTAACCTGCCACTGTTAGGAATATACAAATTTTGCTATGCATCCAGAACCTTCCAATTCACAGAAGAGTTTTCAGGTAGCATCTTTCAGATTCTACTTTGACAACACTCTGTCTGCGTTCCCCTCCTTTAACATTTAAACATTGAAACTTCCAAGGCCTACCACAAAATATTTCAGAACTTGACCCTATGCCACCTGCAGAAAAATGGGGAAAAAAATCCAAATAGAGAACAACTAGGTTTTACAGACATTAAAAATAAACTGATAATTGATCATAATTTCTAGACATTTAATATGTTCTTTAAGGAATCTACTTACCAAAACCATCTATGTCTAGATTATTATCAACAACGACATCCAGCAATGAATCTCCAACTTTTCCTTTGGCTGTTAGTTTGTCACCATCACGATTTATGAAGTGAACAGTTATCTTATCTTCTGAGCTGAAAAAGAAAAGTATATAAGGGAACTTAAGAAAGAATTCCAGAACTTTTTAGATCTTCAAAAACGATTGACTACTGCTAAAACAGCACTCAATATCAACTCTAAAAGCACAGAAACCTAAATAAGTTATTGCCTTTCAAACTCTGTAACAGGTACAGGCTTCTTCTGCTGTACATTGAACATACAGTAATGAAAAATAAGAAAAAAAACCTTGAGGTTTGCATTTTGTCACTATAAGGTGTAGAAGATCCTCATGCTTCACCTTTCACTGAAGAAAGTCAGAGCTATTTTATTTTAGACAAAGTACTCATATTTTTAGCAAATAAAAGGTTATATTTCAAATACTTTTCTTCATACCTTTCTATGGACTCTTCCTTTATATTTAGGAAATTGCAATTTTTCTGACTGTTATTGTTTAGGTCAAATTTTAAATTACCCTGAAAACTAACCAGAAACAGGAAATCTTACTAGTTTCAAATTTTAATTCCGCTCTCCTCTCGCTTTTCTCACAATAATGGAAATACTCTAAAAACTTTTTTGCTTCTTTGAGCCCAGATCATAATATGCAAAATACATTCCATCCTCTTATGATTTCACTTTGTAAATTTCATTTCAAGTGAACTTCATCTGAGGTTTGATGATGGTTATCAAAAGAAGAAGGTTTCACATATTTTCCTGCCTTGCTTTTTAGGTAGTTATATACATTTATGAAAAACTTTCCTCACACTCAGCATAAATATTTCCGATTTCTAAGACTAGTACTTTTGGTATGGAAAAATATAAAGATTTTTGTTGTCTCATATTATGTCATTTCACATGCGAATTAAAGGAAAGCTGTTAATATGCTAACAATTAAGATAAAGTTTGTTTTTAAACAGACTATTCTCTTCCTTACGGTAAATGAGGGAAACGAGAAAAACTTATTGGATGGCAGGGAAGAAATCTGCCTAGAGACAAATAAAACAACTGAAGGCTAACGTAACACCTATGTTTCAGTGTTCAGAAATCTACATTTAAGAAAAGTATGTTTAATACAATCCTTAGTCTTTGTAATAATTGTAGACTTTCAGTAATCTACCACATAGGATGTGTACAGGCTTGAAAATTAAGTCACACCCAAGAAAATGCTAACCGGAAGAACCAAATATTAAAGCCAAAATTTGAGGGTGGCCATATTAACACTTCGGTAAACCAGTTCTATTGGAACTGGTTTTAAAGAAAACGTGCTTTTATTGTAATCTTAGTTGTAGCTTGTTTTGAAAAGTGACAAGTATGTTTGTTGATCTAGGCTTAATATACTTGCCATAACTGTAAAATTACTCGGCTGCAATACGTGCCATGATTCATTATGATGTCATGTTCAATTCTTATCAAATAATCCCTCAGTCCATTCTCTGGAAGACAAGCTACTTCTAACAATGATTTCATGCCAAAACTATAATCAATAACGAAGCATTGACCTTGTTTATCTGCAGAATTCAACTGAACCATACACTACAATGAAATTCAGAAATCTTAAAGATACATCTTTACCAAGTGTAACTACAGTTGCACAGCTGCCATCAATGCATGACCTCCAGCAAACCACACTGCAGTGCTTTAAGAAATGACCACTCCGCTGTTCATTCTTCTGCTCTGCTCAATGTTACCACCTCCCATCGAAGAACCAACAAGACAGGCACCCGCTTCTTAAATACAGTGCTGTAAATTCCATCATCTTCACTGAAAGTCAGCTTCATCAGAAGTTTAAGACTGCCGGGTTTGCAGTAGTTGGAGAGGTAGAAGCGTACATTCTCACAGCCGAAGTAAACCACTGACAGTAATTTTTTTTTTTTAAATTGCTTCAGAAAGCCCTCATGGATTTCATAGAAATACACTCATTTCCTGAAATAGTATTTCTGTCAAGGTGAGATGTGATCCAAATACAAATCAAGCGCAAGTGGGTACTTGCACTTACGGGCATCCTCTACCCAAGATATAGGCATGTCAAGCATAAATATTTTTCAATATCCAAAATATACTCTTTTCTCTATTAGAGGATGAGGTGATCACAAGTAACACAGACCAAATAACAAGATGTCTAGTCACAATCTCGTGAGATCACTGGAACCTTTATAAAAGATAAGTCATCTCCCTCCCTAAGCCAGTTTTCAAAACATACTCAAAACTGTCTTCACCTGTGATTACACAATTATCTGGGATAATACCATAGTAAACCGGATCCAGAAAAAAAACTAGCTGAAAATCAATCTTTACAGGTCAATGACCATACGTTTGCCAGAAGTGGTACAAAGACAGAACTGCTCATTATAACATATTTACGTTAGATTAAACAATCATGTTACTGCATCTTTACGGTACAATTTCATGAGTAGCACAAACTGACCTAATCCGAATACAAAAAGATGGTTTTGGGAATCCCCACTGAAATAACGCACATAACGCGTATGCTGGTATCGATGTACATCAACTCATTTTACTGATGTGGCTGAAAACCAACCATAAAAACATAGTCTTAGCTGGATCAGCAAACAAAACTGATCGACCGGCTGCAAAAGCGGCAACGGCCGTAACAACAACAAAAACCCACAAAACACGAATGAGGCCACCCTTTTAGTAGCAATAGTCTTGCACTAGCTTCGGTCAGTTTTGCAGCTGCATCTCGACTGCACGCCTAACCTGTGTAGCATGCAATAAGGGAACAAACCAAACCACCATCATTAAGTCACTGTCTTTTGTTAAAAAAAATGGCTAGAATAATCGATCGTTTCTACAGGGCCTAATCCAACCTTGCCATTAACTGAAACTAAAATTCAATTGCTCTCAATAGCAGAAAAGCAGATCCAACTGGAAGACTAAGAAGGTGTCTCTAACTTTGTAACAATCTTAAATACCATTCACATGGCCAAAAAGTTAAATTTACAAATCACTGAAGCTTTAGTATGCATAAGCCCGACTAGTGAAAATATTTATGTACGTGCACAGTTCTGAGAGTCACGAGACTAGTCACACATTCGAACCACATGCTGTGCAGATTTTTTGAATGACTAAGACATATCACTTAAAAAAACCACTAAACCTGCATGAAACAATATTTAGGCTTTATGAATCTGAAATAACGTTGTATTTGTCTACCTAGACATCATCTGAGCAGAAGAAACATATACTATGATCTAGTCACAGACAATTAACATGAAATGCACACCAGGTCTGTGCAAGCATAAATAGTCTCAAGATTATCAGAAAGAACTAAACATATTTTGTGTAATCTGCACAAAGCATAAATATCCCAGTTCATGCTCAGATTAACCCTTCCAGATTTTTCTTAAACGGTTCATCCAACACTCCTGTTTGCCAAGTACCAGAAGAATTTCGTAAGTGAAACTATTACGCTAACACTAACAAGCCTTGTGTTAAAATGCACAAGTCACAGATCTGAATCAAACCTTCAAACACATGGTAAGATAACCATGTTATGCAGCAAAAACATTGTATAACTATCTAAACTGCCGTAAAAGAATTCTGGAATAAATACTGTTCATTATGAAACAAAAAGGGGGGAAATAGAGGAAAAAATGGATTGAAAGTAACAAATCTAGGAATGAAAACAATAATGCTTTATGCTTCACTGAAACCCTTGGAAATTCTGCTCAAAAAAAATCACTCCTACTGATGATTTTACCTAGATGTTGATCCTTTAGACAGAAGTACAGGTGAATACTTTTACATACATAAATAATGATAAATCTTTTTACTAGACTAATATTGACTATATAAAGTTCAGGAACTGGTCTGGAATAGTAAGACTTCTGGAAAAGGTAGGACTAGAAGGAATAACTTGAACATAAACTGGAAAAGTACTAATATAAGAAAAAAAGAAAAAAAAAAAGGATTGTTTTTCTCCCGAATCAGCTAGGTTATGACATGGATTATGTAAACAATACATCTAAAAAACTTGCCTGTAGGATTTCTTTTGCTGGTATGCTTTTGCAATGCATAACTTCCTGGATCGTTTATAAATCTGTACGCAGTCTACTCGTGAAAGCCTTGAGGGATGGCAAGTCTTGTATTACGATTAGGTTAGGGAATGTTTTCCCTGTTAAGGATTTTTTTTTTCCTCCCATTTTCACCCTGTTCAATAATTTTAATAATTTTTAAAATCTTGAAAATATTTTACCAAGACGTTCTGACTTTTTTAAAAATGAAAGAGAAACAGAGACCTCAGAATAACAAAGTTAGGGCACTCACTCAGTGGAGACTTGTTTTCAAGACACTAGGCAAAGTCACTCGGAGAAGAGATCTAAATCAGCACTTTACATGCTTCATACAGGAGTCCCAGACTAAAAAGTAAGCTTGTCTCTCTGCATTAAAACTATCCACAAAAACAAAGTAAAGGAGCACGTACAGAAGAGACTGAAAGGAAACTGCTGGAAACAGCTTCGATGGATGGGGCATTTCTTAACCCTCTGGAAACAGGCTAGACTGCACTTCTGACACTGGGTGACTGACCCTGTTTTGAGTCAAAGAAACTTCTCTGCTAACCTGGTCAGTCTGGTTTTTAGAACCTCTGTATTTTAAATGCTGAAAGTTAACTGTAGGCTCTGATCTATCTTCGAACACAGAAGCTGCAAACTACGAAGGCCATGCATAAACACAGTCTCTGGCTACATACGCAAAGTTGCAAATGCATAGTTCTGGCCTGTGGAATACCAAACATCAACACAGGCAGCGCATGTTGTAACATACACTCATACATGCTGTCTTTTTTTCTGTGCACTTAGATGCGCGGGTGCTCCTCCTACACCACAGACAGAGACCTTCAGAACCAGGCTCTACAAGAAACCTCGCTAGATTTTCTAGGAGAGAAGTGGCAAGCACCACCTGCATGGGAAAAAAAAAAGTAACACTGATGTCACAATCTCCGGGACGGCTGTTCTAAGAAACACATACGGCCTAGTCTAGCTTTCCTAGCGTTTGAAGCTCCGTCAACCGTGCCCCCAAGTCCTCTTTCTTTACACACAACGTCGGCCCGCAGCGGAGCGCGCAGCAGGGCCGGGGGCCTACCCCGGGTCAGCCCCCGCCCGGCCCGCCAGGCACCCCCGGCCACCGGCCCCTCGCACAGCCCGGCCCCTGAGGAAGGGCCTCGCCGGGGAGGGCGCTCGGCGGGCCGGTAAACGGCTCCCCCGGCCGCCGCCGCCGCCGGGTGAGCGCTGCAGGGGCAGCGGCGCGGCCGAGCAGGCCGGGCCGCGGCGGTGACGGGGAAAACAGGTCGCCGCGACGGGGCACGGCGCGACGAGCGACCGCGGAAGGTCACGCAGCGCCCGGCCGCCCCCGCCCCGCCACACACGGCCGTTGGCCCCGGCTGCCCCGGCCCCCGCCCGGCCCCGCGCCGCCGCCGCCAGCCCGCAGCTCCCTCACCTGAGCGCCGCCCGGGCAGAGAGGCCGAACGGCCGGGCTGCCCTCACGGCGGCGGCGCTGCCGCAGCCCGGCCTGGCCCCGGCTGCCGGCGAGGCGGAAAAGAGCCAGCGGCGAGAGGCGGCGGCGGCGGCAGCGACCCGGAGGGGCCCCGGGGCAGCCATGGCGGCCGGTGCCCGCCGCGCCGCGCCACGCGCTGCACCGGGCGGCGGAGGCGGGGGGGGGGGGCAAAGTCCCACCGCTCACTCCTCCGGCGCAAGCCACGGCGATTCTCGGAGCCGCCCGCGCCGTCTACGCAACGCAGTCCCCGCCCCCTTGTGGCGGCCGTGCGAGGTGACGGGTCGGCCTGGGGCGCGGGTTCGGCCGCCGCGTGTCCGCGCGAAGGGCAGGGCGGCGGTTACGCAAAGTGCGCAGCGCTGCGCTGCGGGGAGCGACGCGGCGTTACGGAAAGTGCGCAAGGCCCCGCGGCCCAGCGGGGCCGTGCTGCCGCCCTGGCGGTGGCCGCTGCCCTCCCCGCCCCGGCTCCGCCGACCGCCCCCGTAGCCTCCCCTCAGCTTCCCTGTCGCTCCCCGAGACCACAGCGTAGCCCAGTTAAAGCTTCGTGGTTCCCAAACCGAAACCCTAGCTCTCTTCTCCGGGCAAAGGCGGGCCGTGGGGCCGGAGGGCCTTGCGGCCCTCCCTGCAGGGCCCCTAAGGGAAGTCGTGGCTGCCGCGCCCAACGCGAGGGGCCGCGCGGCCTGCGGCCCTCGGGGAGGACCGGCCCTTCACCGGCGGGGGCCCCAAAAAGCACCGCAGGAGTCCTCACCGAGCCCCGAAGGGCTCTCATCCGCGGCCTGGCCCGTGAAGCGCAGGACTTGTTAACCCCAGGCTTGTTGGCTCCGGGCAGGTAACGTGAGCGCAGGTCTCTGTGCTGCGCGCCCTGGGCTGTCCGCGCAGGACACCGAGAAATGCCCCCGTCCTTCTTACTGTTTCCTCTGACACAAAGCCAGCTTCTAAGACCCAGATATCAGCAAAGGGACAGCATGACTCAAATATCGGGAAATTTTGAAATGTCCTGAGCCAGCACAGACAGCACAAGTAAACTTAATTTGGCTCTGCAATGTATACTTTGCTATACAGGTTTTGACTACATAGTTGTGCAGATCCCCTACACCCATCACGTTTTGACCAGAGGGTGATGCATGAATGAGGAAGAAATGCGGGATTTACTTTTAAGTAGTTTATTCAAACAGGAGAGAAAATAAACGGAGAGCAAGAAGGAAATGTCGTTTACTCCTGATCTTGATGAGGCAGACAGGATTGTTCCTCGCGCCTTATAATTTCAGGAGTGCATTTTTGTTGCCACAGAGTAAGGTCAAGGAGGGAGATAGCACACTTAGACTGGTGTGTTTTCTTTAAACGTGGGAGAAGGTTGTGGTGAGAATGTCAAGAGCCTCCGAACTGTTCATCTGTAAACCAAGTGCCTTAAATGTGCTGGCATTCTCTGATCTAGGTGTGTAGCTCCTTCCTACCCTCTAAGTAAGTAAGTTAGATTCTGTTATCGCTGGACAGAATCCCTCTACCTATTGCAAAGAGGGCCAAGATAGGATTTTGCGTAGTCTGAATCTTCTGTTTTAAGCTTTATTTCAGTTATTGCTATGTCAAAGTAGCTTTTATAACACTTACTCTGTATGTATCCTGTTATCTGAAGTTTTGCCTCATCCTTTACAATCCAATATTCTTTCCGTACAGGCAGATTTATTGGTCTCCCTATTTAGACTTAGCACAGGATTCTAAATTTACTAACGTTATCTAGATACATAGTATCTCTAAATGTCAAGTTTCTTGAGGCTGACCTTTTTTTTCTGGGCATTTCTTCAAAAACTTTATCTGTCACAGAGGCTTCAGCGACGGAAGCCAGCAGGGTTGCCACTGTGCAGCGTAGGCAGAATCTCCACCTGATTTATTTTGATTACTAGCAAAATAATAGCATTTCTTCAAATACACTGTTTACAAAGTTGCATGGGTTAAATGTAACTGAAATCAATGCACTAAATATGTTTATTCAATCATAAATTAATAAGAATGAAGTTAACATACTTACTTTGAATATATGGTAGATCAGTCACTGAAATAAATAGTTTGAGGACTGGATCCTCAGCGAGTATATTGGTATCTCCTCACCCCCCATAGAGCTGTGTTTCATTAGGTTTCACTTTGCAGCACTGGAGAATATGGCCACATAGCATGTGGTTTATTTGAGCGTTATCGCTACAGTCTGGGATCACATATGCATGCTTAAAGGGCAATATATAACTAGCTACATAGAGATTTATCTGGGTTTCTAAACTGTAAAGCCGAAAGAGTGCAACAGATAATCTGGTCTGACTTTAACCAGAAAGATACTTGTCATAAATTAATGGTTAACGTAGGAAATATATCTGAAAGGTACCATCCGGACCGTCTAATCTGAACTGACCTTCTAGTTGCTGTCACATGCAATTCAAGTAACTAAATGTAGAAGTATTTATCTGTTTCTTACAGGTTTTCTTTCTTGTACTAATCCCACTGAAACACAGTCCTAAAATTTCACTCCTTGGAAGTGTAGAAAGCCTATTTATTTACTAATTTCAAATGAATTAATTTATTTAATTTTAAGTATAGACTGATTTTTGCTGATTTGTCCTTGGCTAATGCTGTCCATGAGTTTAAATAGTTTTTGTCCTTTTCTGATGTTCAGCCATAGTTTATTTGTTATATCCACTCTCCCTTCTTCTGTTTTAGCTTCCCTTGTTAGTTTAGCCGCCTTTCATTAGACAGGAAACTCTTACTAGTCTCCTGATTATCCCATTGAGTCTTTTGGGCATATGCTAGGTTGAATTCATCCCTATTAAATATGACTAGACGACTAGACTAGTTTATCTAGACTACCACCAGCCTAAAAACTGCTGGACTAGTACTATTACTTCAGGTCTTGTACAGTGTCTGTAATGGAAATGCATAGCCTGATGCATCCTAGGATTATATATATGTATACACACACACACACACATATATATATATAGAGAGAGAGAGAGAGAGAGAGAGTGTGCGTGTGTAGACATCAATGTCCCAAAATCATGTTGTGATCAGTTAATAAACCAGATGTCCCCTGTTGCTTTTCATTAATGAACACATAAATAACAGTAAGAATTCTTGATTCTCCCCAAGCCACAGTAAGCTCTTTGAACTTTGCTTTCATCTCCTTGTATGTGGAATTTTCATTCATATATCATTTTCATGAATAAGGCCCTTTCCATTAATCAGCTTCACTTTGAAACCGTGTTCAACCTGTACCATAGCCCTGTTCCCTCCCCTGAGACTGCCAGGGCCGAGAGCGTGTCACAGCCCCTTTCTAGAAGTTCAGTGGGCTGAGTTAAAGAGTTTAGCCAGCTGAGCCCAAGGTCAGCTCCTTCCCTGTTAAAAGTCTAAAAGCAAGGGCCAGCCCCTCCTTTCCCTAAGGAACAGCTTTTAGACTGAGGCTATTTACACCAGCTTTTACCTGCCTGTGCTGCGTTGTGACTGTGCAGCAGCTATGTCTGCACCCAGTTTCCTACCTCCGTGATTCTGATCCTGACCTGGACCTGCTGGCTTGGCTTCCAGGCTTGGTCACCAACCTGCCTCAGCGCTACGAGCTTGCTGGGTCGTCACTGGACTGTATCCGGCTGTGATCAGCGTCTCTGGACCTGATCCTGACCCTGACTTGCTACTCCACATCCTGGCTCTTTGTCCGTGAGGTGACTGCTCCACCTGCCTTGTTTTTGCCCTTAGCTCCCACCTCACCTTCCCTTGAGGAGCAGCCAGTCCTCACTTGTCCCTAACACAGACACACAAACACAGACCCCTGTTACATCATTCCTTTATAATTTGTATCTAACCTATGCTTTTGTGTGGAAAAAGTTGAACAGAAGCAGTGATGATGGAGCAATTAGGTTAGGACACCTGGATGTAAAACAAGGAGTGAAATGAGAAAAAAATTCTGAACCATCTGTAGCTAACAGCTCTTTGAATCTCACGTAGGTTATTTACAAATGTACATTGCTTGTCTCCATGCCGTGTTCATCCTAATGGTAAACCCTTTGGGATGTAGATTGCGTTTTTTCTTTGTGTTTGTATAGGTTCTTGTGCACTGGGAAACAGATGTGGTGCAAATATCTTTATAATTATGTATGTTCCCCAATTTTTTACTATTTTTCTAAGCTTTTATGTGTAGCAGGCCAACAAGCCACTAGATGGCAAACAATTTCAGTGAGATAATACACTCGTATTTGCGCAACCTCCTGTCCCTAGCTGTGTCACTGAGACTATGGAGTGTAGTCCTATGACCGTTTATAGAAATCCAGGGTGAAGCTGATATGATCCTCCTTCAGCCCAGTTCCCTGGGCTCTGCTATGCTAGTATTCATGCAGCTAGGTAACTAGGTGGATTCATGGAGGTGCTTGATGCAAAAACTAACCTAGCCAAAAAATAAAAAAAGCAAGAAAGAAAGCAGTTTCCAGCCATATTAGTTCCAACAGCCAGCTCACTCCCCCCTTACACAAACAAGAAAGTGTATCCAGGGAGAGCAGCAAACTGAGTGTAGATTGTTTTATGCTATCAAGCCATGCTATCATATATTGTTCTTCTACTTATCATAAAATTCGAGGGTTCAGGGTGATAAAAGCGTTATGTATGTATATAAATTATCAGTCAGATAATCTCTAAGTTATTAAAGATGACCTCTGTGACTCCTGGATTTCTATCCGCAAGAGGTGTGGCATGAATGTGTATTCCCAAAATCTAAATATAACTTTTTAAAAGAAATTTAAAAAATAACAAAACTACAAAGTAATCAGACTTATATGTATGATGAGCTTCTTCTTGGACATTATCAAAGTTTTGTATGAACACATGTTTTAACCTGGACTTTCTTGGAAGCAAGCCTGAGCCAAATTATTCAGTTGAAATACTCACAGGGACCCAGAGAAAGGAAAGGATCCAAACCCC
Organism: Struthio camelus; assembly: GCF_040807025.1. NCBI lineage: Eukaryota > Metazoa > Chordata > Aves > Struthioniformes > Struthionidae > Struthio > Struthio camelus. The sequence goes on from NC_090942.1 coordinate 204,704,243, forward strand.
TGAGGGGCTTTCCTTTTGTGATTGTCTCCTTTTAACCTGCAGGGGAGCAGAACCAGCTCATCCAAGGCCTCTGGTCTAAACTAGAGTGAACTGTGATATCGTAAGATTACTTCTCTGATTTCTGGTGTGACTACTTCAGTTCAGTCCTCTGACTATAGTTGCTCTGATTATAAGAGGTTTGTTCAAGTGCAACTAAGTCTTCACAGGAAAGACAGGAGAGCAGAGGGCCCCATTAGTTTGTCTTGGCGATCTCACGTGTTTGTGGGCAGGAGTGGTCATATGACCTACTGATATAGAGAGTATTTTATAAATGTTTGTTTCTCAAAACAGAGAAGGCTTTCTCTCAGCCTACTTTTTCTAATTTTGAGACGACATAAATGACCAAGTTCTTTCTTTGCACCTGGCCCTGACAGTTCCGTACCTGAGAACTTGATCTAATTTTAAGCAATCAAACTTACCATCTTCTGGCAGTAAAAATGTAGTCATTTTTGCAGTCAACAATGTAGAAAGTTCCAATCAGTCAACAATTCAGCCTGTAACTTAGGGAACACAAACTAGGCGCTTTGTTTTCACCTTTGGCCCGGGAGCATAGGAGCATATTTCGGAGCAGTGACGTCTGAAGTAGTCCATGCTTGAAACAAGGCAGGAGTATAAAGGAGTCCTCATTTACCAATGAGATGGTGATGGGTAGGAAAATGTTCATGAGATGGTTGTTTTTATTTTGAGATTCGAAGTAGTTTGTAAGCCTTTCTATAAAAGGTAGGTAATTTGAGTACCATCAAAATCTGTATATGGGCCTAGCAATTTTGCAGTTAAAGGGTGATTTGGGAACTTCAGGCTGTTTGTCAGGGGAGATCTGATAACTGCAATGCAGCACAGCGCGGCAGGAGAGCATTTTGTTTGCAATTGCTTTGTCTTTGCTGGTTTCACTATAGCACCTGAAAAACAGTGGGAAACGGAAATGTTTGGACTTTTGTCATTCAAAGAGGTGGAGGTCTGGGAATAAGCCAAAGAGCAGCATTATCCACTCAGAGAGGAAAGCTGAGGAGGAGGGTCTGTTTTTGGACAGGAAGGTCAATTATCACCGTGGGATTCTGCTAAGCTGTTAATAATTCATTGCTTCAGAGCTCTGATTCTGTCATATGTACAGGTCTGCAAAAACTGTGTGAGAATTTTGATCTCTGAGTAGGGGATTGAGAGTTAGTTGTCTTAAAATATTGATACTTTTAAAATAGGAAAAATATGCAGGTTTGTCACTGGAAAACTTTTCTTACTCCTTTGCATTCCTAAAATTCTTCTATTTCTTGTTATTCATAACATTTCGTAGCAACAGCTCCTTCCTGTGATAAGTTGGAAAACTGTGGTAGACAGCTTAGTGTGGAATTTTTAAAACAAAGTACAATTTGCCATCATAGAATTATAGCCATATTTCCATACGGAAAATGTGTCTCCTTCAGTAGGGGATCTTAAAGTAGGTTCAAGATACAACTGGACAAGTTAATGAAAGAGAAATCCATTGCAAGCTATTCAGTGCAAAAGTACCAGGTCTAATTCATATCTGAAATCCTTGATCTGCAAAATATTAGAAGCTGGGAAGGTATTCTGGGAGAGTTTATGCTTGCTCCTTTCCTACATTCTTTCCCAGGTGTCCACTTTCACAGCTGTTGGAGACAAAATACTGGGCTTGAGGGACCTTTGGTCTAACACGAAATGGACATTTATTTGGTCCAACTCCTTCCTAATTTTCTTGCATATAATGACACCCTGAAGTGGCAGCTGTGGAGCACTTGCTGGAGGACAGGACTTGAGAACTTTGCGGACCAAAATCCACCACACTGTTCCTAATGAATTTCAGCTGGGGCCATCTTTTTCACTACTCCTTTTTCACTACTCACTACTTAGTATCACAGCTCCTGATCAAGACATTAATTAAAGGCTTGGCTCTAATTAAACAAGAAAGTCATTTTCAGACTGCACAAGATTCATGTCGATAATGAGTTAGAGCCCCATGCTCACTCCTGTTACCTATTGGTGCCCACTACTCTTCTCTAGATAATACTGCTAGGAATTATCAATAATACATTTTTATTCTCTTCCCAAGTGTCTTGACAGTTCTCTCATAAAAATATATGCAGCAAAGAGTAAGGTTGGTTGCTGTAGCTGCTACACGTCTTGCCATCCCGTCAATAGCAAGCGGAGCGAGTGGTGTATGAGGTTCTGTATGCTGTTCTTTATTGAACTTTGAAAAATACATCCTCTCAGAGCCCTCTAGGAAGGAATGCATTTATTTTTAATGATAATCTATTAGTTTATAATGAGAAGCAGCTCAGTAACAGATGAGAAAGATTTTAGTATAAGATGCTTAGAGAAAGCCCAATGTACAAAGGTACTATGTTAAGGCTTTGGCCTTTTAAGGAGGTTTGTGCATCCACCAGGAGGCACAGCAAGTTAGGGCTTTATTTTGCTCGCAGGACTGAACACACCACACATACTTGCAGTGAAGGGATGCAAAAGTTTTCACCTGATTTTTAAATGCAAAAGTAGGAAATGGAGAGATTTCTAATGACTACATAGAATAAAAATGGAAATGGGGAGAAGTCTCGGCCAACTGAAGTAATAACATGTACATATATCAAAAATGTTTTCTCGTCAGAAACTATGAATTGAGTAAAACAAGTTTTGTTGCTATTGTTCACAGTCATTGGAAGTCATAACTGGTATGACTGAAAATAAAAACGCTAATCAGTGTAGAAAGCAACAGAAGAGTTCTGCTTCCTAAGATGTACAGAAGCCTTTCCAAATTAAATACACCCATAATTATGGGCTAGGATGTGCTTGTGGAAAAGGGCAAAAGTTTGATGATGCAAACATTTATGCATGTGAATGATCTTATCTATTATATGTTAGTAATATAAAAGAAATTACAAAACTAGCCATAGGCTTCTCGGTAAATACCTGCACATTTGGGACTGCATAAGAAAAGGGTTTATAGTAAGTGTTGAGAAAACAGTTCGACCGTAGGTTTCTAAGGAGCAGAGTCTCACGCACACATAGCAGCAAAATTAATTATTTATTTAAGCAGCAGTACAGCAAAGTAACAGCTCAAGCTGAGTGTCTCCAGAAAGGGACCCCAAAGAAGTTCTGGGGTAATTATATCCTTTACAGCTTATTTCCCCACCTGGCAGTGAAGGTCTCCTCTAATCTTCTTTACTGAATTGGCAGTGTCTCTCCTTCTGACTGGTCTTGACCTACATCCCAGGCTGGTTGCCATGTCCTTGTCTTTCATAGTCCCTTATCTCCTGAAAGGTCAATCACAACCCAGGTGCATCCCATTTGTCTCCTGGATCCAGTTTTGTATCCTCATTAATTGGTTTCGTATCTTCATTAGCTGATTTTGTGGTTACATTGCCAGCAGCGTTTCTCGAGTTCGTTGACAGTTCGGCCGTGAGGCCTGCAGGCTTCATCTACTTTAGGGACTTAATGCTAAGCAAGAGTTAGACTTATGCTAAGCTGAAGCTAAATCAGCTACAATTTTCTTCTCTAACAGTCCTGAAGCTAAATCAGTTACAATTTCCTTCTCTAACATAAACTTATCAGTTATGCTTTTCCTCCGACAGTGTAACTGGAATTAGAAACAATGATCCTTCTCTCTAACACCCTAGGAGCATGTATACAGCTTCTGGAAAGTCCATAGTGGTGTTTTCAACGCTGCTAACTTTTGTAACTTTTAAAGTATTTAAATCAAAGCCTTCTTTCTCCTATTTAAAAATTAGGCAATCAGCTAAGAATCTGAAATGTAAAAACAAGTGAGAAGTTCTCTTCTCCCTGTTTGCAGAAAAGCCTGAATATAAGAGCACAAGAAGGAAGTAAAGAGAATCCCAAACTATTTCTAAAATGTCTTTTTTTTTTTTTAATGCCAGTTTCACGACTTTCTGGGAACTGATTTTTGAAAGCCTGGGTTTGGCAGGTCTGTGCTTGGCTCATCTGGGCTTTACCCAAGTCCCTTTTTTTCTTGGCAGCACTTAAAACATTTGAGATGTAGCCTATGCTCCTTCATAATCCCAGACTGCCCTGTGCAGTCAAGAGCCTTTCAGCACAGGAAATGAACAAAGTTACCGAAGGCTGTAAGCACCAGCGGGTGGAACAGGCTGCTGGGGGCCAAGGGAGAGGAGCCAAAGAGCCTGCTCTGCTCCCAAGGACTAATCTTTGTGTGCATTTGGTGCATGTGACAGTGCACCGTGACTGGTGTTGAAGTTTTGTTTCATTTTAAATTACGCTAGTTTAGCTGGCAATAATTTAACTGCTGGAAACCCAGTTGCTTAGAGAGAAGTCATCTGATATTTCTAGTTCTTTCGCATTTACATGAGCTGCTGCTGTTCACCAAGCAGACACAGTGTGTGATCGACTCCTGCAGCAGGTCACGTCCTGCTAAAACACTGCCGCAGCAGCACTAGACATTTTTGTGACTGTTCAGCAATCTGAGCAGTAAAACAGCGGTAAAACAATGCTTCCAATGTATTGCACTGGCTTTGCCGGACAGCTCTTATTTCAAGGCAGAACACTGTGTTGGTGTATAGATATTATATAGCAGGTTTCCCTTGCACTGCTCATAGGGCTCTGCCAAACTACTGGCACAACATTGAAGTTAGTGAACCGCAGCGGTACCACTGTGGTTATAAACTGCTGAGGCAGCACTCTAGCCTATTACTTTTTTATACGCTTCTGTTTTTTGTACAGAACACTGGTAACAGAATCGTGCCACATTCAAGTCCTAAAACAGGCCGAATTATGTTTTAAATTGGCACAGCTGTGATGGTAGCGACTGATTCCTGCCACATTACACCAGCACAGAACTTGGCTAACCATCGCTATGCAGAGGCCTTGTACAAGCACAGATAAATTAATTTCTAGCTCCCGTGTTTACGTCCTATGCAATTAAGTCTGATACTTCTTTTAGTAACCCCCTTAAAAACAAATGTCTTTTAAAGATTTTTTTGCAAAGTCCTGGTCTCACCGACTCGACTGCGTTTGAGATTTCAGATTGATGCTTTTGCTGTGCTTGATAGATTTTACGTACAGACTAGTGTCTCACTAAGATGGAAGAAACTCGAACTATTCAGTTATACAATGGAGAAGTAAATGCTTTTTCAGAAATTACTATTTGTTCAGGGGAGGGTGGCAGTTCCTGAGCCAGCACTATTACAGTCATCCAAGACCAGCTTGTCTAGAGTCTTTGACATTTCTTAGCTGAGACTCCCAAGTACTTAGACTGAATTCATTTCCTTCTATTTATGTATGTTTCCTTTTATTAGGAATTTATATCTTTTTATTAGGAATATTTTTATTAGAATCTTTTTATTAGGAATGTATATGTATTATGTGTCCTTTTGTTTATTTTATTTGTTTGTTTGCTTTCATGCTAGGTTAGTGGTTTAGAGGGTGTGTTTGAAAAGGCTAAAGTCTCAAGCACTGCAAACAAACATATGAACAATTTTTTTCAAAAGACTAATCCCACTGCATGGAAAACCATGATGTCATCACACAACAACTGAAACAAAAATGCTCAGATGTTTACATCTGTATTATTACAAAAATAATCAAACAGTAAAATACATACATTAAAGCAAAAGAAGACAGAACACCATGCCTTCATTTTAGTGGATTTTATTTTGATAGAAGTAAAACAGAAGTTAGCAGCTGTAACTGAACCATCCGTAAGCAGCAGAGCACAACCTGTGTCTAGGTCTGCCCATCTCTCACGCAGATGTGGGCCTCTCAGGCAGCCTGTCTGACACCTGCAGAAATGCTGAAAGGCAGCTCACAGACAACCTGACCCAGTGTACCCAAAGCAGTGAACTGTGCTTATTGTGAACTGCCCTCCAAGGTGTGCTTGCCTGCTCTCTGACCCCTGACCCCCCTGATCTAGAGGGTGGCCTGAGGTTGCCCAGCTAGGTTGTTGTCTGGCAGAGCGAATCTGTTCTAGAGGAAGTGTACGGAGCATACATCAGAAGGCAGCTGAGATATATTCCCTCAGGGCACAGATGATACCAAAATTACCCACCATACTTCTCTGCAGTATCAGTGTTTCAAGTGCATCATTCTCTGCTTTGCAATAAAAATTTCTGGAGGAAATCCTGTGTTCTCAGTCTTTTGCTAGAGCTTTGACCTCTTGTGCAAAGACGTATAATAGTCCAATCTTAATTTAGGATTAAAAAATATGTTGTATTCCATCTTTGCTTGATTTGCTGAATTGGCCTTCTTGTCCCACAGATTTGTTAGTGTCTTTGCCCACTGTACAGGAAGAAGAAGAATAATGCCAGTTCAGTGTTTTAGATTTCACTGAATCTGGAAGAATCTATATTGCCAGTTCTGCAAACCAAATGCATGCAAGCAGTTCTTCAAGTACATGACTAAAATGATCAGGGCTGCTTGTGAGACTCATAGGTCCTGTGAGACTCTCACCTCACTGTCTATTTTAACTGGATTGCAATAGAACGTAATGAGCCTTTGAGTAATAGCTTACATTAGATACTACACAAATATTTTTGTAACTGATTTCTCAATATATTTAGGTACACATTAGGAGGTCAAGGATCCTAAGCTCATGAAGAAAAACGTTAGAAATTAAAAATCTCTGTCAGAGTTTTTGAAAACATGATGAGACACAAATGACATTTGGTTATACCAACATCTTGTAGAAGGCCTGAATCTTTTTATATAGAGTTACTCTGAAGGCTCTTGTCTTGATGAAGAAATTTCAGCAGCAGTTCTCAGCTATGCAACTGCAGTAGTAACTTCGTGGCATGAGCTCTAGCAGAGAGGAGAGGTACTCTACCACTTAAAACCTACTCTGAACAGGAAAAGTGAAATGAGTTAGGTTATGTCCATGTGGCAAAGTGAAGAAGTGAATACAGAATGAGTCTACATCTCAGTGCAGGTGACAATGCAACACCTGCTATTTCTGCTCACAATATCTAGATTAAAAGTGCTATGCAGGCTTTGGGCATGTGTTTCTTTTGCTTGTAAAAACACCTTAATCATACAGCCTCCTTTGCTGTATTTTACAGTGTCTATACTATGTCTAGCATGATTTGGCGTTTCAGGTTTAATAGTACTAATGAAAAAGACACTAAAGCAAAAAAATGTGTTAGCTTGCCCCACTAGCATTTGTAGTAGTAGTGTGACTAGACTACTGTTGAAAAATAAGCAAGCTACATTAAAAACTGAATTCTGTTCTTCTGTATGCAGCTGTATAGTAGGACTTTGGCCGTCATATTTTGAATATGTGGGAGGATGAATACTAAAACTAGCCTTTGTAAGTGCAGTGAACTTTAAAGAATCTTGCATGGAACCATGACAGACCTGTCCACCAAGAATGGTAGCATTTTTGTGGATCTTAACAGTTAGCAATTGCATTAGTAAGTTAGAAATGCTAATTACTAAACAGAGCTACAGCCACAAACCCAAACTAACGTTTGCAAGACCTATTTCATTTGGGAACAAGGTTTTCTGAGCCCCAACAGCTATAAAGTAACTTTTGAAACTGCTCTCTGCATAAATAAATTTCCCAAAAGTCTAAGCTGTCTAGAAGAACTGTCTTTCTACAGAAAAAAAGGATTTTCTGAACAGTTGTATAACTTGTATTTCTTATGTTCTCCTCAAGTGAACTAAAAAACTTGATCTTTCGTAAGAGGAGGCGTTTGGAGCAATTATACGTGCTCTTCAGTAGTCTCTCTGAAACTTTGCTTTACAGAATTAAACCTTAGAGATTCTTTCCCGTTTTTTCCTCAAGGCATATATAGTTTGATCACTGACACGCTCTCTCTGGGCTAAACCTAGTTATATTTCTAAAATAATGTTGAACTCATTGGAGCATATAACTTGCCATACTGCATCACATTCATCTAGCCCAATTGCGCACATCTAACTTGTTACCAGTTCCCAGTGCTTCTCAGAAGATGCAAAAACAAAACAAACCCAAAAAATATTTTAAATACAATTGGGGTGATGGAGAATTCATTCAGATGGGGACGGTTCAGGTCGTGAGACTGTTCTGGAGTATCCCCTTTATAGAGGTGATAGGGTATATTTCCTTTGGTTCTGCAGGCATTTTTCCACTTCGGGGGGATGCTACTGGCATGCTATCAAAAACGTCCTGTATCTGGAAAACACAAAGCTGAACGGTCTACTTCAACTTTTCATTCTCTCTCTTTTTCTTTTAATATAGATACACATTACAGGAAATTCCAATATTAAAGAAAGGAGTTATCCTCTACTTGAAAGAGGGGAAAGGTGAATTTCTGTTTTGAGGTTCTGGCATGCCCATTTTGATAGAACATGGAGATGACATGTCTTAAAGTCTTAAGAATATATTTTGGCTGAAAAGTTGTAACTCTCCTCTCATAACCCTGCTTATTTCTGCTTGTTAATAAGGAAGCAATTATTGGGGTAAAATTAGGAGGGGTCTGGCCCTAAAAATGCTTCACTGACTGATTCCTAGTAAAAATCCTGTATGTTGTAATATAATTTTATTCACAAAGTTGTACAGCTATATCTCAGAACAGTTTACTCCAATGTATGTGCCTTAGGAAAAAAACATTTGCTTTGCCTCTAAAAATTGTATATATTTTTCAGTCTTTGAAATACTTGCATCCAATTCCTTGGTAACCGTATTTTTTTTCATCCATAGAAACAGTTGCATCAAAAAAAGTTGTTGTCTGAATTAGTAATTTTCATTCTCACTTGCACCTTTCCTCCTATTTCATTTCATTAGAAATGCTTAAAATTAGCTACCTGAAGTGAATGCCCTCAGAATTATAAAGTTTGTAAACCAACAGCTTTAATTTTCAGTGCTATGGACATGACCTAGGTACAGCCATATTATAGTTAAAATAAACATTGTCACTAAAATAACAACAATGCTGTCACAGTGGAACAACTTGCACTTGTCATTATAATTATAACTATGAACGAGATAAAAAGGTTAAGTGGCCAGAAGCAGGAACTGCAGCTAAGTGTCAGCTGTTAAATGACAACAACCTTACATGTCAGTGAAGGCATGTCTGGGTGAGATGACACAGGAGCAGTGACATGAGCAGATATGTCCCACCTGGGAAACAGGAAATCAGACAGCTGCCCCAACCTTAAGTGCAAAGCAGCTTAATTTGTTAACTTGCCTTTTCTGCAACTGCCAACAGTTACAAAACAAATCATAAAGAGATAACAGAGGAAACAATAGATGGAACATAATGACCGGCTAATCCATATTTTGTGTGTGCAAATTAAATTTTTAGTAAATTATTGCCACAGAGATGTAGTATTGAGGTTCATTTCAAATGAAATAAGATCCATATTTGACATTCTATTAAATAAACACTCCTCCACAAATGATTTTACTGCTTTCTGTCTTGAGCAGAAAAGGTATCCAAATTTGACCCTGAGACAGACTGACACCACTCTGGGATAGCTCTTGCAGCAGCAGAAACTGGAGGAGGACTGGAGCAGATACCTAGGAGGAGGACAAGGACATGCCATTGGAAGAGGGCAATCATATGTGAGAGAATGGTCAGTGGTAAAACCTTCGATCTACCCCTTGTCTCAGATTGCTACTCCCTCACCCAGGCCCAAGCCAGTATAACGTTTCTGCTTCTGGGAGGAACAAGAGAACCAGCATTTTCGTTAAAACTCTCACTTCCAACACGGCTTCACTTGGCCATAAAACAAAACTTTGCTGCAAACAACCTTGCTGATTTTCAGCTGTGAAGATGGTTACTGGTCAGCCAAGTTTCAACATGAATGGTAGCGCTAAGCCTCTTTAGCTAGGTTAAAACCAAGTTAGGTAGAACTGCCTGACACCTAGCCAGCTACCAATACAGCAGTTCAATAGTGGATTATCCAGACTGCTGTTTTTCAGGCTTCTTGATCACACTTTGGGGTCCTCACTTATCATTCCTACTTTCCACTTCTTTCTCAAGAAGAGAGAGAATCCCTCTTCCTCTAGATTTTTGCAAATCAGGTCTGCCCTCCCTGGTCACACTGCTCATGCAGGGGGATATCCAGCTGAAGAAGCCTCGAACTGGACTCCTTAACAACTTCCCAGGAGCTGAGGCAAACAGTAATGAAGGTTTGTGAACGAGCTGTTAATTGAACTGAAGAACATCAAAGTTAGCTTCACATAGCTATGGTATGTCAAAAAGGAAAAGGACTAATCCTTCCCAGATTAATACCGTATTTTGCCTTTTTGAACTTGCTCAAAGCTGAGACCACGTATAGGCACTCAATAAAGGCAACTTGGAATGGTTAGTGTTGCTACTGGAACCCTTATATTTTTACAGAAATTTGCTATTTTAATAATGCCTGAAAACACTTTTTGGCATTACATTGGAAATACATTTAAACTACAAACAGATTTAACAACTGATATACAAATTTAACTACTACCTAAACCATTTTTTGTAATTTCAGCAAATATTTTAAATATCTACGAATTCGATTTATCTAATAACCACAAGATTCTTTCAATTCCATTTGTTTCTAGCAAAGGCTTGTAAAGGCAATATAAAATCCTTGTTGGAAAAAGAAGTAAGATTAATGTCCATTAAGGCAACATATGTATGATTGTTATTCAAATACTAACAAAAGAATAAACAATTCACTTTTTAGATCATATAATTAGTAATAGCCTAAAATTATCCTGCAATAACTTTAGATGATGTAAGGACCGCTTCTGTAAACATATTAATAGATGAACATGTGTATATTGAGCCATGTGCATAAATATTCCCAGGAAGAATGGCTGGCAAAGGGTTCCAGGCAACGGTTCCAGGCTGGCAAAGCCTAAGTCTATGTATACCTTTTCATGTTAGTGGTGGAGTATGGACAGAACTACGCTTCCATCCTAGCTGACAGCATCAATCTTAGTTAAATTACAGGGTAAAGGAGTGTTGCACACCATTTAACAGGCCAAAAAAAAAAAAAAAGGAAATTCCTCCAAGTAATTTTTTTTTCAGTTCTCCTTTCCAAAATGCCTTGTCTATTAAATGCCCCCTGGATTGCACTTGAATATATTTAGCTTTAATAAAGTAGACTCTAACACACAACAGAATCTTCACTTACCAATGCTTTATGTCTCTGCCAGCGTACTGGAAAAAGCATTGCATTGGCCTAAAATTTTTACTATTAGATGTGATTTTAGGATTGGTTCCTCAAACAGGGTAAAGAAGGTTCAAAATATTTTCTAAATAAAGAGTTATATTTTGGCATTACTGTTGGAAGACAAACTTTTAAGACAAACTTTTTTATCTTTCAGTTTCAGCACTCTTATCACTAATTTTATAACCTGCCTCTTAAAGAACTGTGTAATTTAAGTTGATATGCATACCTGAAAGCTTTCTTTATCAGCTGTAGTTCCTTCTGTAGTTTCAGTTTCATGGCTAATCTCTAACTGCACTTCTGTTTTTACTGCCCATTTTATCAGGCAAGCTGCAACCCTACACCTTGCTAAGGAAGCAAAGTGAGAAGAAAAACATATTATACTGTTTACAAGATAGATAAGACTATTATTTACCTTGACTTTTTTGAGGAATGATATTCTTCGCGTAACAGCGTAAGAGAGAAAGCATATCCTAAGATGATAGTAGTTAACAAATGAAAAGGAACTTTCTTCCACTTGCTGTCAACACTTGTAAAGAAACCATTACCTGCTGCAACAATTCTATACCAGAGCCAGTTTGCAGTCGACTGTTTTGGAAGCAAAGCCAGTTTCTAAGTCAGTCAATTAAGGTAATATCTGTGCTCTGCAGTGAATTATAGATAGTGTTTTGTCTGCTTCAAAGTTTTTCTCTTTGAATGGAACAGGGTCTGGTTATCTTTGGAAGTACCTTTCTTCATTTCCCTTGGGTCTTGCTTTGCTCTGCAGGAAAAAGCCATCTGAAATGGGGACGGGTATATTTTGTGCTACTGATGGCAGGCCAATGGAACTGTGCATCTGCGGAAGCTGTATGACACGCTAGAAATTTAAGGTACTGCAAAACATTCTGGTTTAAACTGGGATGATCTCAAAGGTGAGCAGTGACAGTACAGAGAAGGAAAAATTAACCACTTGTCTCTTCTTCATTGGATCAAAGTAGCATAAACAAAGCTGTAAAGGAAATTTTAGCCTGTAGAAGGAAAATGAATGCACTTTAATAGACTAAGAGGTTCATGCTCCGTGGTGATGACTCTGAGAGAAATGCCTATTTGAAATACACAGTAACATGCATAAAATCATCACAGATTAAACTCTAGCAGAGACAGCTAAGCTCAGATTATATAGTTCAATTTCATTTCTGTCATAGATTGCATTCCTCAATGCATCTGGTTTATGGGAGCATTCTTCATATTTTGTTCAAACAACTTTAAAAACAACTAATAAATGAGGCTCCCAAAGATTCTCTGGGAGATTATTTCTTGTGGCCTGCCAGGCAGCTCTCCTTGTCTTTCCCTTCTCCCCACCCCCGATTCAGCCTAAAATGTTCTTATTATTCTTTTTGAAGCAGCTTTAATTGGAAATTCCTTTCAGTTCTTCCCCCAACCTTTCCTTCTTTATCAGAGAGCCAGAGGGCGAGGTGTATTAATAGCAGTGGCATGACTCAGAGTCGGTAGCTCAGGTGGATCCCTCCTGCACCGAGCTCTGCTGCTCGGCCCCTCGAGCTATGCCGGCCCTGAGCGCTTTTGCTTCCTCTCAACCAGAAATAAACTGCAAAAGCACGGAGGGGGCTGGGGCTGCCTCGGCCTCTCTCTCCTTCAGAAGAATTCTCCCTACTCCTTTCTTCTCCATCCACATTGGGATTGTATATGATAAAATGAACATATATTTATATATATATATATATATATGAATGAAAATATGTATGTGGAATGTGTGGTCCTAACCCACATTCCGATTTTCTTTCCCCCACCTGAGTGATAACAAAGGAGCGAGGGTCCCAGCTCCGCGCCTCTCTGCAAGCAGACAGAAAAGGGGGACAAGGTCAGTGCCCTGCACTAATGGCACCTTGCCTTTGGCATTACTGGCGTTTTCTTTCCTCGTATGCCCTTAAAACTCACTTCTCAGTTTTAATATTTCACCAGCGGTTAAGGTAAGAGCTTTCCGGAGCTCGCCTTTTCCTCGCTTAACGGGAGTAAACGGCAGCCTTGCGGCTCAGCCGCTCCCACCAGCGAACCCGCGCACCCGAGGCTCGGCCTCGGCGGGGCCGTTGGAGAGGCCGTTACGCGGCGCTGCACCGAGGCCGCGTGGCGGGACTCCCTCCTCGGGGCAACGGGCGCCCCTCGCGGGGGGGGGAAGGGGGCGCCGCCTCAGGGCTTCAGTTCCGGGCCTCGGAGTTCCGCCGCGCCGCGCCGCCCTCCCGTCCCTCAGCGGTGCCCGCGGCCTCACCAGGGGCGCGCGCTCCCGCGACACCGCCCCGCCGCCGGAGCGGGCAGTGCGGGCAGTGGCTTCGCCCCCTCTTCTCGCGCATGCCCGACCGCCCCGCGCATGCGCAGTGCGGGCACGGAGCAGCCTCCGACGGGGTGGGGGGGGAAATCTGAACGGCGGCCGCCGCCGCCATATTGCAGAGCTGTCAGCGGCAGCCGCGCTTTGCGCCTTTTCGCCGGCGGCGCCGGTAGCAGCACGGGGCGGCCCCGCAGCGCCGCCTGCCCCGGTGCGAGGGGGGGAGCTGCGCGGCGGCGGCGAAGGGGGGGGACGGACGGACCGATCGCCCTGGCCGACGCGGAGCGGAGAGCGGAGCGCCAAGCAGCCCACCCCGGCGTTTTGTGTTCCTCCCCCCCCCCCCCCCCGGCCGACGCCGCGGAGCGCCCACCGCCGTAGCCGGGGAGCGGAGCCTCAGGTGAGGGGGGGGCGCGGGCGGGCCGAGCCGGGCCGCGCTGGCCCCGACCCCGCGGGGCGCGCCGGGGACGGGGGCGCGGGCGGCGTCTTGGCGGCTCCCGGCGGGCGGCGCGGGGGGAAGCGGGGAGGGCAGCAGGCCGCCGGGCGGGGGGCGGCGCTGAGGCGCGCCCGCAGCCCTCAGGAGAGGGGGCGGCGGGCACCGGCGCGCTCGGCGCCGACTTGTTGCGGCGGCGACGCGGCGTTGTAACGCGCCGCGCGTCGGAAACAAAACAGCGGCCGGGCCGCGCCGGTGCCGCCGCCGGTGCCGAGGGCGGGCGCTGCGCGGTGTGCGGCAGCCCCGGAGCGCGGCCCCTGCATTATTCATGCGCCCGGGCTGCGCGGCTCGCGGTGCCGCTGCAGACATGTGGCAGTCGGCTCGGCCAGCTGACCGTGGCGGTGTGGCGGAATAATGAGGAATTACTTCATAAACAAGTGCTGTGGAGCATCTGTTGCTGTCTATTGTTTTCAACAAATGTACGTTTTGGAGTCCTTAAGGACTGGTCGACGTAATGGGCGCAGCGGCCCTGAATGAGCCATTGTGCATTGTTTTTGAATGGATTAATGTTTTGTACTAGTCGTGGGCATTCGTGATTAACCTTGCCGCTTAAAGGCCAGCGAAGATAAGGAGCCTGAGCTTATTAAACGTTGTGGAATTCATTTTTTGGTCAGCTTTCTGAATTTGAACATGGAAAATTTTCCCTATGGACTCCATGCCAATACAAGTGATTATATCAGTTATAAGGTACCATGAAGTGGTCTTTTCTAAAAAGCATTTATTTGATTAAGTGATTTATGGGAGTTGCAATTCAGAGTTCAGTTACGTCTTTGTGAGTGATTTGCGTCAGGCCTCAGACAAGTCCCTGCATCTCATTCTATCAAGTTCTCATCAGAGGTGTTTGTCATCCTGCTGTCACAAGTGCTTTGGGGATGCATCTACTTGCACAGCTCTTCACGTATTGAGAAGACCATAGAAATACTATTGTTGCTCTCAGGTCTTATGGAGTGCGTTGGCACAACATTGCCGGGCATTGAAAGGGAAGACATGGTGTTGATCTACAGTAATATTACAGCTGTTGTGATGAGGTAATTCTGTGATTCTTAAGGATGAGAGAGAAGTAGTAATTGTTTATTGGATTCTAAGACTTGTGTCTATGGATTTATTGATTTAGTGTAAGAGGGGCCATAAGAAAAATAAACTGTAAAGCAATGCAATGTTTCCAGGTAAGCAACCCCTCAGCAAATGGCAATTGCAGGACAATGGCATATTTGCAAGTTCTGTGCCAAAGTGACACAGCTCTTCTGTCAGGTTGGGAGACTACAGAGCAAAAGTACAATAAACAGTTTAAAAAAAAAAAAAAACCCACACAGAAAAGGAGATGGAATGACTTGTCAGGAGCTGTCCAGACAACGCTGACTGTGAAAATCCTTGTAAAAATGTCTCTAGGGAGGGCACAAAGAGTTTTGGTCATCTGACATACAATAGAGAAAATTGCAGAGCTTGATAATATTCAAAGCTGCCACGATAAAATTGATTGACAAGAAATTAGGCAAAGCCATAAAGAGGGTGAAAATATGGGCCTATCTACAAGATGCAGAAATAGTGGGGTGAGAAATTTAGCTGGTTATGAAAACAAAAGACAGTTTCTGGAAAGTAAAGCAAGCAAGTTACTTTAACCATTGTCAGAATAAGTATATGTATTCTTTTTCTTCCACAGTCTTTAACTGTTGCTCAGCTTTTTAAGAAGGGGTGCATCTCTCTGTTGGCAGAGATTGAGAGGGGCAGTTGTTAGAAGCATCACTTCTTTTTATTGGATGCGTTAAATACATCAAAGCTGTCATATCACTTTGTGTTGCATTAGAAGTGTGTGGGAGTACAGGAAAGGGAGGATTTTCAAGTCTGTAAATGTAAACACAGCTTTATACAAACTTCTGAAGAAAGTCCTGATTGTTGAAAGATATTAATACATTAAAGCAGCGCTGAATGTATCTTACATGCTTAGTGACTTTACTCTAGAGCTAAAAAGACCTAGGTGAACTCTTTCCTTTAAACACTGAAGGACTGCATCCTCAAGGTAACTTTACCAGTAGGCTAATTCTTAGTTATGCTTCAAATTCAGAAGCTTTTTTCCTTTCATCTTTAAACATTTATTAATCTCTCTGTGAAGTGAAACCTTCAAGTCATGTAATCCAAGGAACAAAAATATTTCATTGGCACAGAAAGAGGGTTTTAATAACCTTCACACCAGAACGTTTTGATTTAAGAACTCTGACTAATGTATTTGGAGACTAATACGAGTGGCAAGTTCATGTTCATATGTTTCCTTTATTTTATGAATTTAGTTCCAAGAGACTTAACTGGATTATTGAGAAAATAAAATACTTGGTTCTCTAATAGGATCTATCCAGAATTCTGGTTATGATATATATATTTTTTTCCAATTGTATTTTTAGAGAAAAAATTGTTTTTTGTTGAAACAACAGAGTATTTGCATCAATCGGGTATCTTAATTTCCATTTTTACTTGTATATCAAATGCATGTGGGAAGATTGGACATTTTGTCATTGTGTGACACTTCAGAATCCTATAACTACTTTGAATAGTACAGTTGTGGTGGGTATTTTTCAAACTGAACTTTGAAGTTAAGATTACTAAACCTAATAAAAATAAATTTTATGTAAATTATATAGAATATCTGTTATTAACTGGTAAAATTGTATCGCATTAATATTATTTGGCTGGTCTATGCTGGTTTTCATTTAACTACTGCGCTGGCAAATGCTAATTTTTCATTTGTACTTCTGAAGTGCTCGAAATTCTAGTTGAGAAGAAACGCTTCATACTCCTCAGCATATATTTAGCTACTGAAATACATTTCATGCATAGTAATTGTACTAGTTATACTGTAATAACTTTTCAGAGAGATGGCAATCCTCTCTGAAGTGTGTTTTTTTGGGGGGGGGGGAGGGTTGGGGGAAATGGTGGTTTTAAGAAGGTAGAGATATAGAACTCAAGATTGGTATGTAAAACTCTACAAAAGATATCCAGCGTCAGTCACATCTTGGTTATTATTGGTTTCTTACAGAATTGCCTTTTTAATGAAATAGCTTATTTTGGTTTCTTCCTCGGTTTGCCTCCATCTCAGACATTTGTGTAGACCACCTTCCCTCATCTGTCTGAAAGAGATGTATGCAGACCTAAAGTCTGTGGCACATGAACTTCTCTAAGAAGTTCTGTTCAGAAAATGCGTCGCTAGGAAGCTGTTAAGATTAGTGGAAAAGATAATTGCCCTGCAGGTACTCACAGGTTGCTTTAGAGTAGAGACTTTTCTGCAGAAAGCTGAGACCAGTTAGTCAGGTACAGTGAACCTGCAAGTTTCCTGTTGCTGCCGCCTCAAAGATCTAAAACTTGTAGGTATCGCAGAAATTGGGATGGCATAAGGATCTGGGGAAGAAAAGGTATATTTATTTTAAATATGTTCCTGTAAATAAATGGATAAGAGGGTTATACTGCTGTACCCAAAGGCCTGTCATTCCCATCATCTGTATGTAGAGGCACAGATGATGAGCTTCCTTTTTATAGAGCTTAGGAGGCACACTACTGAGGAGGCTGGTTCTCGGAGGAGCTCCCAAGCTGTCAGATGGGGATCCTGCTTTTGAGGATTCGTTGGTTGTCTGCCAGGCAGACATCCTGCTCAAGCCTTCTGCCTCCTAGCCCTTCCTCACCTGACCTCAGACCCATGGCTGTGTATGAATGTTTCTTTTGAAAACAACTGCTGCATAAATTGTATGACAGAATTTTGGCACCAAGCATATTATGCACCATCATTTTACAAAGAAAGCTTTCTTTGTCATCTTTCAACAATTACTTTATTTGTTGGCTTCTCAGGCATAACCAGAAACATGGATGATAATGATTTCAAAATCTAACTGACTTGTAGTGAAATCAGTTAAAATCACAATTCTGCTTTTCAAGATAATTTTTGGAGTTGTGGATGACTTATTTCGTTTGCATGTCATGTGGAGCCAGGTCACATTTTGGCAGTTTGGCTCAGTCTGAATCACTAGCATATACTACGAAGCCCCGAGGACTGGAGTGCCACAGCAGTAGGAACTCTGCAAAGTCAGAAATCTGCTAATCGTGACTTGGAAGAGGCACCTTTAGGAGCTGAAAAGCCAAAGTGATGAGCCTTTGTGTACAGTAGGTCACAGGCTCTTTTCAGAACCTGGGAAGTGATATGGGGGTAGTTTCCAATCCTGGCTGGCCATTTTTTCTTCTGTTTGCAGTGCAATTTGACACTGGTGTTAAGATAAAAGCAGGTATATGTGAGTAATTGTTTCAAAGCGTAGTATTTGGTAAAACTGAAATGCTTGCATCCACTAAATCACTAAATATAAATTCACTAGAAACATATAAGCAGCAGAAATGAACTCCCGCTCCAGTAATAATAGGGGAGATGCACAGTGTTCTGCCTGGCAATGATTTTCAGTTTCTTTTGGCCAGATATTTTTCCTGG
Source organism: Struthio camelus (assembly GCF_040807025.1). Taxonomy (NCBI): domain Eukaryota; kingdom Metazoa; phylum Chordata; class Aves; order Struthioniformes; family Struthionidae; genus Struthio; species Struthio camelus. The sequence continues at coordinate 204,722,660 of NC_090942.1, forward strand.
TATTTGTTTCATTTGAATGTTGGCTGGTGCCAATAATAGGGAAGGATGGGTGGTGTTTTTCTATTCACCGCTTGCTTCATTTCAATTTTTACATAGTCTTGAAGTCTGCAAAATTCTTAATTTTATATGGAGATAACACTTAGTTGCAGTGCTCTTATGTGAATATACTGTTTTGAATTTGCATAGCGCTTTGAATGTGAAAGCATGTAGACTCAGGCTGTTGTTGTGCTATGCCCAGACCACTGTTTCCATCTTATGATTTAAGTTTTACACTAATATCTGAATTAGTTTAGTTTGATTCTTCTCATAATTTAGCACAAGGTCTTTATGATCTGAAAGAGAAATAAGCTGCAGCATAGTTGACTATAAATTTACTAAATTTGTTTCATTTTTTTAAAGAAGTGACAGGTTTTTTTCTCTTTATTGAAAGATACTATCAGCAAACTGTTTAGAGAAAAATACCTCAACTAGAATTTAATTGGTAGATTTCTTCTGTTGCTTATGTACTATTATAATTAATCAGATTCATAAGATCTGTGGGACTGACAGTGATGTTATTTATTGATATGGGGTTTTGCACAATAAGATTCTTAGTTTGGCTAGTGCTTTATTTTGCTGCATATAAATGATAAATATTCATTCTGTAAACTCAGTTAAAGTATTTGTCTACTGATTGTGACTTGATGACATAGAATTCTCCTATGAAATGTTGTAGTCACATTTCTGATTTAAAAAAATATTACCTTGAAGTTTTAAAATATATTTTCTAATAAATAATTCAGGATTTGTTGGTAGTAGTCTAAGAAAATGTTTGGGTAAAACCAAAAGCAAAAAATTAGAACACATTTGTGGAAGAACCTACAATGTTAAAAATGTATGAGGGTCTGACTGAGTCTTGCTAGAAAGTGATAGACGTTCTCTTTTGGCGAGACTTCAGAAAGTAGTTGGTAACACAGATCTCATTCTTGTGCCGTATGCTACTGTTTATTTCCCGGAGACCGAACTTAACTAATGCTAGTAGTCTTAACTTTTTTTTGTTTCTCTGTTTTACATGGATCACATTTAACTCTCCTTCACGGTATTATATTTGTATGTGATTATAATAGAATATAAGTTAATTGATTTTTATTAGTTATTTGTGATCATTGTATTAAATTGAAAAAATTTAAAGTTGGAGCAGTAGCATGAAAAGATACTGATTTACTGTTGGAGAGACTGCCCTACCAAATCTTTTTTGCTGCTGTATTGAAGAACAATCAATTCTTTGGACTTAGCAAAGGTTTGGTAGAATTTCTAGTGAGAAATACTAACTTTTGCATTTAAAGAGAAGGATTTACCTTACCATACCTCTTCCTTATTCTGTGCCTATAGTTAGATTTGCATTGAAAATAGTTGTGCTACTTCTTATTCCTTTTAATGCTGTAGAGTTGGCACACTTATAAAATGGTAGAGGAGAATCTAATTTAGCTTTTGCATTGTTAATTAACTGAGTTTAACTCCAGGGCTTCAATCTGCCTTTAGTTTTACTAGCAGTGAGACTCTGCTGGTAAAAAGGTGAACATAGGGATTACTACAGATCAAAATCCTACTTACTGATAGCAAAAGTAAGAGCCAAGGTTGTTTTGCTTTTTATTAGCTTGTAGAAATTTTCTGAGGAGTACTTTAGAGAAAGAGGGGAGGAGAAGAGCATTTGTGAAGTGAAAATGTGCTGTTGAATTTTACAGGCAGTGTTTTAAGGATCCAGAAAACCTTACAGAAAAATGTTTCTCTTATCCTTTTTCTCCTGAAGCCTTTCTTGGTAAAATCAAAAAGTTTTGAAAACAAGTTGCAGAGAAGTGTAGAAGCTTGCATTTTTCAAGAATGTATTGAACTGTATCTTAGAATAGTGAAGTAGTCTTGCTGATACTTTCCAGTACTTTAGAATATCTTCTATAACTAAAAACTCTTTCAAAATGTACAGTAATGTAATTGTCTTTATGCTAGGCAATTTGCTGTCATACCTTTATAGTTGTACCGTGTTCATTTTGTCAGTGAATATACCTTAAGGATATTGTATTAATTTTTAAGCTGTTTTTTCCTTAAAAAAATTTACTATATCCGCATTACAACATACAACAGGTCTTTCTTTATATGATCTTTAGAGTCTTAACATTCATTTTTCTTTACCAGCCAGCAACATTGATACTTTTTACGTTCTTTTTTTGTCAATTGTCTATCTTCTCCCGTCCCTCTTTTCAAATGTAGCTCTACAGATCAGAAAAAGAAATAAAAAAACCTGCTGTTGCTCCTTAGGTTGCTGTGCAGATCTTTCTGATATTTAGCATATCTTTTTTTTGCCAAGAAGTAAAGAGATAATAACTTCTTCAAACATATGTAGCAATACTCTTATTTTTTAAGAGCGAAAAATCATTTATACAAAAGTTCGATTTTTTTGGTAAGTAAATCACTCTAATATTTTTTTTCCTCCTAAAACTTTTTCCTTCAACATTTCTGAAAACTTTATCTGTCTGAGATGGAATGGCTGTGGAATTGTGATGTTGGAATCTCAGATCGTTCTGAGCAGTATGAGGTTTTTCTCATTTTTCCTAGTGCAACTTTTTCTAGTCAATATTATTTTTGCAGATGATACACCTTTGGTACTCTTTGCAGACCAGCAGCAGGTCTGAGTCATAAAAATCATTGTCTCTTTAGTCTAACATCAGTGGATTACTATTCTAGGAAAACTAGAGTGGATGGTACTTCTTTGATGCCTGTAGTTTCTGGTACGAGGTAACTCGGTTGCTTCGAATGATGTTATCTATTCAAGAGTGTATTTTGTACATGTAAAGCACTTGTTTATCTGCTTTGGAATTTGTACTATTTGCTGTGATGTACATGAACTCTGTTATGATTAATGTAAAAATAACCCTTTTATATTTCTTCTTGACAGAAGGGGACAAAAAGTTTATTGAAGATTTAATTGGACAAGAGACTGTAAAGAAAACAATAAAAAAAAATGCCGAAACCAGTAAGTAGCTGTTTTCGTACTTATCTAGATTTTAACAGGATTTTCATGCTTTAGAGGTAATCGGCTCTAATAGTTCTGACTCTGTCATTAGTAGATTTCATAAGATCCGCTAAAATGCGTATATATGGAGTTCAGATTGTCTAACACTAATGTGTGAAAAAAGGTCACAAAATCTTGGTAGTGCAAGGAGTTATGTGCCACCCTCTTGGAGATGTGGGCAGTACTTACCGACTGTAATGAATTTAGACCCCAATCGGCTGGCAGGAGGAATGGCTTTTCAGGAATTGTTGACTTTGAGATGAGATGACATATGGTGGTTAATGGAGGCATACTTTGAGCCTGACTCAATGTCTGGTAGAACCATGGAAGGATTTGCTACAGGATTTGGCAGGGAAAGCTAGCACATGTGTAGTGAGTTAGTGATAGCAACAGGACTAAGTTAGGTGGTAGTTTAACCGTGTTAGAAGGTGTAACCTAGAGGGTAAGTGGAGGAGGAAGGAAACAAGCAATTTTTGTGATCTCCTATTCACCTCTCAGCTGAAATAAGGGTTTATCCACTTTCTACCTAGAAAAATTGATAATAATTAATAATAATTAATTCTCTGACTTTTATTTTGATATTTGTTCTAGATTTCTTTAAGGAGATTGTTATTCTGCCACTTGATCCTTTTCTGTTGATGTAATATGGGATTTCGTCTGCCACATGTTGCGTGACTTCTGGTTGTCTCTTCCCTATAAATCCAGCGAGTGTAGGATGTGGAAGGGGGAGCTGAATTGTCCGTGGATATTATTTCTATACAGTTCAATTCATTTATGGAGTAGCTGTCAAGCTTCCTCTGTTTACTGGTGTTTCATTGAGTTTGCAGCTTAGTAGTAGATTTGCCCTGTTCCTAATCATAAGTGTGTATACACATGAAGGTATGTATGCATAGACATATAATTTTGCTAGTAATCAAAAATTACCAGTGTAAATGGGCTATATTTTATGCCAACATTTGGAAATGGTGCAGCTTAATGAGTAATGTGAGTGTTGGACTATCCAAGGACTAAGTTCTGTTCTGAGCTTTGTAGTTGGTCTGTTGGCTGACACTGACCATCTTTTTCTGTGTTTTTCAAGTTTTTTTCCCCCTTCCTGAGCAGGGGCAATAGAGTAGCACTTTGTGAAATTAGAACTAGTTATTCATGTCACTGACCCCTTCCTACAGAAAGCTGGACCCTTAAAGGTAGGGAAATTAATTAGCAGCATGCTGTTTTCCGACCTTTTCGAGTGCTGGCTATGTTGAGCAGTGCTTTAGAGTTTTCCAACTGGAAAACTGTATTTTAAGACTAAGGAGGAAAGTCACTGGGAGGCCATGTAGTTCTGAGGCCCCTAAAACTCCCCTGCATGTGCAGACTAACGAGGCCACAGAGGTAATCCCTAAAAGAGAAGGAAGCCTGAGGCTACCTCTTCTTAGACTGTGGGGTCAGAAGCTTGAAAGCTTAGGTAGGCAGGGTTCCCTCTACTTTAGGCACCTGAGAGAATGGTAGAAAATGTAGTTCTAGAATGGCTCAGAAGAGAAGGGATATCCTTAGAATTGAGATTGCAGAAAGTGTTGGAGGTGGTCACAATCTACCCTAGGAATGGAAATTAGCTACCAGATCTCAGGAAAGAAGCTGAACTCATGCCAAAGGTTAGAGAATGTTGTTTCTTTTGTGAGAGGCTTCTTATATAAGAGTTTTCATAGATTGGGATTTTCTTCCTGATGACCCAGGGACATGTGAGATTCAGAATAAAACCAGGTGAAAGGAGCCATTAAGAAATGGAATTAAATTGGCTTTTTTCTGGAAAATGTCATATGCATTTTTTTCCCTGTAAACTCCATATTGTTGTAGTTATTATTTGTAATCAGTGAATGAAGTAGTAGCATTCATTAACTTGGGAAATCAAAATCAGATTTTGCTCTGGTTGCTGCTTAAATGGTAGACTGCTTTGAAGCTTTTCCCAATTTTTTTTTTTTTTTTTTTTTTGATATGGCAGTTGGAGCCTAGTCATTGCTTGTGTTTAATGAATCTGATAGTGGTCTGGCTGCTCTGCTAGGGTTTGGTAGCACGGGGCCATAGGAAGCTTCTTGCTCTGGACACTCATTTCGGCTCTTACCGATTGCCTTTAAAGACAAGAGCCAAATGGCTCGGTAAGAGCCAAATGTACTTCTGGTCCAAAAACTGTTTGCATTTCAACTCTTTGTTCTTGATTTTTTGACAGCTGTGCAATAAAGCAGTCTGTGTTCTATAGTTTTATTTTTGGAGATTTTTTTTTTTAACCTGAAAACTAGCTAGAGAATCAGGAATATGCAGTTGTATCATATATAACTGAGACAACTCAATTAGCGTAATTGTTGATAATTTTGGCAGTTGTTTTATCTCTCTCGTCCCCTGTATTACTGTGACCTATATAAGTATTTTGAGTTTTTTTTTTTCCAAATCTGGTTGAAATGATCCTATTGATGGTTTTTGGAAAATCTGCTGTTCTGTTAAATATGTGAACCTGAGCAGTGTAACTGTAAGTAATGTCTCCGCATTTTAGAATAAAGCTTTATTTTGATATGCATAACAAATAATGAAGTGTTCAATTGGTTAAAACTGACACTAAATCACAGGAATATCAGTGGAATAGATTTTAGTTTCACTTTTTTTGCTTTGAAAATTTGTGTAGTCTTCCAGACAAAACTAAGTAGAGACTGTAAGGGATCTTACCATAGTTGAATTTTAAAGTAAAGATGTTTCACGTTTCCTTCTGAAGTAAAGTTTGTGGTACTACGAATGATCTTCTTATGAGTGGTAGTAAAAGTTCATTGTTCTTACGTAAGTGTTTGGGATTTTGTCTCTTACAGGCTATTTGGTCACACAGCTTCAGTGATGAGGCTGTTATGAAAAGGGTCAAGGTGTTTTTAATATATTGTTCTGAGACATTAATGTAATAATAAACATGTCAAAATCTATTATTGAAGCAACTTCTGGTTTGATTGCTTCAGTAGAAAAGTCTGTTTTGGCTCTATTAGGAACAAAATGACTTTCCATTCTTGAGCAGTTCATTCAGTATCTCCCCTGCTTCTAAAACAAAATAATTTTGAGACTTTACTATTCTCAGTTCTGCCTGGCAGTGCAAAATTAAGTTTCATTTAGCTTCTGTTGTGATCTCTCTTAAAAAAAAAAAAAAAAAAAGTGAAAGGTTCACTGTTTAATTAGGTCTTCATTGCTGTAATCAAAACTGGGTCTACTAATAGGTAGGATTGTTTGAAGTGCTTAGTTCACTGCTTATTGAAGAATCGAATATTTGGTGAGTCTTATTTTCAGTGCTTTGTTCCTAAACGAACTGATACAAAATGTTTCTCAGATGTATGCTGTTCTCCCAGATCATCTCCAAAAATAGAAACATGAAGGCTAAAATTAGACATCATTAGTTACATAACTGTTAATCATTTCATAGGCTAAGAAGATTAGGTTTAATTGACTGAAATATTAGTTGTATTTATGGGGTGTAAAAGGAGTTAAAATTATCAGCTGTTTTTCTTGATAGTTTGGGGCATTTTTGTACCATACTCAGAGGCATGAAAGAGAATACGTTACGCTAGGTAGCAACACAGCTAAATGTCAAAGTTACTGAGGTTTAAAAAGAATCTTTGCTGACTTCTTTAGTGTTTCTTTAGGATATTATGTATACTGAAGGGGTAGATATTAGATTGTAAAACAATATGGACATTAAAAATTTAAATTACTATTTACAAAATTAACTTCTGTAAAGTAGTGAAAATGAAATGAAAATTGTATACACTATAAATTCATTTTTACTGGAATGTTATTGTTTTACAGGGAAATCTTTGAAATATATAGTGCAATATTTGAATTACAGTTTGAATACATGATTTATTTCTGCAGTATAAATGGAAAACTGATAACAGTTTTGAGGACTATTTTCTTTTGACTTGACTACTAGCAACATGTATATGCTGTTAATTCTGTAGCCTTTTGTTCCTAATGCTGTTTAATCCTTACCTTTTTATCATATCTTGTTAATTTTTTTTTCTTGCATCTTTTCACGTGTCTGCTCTGATGTTGGTGCAGAGTACTTGTCTGCTCTGATGTTGGTGCACAAATATACTGTGCATATTTGTCCAGTGTGTAGAGCAGTGAGACAATATACTGCTACTCCTTAACACAAATAGTTTAATATGCAAACGTGATATAGGCAGTAATCAGCTGTACTAGTGTGAAGAAGCTCTTTGAAGAAACTTTTTTGCTATATGCAGTTTAATTGTAGTTAGAGTTGGAGCAGTTCCTGTGGCTTTTACAACTGAGTAATTAACACTGCATTTATTAAAACAAAGCAAAACTGCTGAAACCCTCTTTCAGGTGATTTAATTTTTTTTCCCCTAACTATTGATACCGACTGAGTTTTGGGCTTCCTAATGAAAACTGAAGTGCCACAATTAATCTCTGCAAATAATGGCTAAACTACAGGTACTTATTTCTCTTTAGTAGGATGAAGATCTTTAATATTGGGCTATTAAGTTAAGCAATCAGTTTTTGTGTGTATTCTAAGGAACATATCTAAGACTGAAGTGAGGTCCAAAAGTTAATGTGATGAATGTATGATGTCCCATTAAGTTGTGCAATGCTGAAGTTAGAGACCGCAAGGAAGCGTAGAAATATTGTTGAAGTCCCTAAAGCACTGAAAATGTACAACAAAAATATAATTGCCATATAAATGTATGTTTTAATATGTGCGTATGGAAGTTACTGTTCCAGGTATGTTAATCAACCTGCTCTGCCTTGCTCTTTATTGCTTTTGATAAATTCTTATATAGATAAATTGCTTAGATGGATTGCTTTTTAAAAATATTTGAATTAAATGTTTTGTGAGCTGTGGCAAACCTCATCATATCCCATCATCAGTCTCTATTATGAAAAAAGTTGCTTCCTTCACAAAGAATAATCAGCATATATGTATACACACATTCTCCCCTTCTGCTTTACGGTGTATAATCATTCTCAAGCAAGCTGGGCAGACAAAGATAAGCTCAAGACCACAGTTTCGGATGCTAAGAGGCAAAACGTGACTGTCAGGATGCAAGGGTTTAATGCATTTGAAAGTAAAGCACTGTTATTTGGGAGAAGTTTATTATAAACAGATTTTAAAAAATGTATCCAGAAATCAGGATAAAGGAGTTTTGTCAGAATAAGACAAAACTATACTTGCTTTAGCAGTTCTTCACAAAAATTCTTGTGATTCTGTGTGTATGTGTTTGTGTGAGAGGTTCTTGTCCCTGGTCCCTTATTTATATAGTGTTACTGTTAAGGATAAGCAAATGAGCCAAGCTAATTGGTTACTTTAAAAACCATGAGCTAGGTGTTGATGCTCTAAACATAGATTTAGTGCTCTAACATAGGGCTTTGCCAGATCATGTTCCTAAATGTCCAGTAGACTTTATGCTGTATTAAACTTCACTGTATACTTTATACGTTCTTACGGTGTCCTTGTTTACAGAATGGACTCTTAAAAGTAGCTAGCCGAAGAAAAGGTATAATACTAAGGATTTTCTTCCTGTTAGAACTTAGAATTTTTAAAAATTCTGTAAAATGACTAATTTATTCACCCGTCAGCCTTTTTCATCTGCCTTTTTCATGCAGCCTGTACTTTTCTAAATCCTTTGTTTGTATACTTTAACATGTAATTACATAGAGGCACTACATCTGGGATATAATTCTGCCAAAAAGAGACAAGCCCTGAAAGAGACTGACATATTGCCTATGGGTTGGTGTGTGTTGGCCTTTCATTTGGTTTGGCTTGGTTTTTTTTGTGCCACCCTTTCTCGAGCGTGAGACTGCAGTTCTCGCCCTAACTCTACGTGATGAAGATAAATCTTGTCTACCTGTATGTTTAAAGTGAGAGTTGAGATGCTCTCTTATCCTTGCGCTAAAACTGAGTATAGCTGCACGGCTGACAGCACTGACGTTTTCTTTACTCTGTACTTTGTAGGGACCCGAGTCAACAATGTGCTATGGTAGAGATGCAGGGGCTGGTCTAGAAGTTTTTGTATTGTCATGTCCCAATTCTGTCTGCCGTTGCTGAGCTGTGATTCAAGTATGTCATTGCCTGATCTGTGATGGAGAAGGGGATTTCTCACCATGTTGTCGTTGTGAATCCTCTGGCAAGGTGAAAGTTGACCACTTTCTAAACCTGTAGCATTTTTAAGTATTCCCCAGCCACGATTACCATGACACTGATCTCTAGTTCAGTAAAAAATACAATAAACGTTTAGATTGTGGAACCAAAAATAACGTGTGGATATAGTCAGGTTTTAACCTTTAAAAAATCAGTATTTGCTCAGACGTACTCATGAATTTGTAGAGCCTTCTAGAGAGCTGATAAGCTTACCAGAGTAGGATCCTTAGAAAGCATCCACTCTGAGATCAAAGTTAGGCATGAATGTACCAAATGAGACTTGTTGCAGCTCTAATCCTGAGCCTGTGTGCAGCTGAGCTGGATTTGTCAAGCAGCTGAGGAGCTGCAGTAGTTGACTAAGTCTTATTTAGTGTTTTGTGGTAACTTCTGAAGACTGAAGGAAGAAGTGGAGTCCTGGTGAGAGCAAGATTGAAAAGTTGACGTAATATAAGTCTTGTGGTATGAGTGGTGGTAGTCTTTTGAATATTTGCTAGAGGAAACATTTGTTTTGTCACCATTGTAAGAGATCCTTCCTGTTTCCTTGTTTATGTGGTAAAGTTGGGTCAGAGCAAGTAGGTCCAGATTAGTGTCTGTCTTCATAATTTGTGGTTCAAATGATTTCCCCCTGCCACCACTACTGTATTAGGAGTGTTGTTTCAAAGTAGCTGGATGCCCTGCAGCAGATTACACCAGTTTTAATCCATTGCCATGGTGAGCTGTCTTTCTATTCCTGCACTTTCTCAATTCCCCGCCTTCCTTACTGTGTGGGAGCTTCTTGTGTGACTGTTTTCTAGACAAGTCTGTGCATCCCCCATTACTTTCCTTAAAGCACGTTGTTAGCTTTATTTTTCAGACAATGTAACGGAGAACATAGGTTTGATTGAGAGCTGTGTGAGCCAGATGTGGGTTAGATAAGTAAACCTTCTGGGTTCAATCCCAGGTTCTGTCAAAAGTAACTTTCTTATTTTCCATGCGCAGAAATAACTGAAGCTTTGTAACAATATGTTATAAAGCTATAAAAGCTCAGTATTTGTATGCCAGAATCTAAATCTGTCCAAATATGTTCAGGAAGAAAATGATATCCTTTAATCAAGAGCGGTGTTACCTTTTTGAGTCTTTTTAAAAAGTCATATCATAAAGGGTAATAGGTTAATATTATCTCTTTATTTGAGACTTTCTTAGTAGAACTGATTAATAAACACCCCACTACTAATTAGCATTTACGTTTTCAGAAGTTCAAAGGAAAAGAAAATAGCTGGATCTTTAGCAGTTACTGTAATGAATGTAAGTTAGCAGGTACTCCTAATGTGTATTTGTATGTGTTCCAGTTGTAGCTGTTAATGTAGCACTCTGCCTGTATTTGAACTGGTAAGGTTCAAAAGCTTACAAAACTTACGGATTGTGTTTAGTTTTGCCTCCATAGTACATCTATTGTTTTATTATTCATTTGAGTATTTTAATTCTTTGTCCATTTCTAGAAGATAACATTTGAAATGAGATTTTCTACATAAAATCTTTGCTGCAACTTTAAAAAGTCTGTTGCTATTAGTTTAACTTGCTGTGCTTTGTAGTGCTTCTGTGGCACTTGGTGTGTTTTGGCAATGCTACTGTTATATAATAGTGCGTTGGCCTTTATTAAAGTTACGTTTTAGCTTTATTCCTTTTAACTTATCTGTAGCTGTTGTAAAGCAGACTTTATTTTTAAAATTCAATATTGAAAAACTGCTTAAAAATTTGTAATTAGAGGGCAGCTATCCTCTAAACCAGTCCAACTCTCAGTGAGTGAGTTAGACTTACTATTTTAAATGAGTTGTTGCATTAGAGAATAAGCAATTTTCTCCCTGGAAAGGGGAGAATCTAAGGAAAACAGCTCTTCCCCCCCCCCCCCCCCCCCGCTGACATATACCCTTTACATTTTTTTTGGCAATAAAAGTTCACTATTTTTTTCTCCAAAGCCTTCAACTCTCATTTTTTATCAGTATTTGCACACACACATTTGCACACAAAAACTGTTTGCTAAACCCCCCTCGTCCTTGTTTGCAGGTCTATAACCTAGAGGTCCTCCAGCTCCTGCTACTTTTGTCTCATGTATCCAGCTCATGCCCAAAGTTGTTTACCTTGACACTAAAGAAAGGAGTGAACAAGCTTTAAGTGTTATACAGGGACAAAGTTTCATCCAGTTTTCTCTTTCACACCTTTGATCTGTCTTCTGTGTTACTGAGACTTCCAGGCTTGCTTATCAAAGTGTTCTACCAAGTAGAAAAATTAGAGAAATCGTGGAAGTGGTTTATACAGAAGCAGGTGAAGTGGTAGAAGTGCTTTTAATCCAAGCCCTAATTTATTCCTTTTCCAAGTCCTAATTTATTCCTTTTCCATATTTCATGGTACACAAAGAACTCAGAATGTATCTGCGTATGATTTAAATTTGGTTAATTCATATTTCTGATTATCCATTTACCGCAAAGTAAATTTGAGGTTTAACACTTTATGCTCCTATTCACTAAAGATTAAATAAAATGTGATACCCTGGCTATAGGAATAGAAAACCATTCTAGAAGCGAGAAGACAGTGTTATGTATTTAGTATTTGGTTCTCTCATCACAATTCTCACTTCTGTGTGTACCAATTGAAGAATTATTGGAACAGTTAGGTAAGGCCTTCAGATACCACCTGGAGCATCTGACCACTTGTTTTGGAACAAATAGAAAGCATGCCTGTTGAGAATCATCTGGAAAATGATTCTTTATTTCACAAGAGTGGGTAAGTTCGTTGAACGACAGCTGTATTTTCCAGCCTTGTAGTAAAGGAAGTGAATGAGATCAGTATAAATGGAGTTAACTTCTGTAGTCTCTCCTTCCAAAGGTGAAAATCTGCTATTAGTCTGTCCTAAGATCTATAAGCTCTGTCCCATTTCCTTCAAGAGATCTGGACGTCTAAATCTTAGAAATGCCAGGGCAGCAGGCTGCTTGCCTTTTTTTTTTTTTTTTTTTTGTACTGTCAGGTATAAATACCAATAATGTTATGTGACTTAAACTTTCCTTTTACACGGGTTTGAGAAGCACACCTAAAGGTAGTGCCCAGTAGCTGAATGCCTCAATGTTCTTTGAGTCTTCAGTAGTAGTCGTGTTAGCCATCCCATTAAATCAATTCTAAGCTTTATTTCATGGCTTGACTTTCAAAACTAATGTTAAATGTTATGCTGAATATGCTTTTATACTCCTATTTAGGAGTATTACAGATTCACGTTTTCCTTTTTTGTCTTCTGTACGCGCACGAGACCATCGCAATTGTTGAAGTTACCTATCACATATTGTTTCTTGCAAGATAATCACAGTATATGAAATAATTACACTGTTAAAGTATGATCTAAATAGTTCTTTATTTTCTGTAGATCAATGTGAGAGTTACCACAATGGATGCAGAGTTGGAATTTGCCATCCAGCCCAATACAACAGGCAAGCAGCTCTTTGATCAGGTAATGTGCGTGCATGTGTGTGATACAGTTTTTATATATACACACACATGTATACATATACACATATGTATACATACACACAAAACTCTTACAGGCATTAAGGCATAGTTTGCTAAAGTAGAAGTGTTCTCATATCTAGATTTCCATGGTTTCTATTACGTTATCTGAATATGCTGTCATTTCGTTTGAGCTTCATCATTAATTCTAATGGAATGTATTAAATTCAATGACAGCTCTATGTAGAAAGACGAGCAGTGAGATTTCAGTTGAATCGTGTGGAACTGCTTTGAAAGTAATGGTATTTTTTAATGTCTAATCACAGCTTACTTAAAACTGCAATATAACTGTGAGAAGTGCATATATGAGAAATTCCCATAGCCTTCAGTATTGTCAAATAGTGAATGTAAGGCAGAAAATTCAGTAAAGAGAGCTACTGTCATCTTCATCCAAGAATGGAAGCTGCAGATAATACTTCTCTTCCTAAATGTTTGAAAAGTAATGTTGTCCTAGGATTTTTTTTCTTTTTAATTCTAGAGGGGAAAAGTGAAAATTATGGATTTTAATGTGCTTATGGGTTGCAGACCCATCAGAGCCATACGTTCCCACTTGGTGGTGGCTTCATCTTACTTCACTTAAATGGACTAAATGAGTACTTTCTTAGAATTAATAGGAAAACAATCTTTTACGTGTGATATTAGCAATCAGAATCTTTAAATAATTTTATGTGATCCAGGTTATGCAATGTTCTAGACACACTGACAAGCCTTCACCCTTTACATTTTCATTTCTTTTTTCTTCAGGTAATAGGTCTTAAATGCATGTGTTTAGTTAAAAATGTGGAAGTATTCCAAATTACTCTTCCAAAACAGTTTAATCATATCATCCGTGATTCTTTCTCGTAGAACTGTCCTTTCTGTCCGCTCCACTGTAGACGCTCAAAGCGTGTAATGCTGAATATTTAAGGAAGATGACACACTTAAAGATACTTTAATGGGTCAGTTAAGTGTTGTTAGTATGTAAGCTGAAAGGGAGATAATTTGTTTCCTTATTTTTTGTTGTAACACTGAGCTTTTTCTTTTAGAGGAAATAAATCTCATTACCAAATTTGGAAATGACTGTCCGATTTATACACCCCCCCCCCCCATCAGTAGCAGTATGTCTTCAGCCTCTACATAGGAGTAGAGGCTGTCACTTACAAGTGGATGCATAGTGATGTGTTGATACTTCATGACTATTATGAAGACTTCTTGAAGAAAGGGGAGCAGATAGCTTTCAAGTGTAGTAATGTGGACAGTTTTGGGGACCAGAGCAGCTATCCTGCTTTTTGTCTAACCAATGGCACCATCAGGTAAAAAGCGTGGTATTCTGTGGCACCAGAGCCTCGAGCTGTTACTTCTCTCTTGCCAACCTTGGCTATCTTTAGCCATGCAGTCTTGGGTGGGGTGACGATCTGCTGTGTAATGTCTTGCGCCCAAGTAATCGGTTTCACCCAAACTGGGGCTTTCACAAACGGGAAATAAAGATACAGTTGTGAATTCTTTTTCTATCCTGGCATATTTCATGCTCTTTTCACCTATGTTCCTCAATTCGCTTTGTGGCTTTTGACATCTCAGCAGCTCTTGTAATCAACTTCTGAAGGTTTAAATTGAAAAATTAGGTCAAACAAAATCAGCCAGCATTGTTGTGCATGAGGGGAGAAGCCTTTTCAGCCTGACCCTAAGTTTGTATAGGTGAATTCCACAGAGTAACATTAAGAGTTGAACTGTATTGCAAAACCAGCATGAAATTTTCAGATAAAAGTTATGCTAGTTCTCTATGGTAAGAAAGTTGAATAGCACTGTTACTGAGTTGATTGGTCTTCAAGGTTAGTGCAGAAATGATGGACATGAGAGTAACCGTGTTAGCTGTTACTTGCAGGGAATAGCCTATCCATTGTTTTAGCTGTTGTCTAGTGTTTCTCTACTGTTTTGTGAACAATTCTTCCTTTTCTCAGTCAGTAGTTTCAGTCGATACTTTCTGAAGTTGATTCGTTTCCTGGTGAGAGTGTATTTTCATCCTCTTCATCTGCTAGTAGACAAGACATATTTTGGATATCTGTGGCTTTTCCTCTTCCATTGTGGAACTTGGTAAAGTTCTTGTTTATTGTGCAAAACCATATTTTTTTAATGACTCCTATTATTTTAGAGAGTGCCTTAACATATTTGTCATTAGTCCCCTCGGTCCATCCTGGTGGTGATTGGAATGTGTGAGAGGGGATCTACGCTCTTTTAGTCAGCCAGTGTCTCATCTATAACTCTTTCCTAGGAGGGAAGGAATCCTGTGATGGGTACCTTACCACAGTTTGGGGGTTTTTGTTTGTTTTTGACAAGGAAAAGCACTGAGCATCAGAATTCCTGGTTTGGTGTAGTTCCCATTCAGGAAAAATGTGAGGGTTGTCTCCTTTATTTCAAGTTGCACGTTATGGACAGAGCAGTTGAGCATGTGCAGTTCTTACTGACTTCAGCTGCAGCTTGGAGGGCTAGTTAAGTATCGTGGCACAACTTGTACAACCACAAAGTGAAGAGCATTCTCAGAATCAGCTACCGAAGCGTAAGTGAAAAGGGAGAGGAGGAGAAAAAGGTGTGCCAGTGTGATTGTTAAGACGTGATACACATATGCAAGGGAGTAGAAATAAGTTTGCAGAGCTTTCTTAATTGTGACATTTCTAATTTTCAAAATCTTAATTTTGCAACCCAGTAGTACTACTTTAAAGTGGAGGAGGATCTATGTGTAAAATTCTGTTTACCTCACATGCACCTGAATGCTTCCATAAAACAGCTTACCAGCGTGGTTCAACCTGCGCGCATATGTAACGTACTGCCATACTGGACCTTTCAGAGCCAAAATTTGCAATTATTTAATAATCCTCATTGGACCTTTCTGATTAGTTGCTTTTTGAATCTAGTTATACTTTTACTACTCAAAAGTCTTGTAAGATAGTTCAACAGTTTCATTTTACTCCGTGTAGTAAAAATGCTTCTTTGTTTTGAACTTGCTGTCTAACGATTTCAATTGATTCTCTTAATACTTACATTATGAGAAATAATGAATAATAATTCTCTATTTTCCTTCAACGTGACATGCAGGTTTTATAGATGGGTATCATGTTTTCCCCTTCTTCATTTCTGACAGTTGCCTTAGTTCTGGTCTTTATGCAGAAGATGTTCTGTATCGCTGATCGTTCTTTTCAACGTTTCTGAACTGCTTCCAGTGCTACAGCATCCTTTTAAGGCGATATGGCCACTCTGTTTGTAGTATTAGAGACCTGGGAATACCATAGGTTTATACAGTAGTACAAGAGCATTGTTACATTTTAGTTCTACTACAAGATCTTTCTATTTACTTAAGATTTTTTTTTCTTTTAACTGTAGTATTTTGTTTTAGTAAATTTCATCTTATATTGAAGCTCATCTTCCTGCTTATTTTTCATTCAGAGACCTTTCTGAAAGGTTTTCTACAGCAGGTTTTGTCAAATCAGTTTCATCCTTTTTTCCAGACCATTTACAAAGTCCCGTGGGATTTCCCTAGTGGTTACACTACAGCTAACCCCTCTGTTTTTAGAACTGTTTGTTCCTATTTTCTTGCCTTTTTAACTGGTTTAATCCATAAAAAGACTCTCCCTCTATTCAAAGACAGTTATGTTTTGTTAAAAGCCTTTGATGATAGACCTGACCAGTAATTCTGTAGGAAATCCTTGTAATATTTATCAGCTGGATCATCCTTATCCCTTTTATCATTAGCTCTTAGAAGAACTCTAAAATATTTGAAGGAGGGGATTCTTTCTTGTTACAACAGAGTTATCCGCAAGTCCACAAATATTATCCTTCATTACAGCTTTACCGGTTTTGTTAAAGCGGACTTGCTTGTCTGTAGGTCTTCAAACAGTTCCTAGACCTAATTTTAAAAATCAGCATCTGCTTGTTACGTTGTATTCCTCAGGAGCTGAGTTTGATTTATATAGCAAGTTGCACACTCCAATTGAAAGTTTGGCAACATTGTGTTTGAGTTTTTTTTGTTTTTGTTTTTGTTTTAGAACTTTTAGGTGAATTCTTCCCTGGACCTGATGTTGTGTTACTAATTTATATTTTTTTGGTTCTGAAACATTATTCTTATTTCAGTTTGAGATGGTTTATGTAACTTAACTATTAGAAAAGATTCTATTGTAGTGATTACAGATAACTGTGGATCATTTATTTTTAGGTGGTGAAAACTGTTGGTCTCCGTGAAGTCTGGTTTTTTGGGCTGCAGTATGTGGACAGCAAAGGCTACTCAACTTGGCTAAAGCTAAATAAAAAGGTAACGATTCCCTTACATTTAGACAAGCGTAGGATTTAAAATACATAAGGTTCGCTACGTTAATGTTATAGGGTGAGGTATGTCTGATTTCAAATTCATTTGAAAAGTTGCTGCTTATTGTCTGCTTCAAATGACAAGATGCAGTCTGTAGCTTGGTTAGCTGTAAAGGAGCATAATCGTATTACGAAGTTGCATCTACATTTAATTTGACTGAGAAAGAGATACAGGTTCTGTATTTCCGGTATTGTGATTGTGCGTGCATTAGGAAAACTTCAATTCATATGATCCTGTTTTCACATAGTAAAATATAATAGAGTAAAAGAGCTTCAATTAAGGAAAAAAAAGTGTTAATAGAGGTTCAGGAATTTGCCTGTATATAACTATAGATTTTTGAACAAGGCATCTATAAATAGGATCCCAAACTTTTGTTTAGGTATCTAATAGCTAGTTTGTAGGACTCCTAAATTTCCATTTATTTTTTCAACAGCACTGTTTAAGTAGTGTCACCCACCTGTTGGGAACCAGATCATTTTACTCTAAATTCTATCTATCAATTTGATCTATCTCTCTTTTTTTTTTTTTCTTTAATTGGCTCCTGGGTTATAATTAATGACAGTTTTGGAATAAAGGGAATTTTTGATTTAGAGCTTAATCAAGAATATATTTTAGACCTCAATTTTAGTAGATAAATTAGGAGCTTTTTAGGAGCAAGTTCCACCATGTACACTTGCATAACCTTTTCTTCTCCTTAATGGTAAGTCCTATAAGTTTAACCTGCTAATGACCAAAGCTGTGTCCTGGAATTCCACATCTGGGTGTCTCTTTCATCTGCCATGATCACTTCAATGCTTGCAAATCTTTTGTTAGCTGTGATTGAAGGATACAGGATATTTCTGTTTGGCAGAAATACGTTAAAGTTGGCCTATAAAGTCTTTAGCAAATTAAGATGCTTATAGAGTTGAGGACCAGCAAGCATATGCTGATTTCTTTACCTTTAATTAAGGCAATTCCTGATACCAAAGAATTTTTATTTATTTAGAAAAAGCTTATAAGGTAACAATGGTTCTTAAATGGAGAAAGCAACATAAATTAGGTTTAGCTTGTACGTTATTATTTAAACATTTACATCAAATACAGATAAGGTTGATAAAATCATGGAGTAGATACGGATAATATGGCTTTATTATGGCAAGAATACAAATCATCATTTATTCCCAAAAAGAGAAGATCCTATTTGAACCGTATCACTGATTCACTAGTGAGGTTCAAGTGAATGTAAGTTGGAAGCAGGTGGACAATAATGAAAGTGAACAAATAATTTTTTTAATTCATACTGGAAGTATTGAATATAGTAATCATGCCGCCCTGGGTACGTGATTAAGGGTTGCATTTTGATATTTCTTACCAGTCAAGCAAACGGATGCATGACTTCATGCAGCACTTGAAGTTCTAGAGAGACTGCTCACGCACATAAAATCAAAACTGTATGTGAAAGTGCTTCTGGAATTGGGGTTTATGAATGTGAATATTTTTGTTTTTGTTGCTTTTTTTTTGATCCTGAATGTACCTTCTGCCAATCACTCTATTTTATGTTAAAATGATTTTAATTTTTGAATGTTTTTGCTCACAGACATAATCAGGGCTGAAAGTTGAGCCCAAGTAAAATAAACTTTTGTTGAAAGTCTAAGTAGACAGCTGTTTAAAACTTGCAGAATTACCACATTACGTCTCAGAAAATTTACACAGAAATCATGATGATAATGCTTATCCATTATAGAAAAATAATGTGCTTGCTAGAATTAAGTACACTTTTCAGCATAGGAACTAAGCACATGTATTTAGTGCAATAGTTCAAAGACTTTACAAAGATTACAACTTTCCAGCTGAGTTAAAAGAAATAGTTCTTGCTGAAGAAACCTTTTTAAATCCCTAATCTTTTACTACTTGGAATTCATCCTTGATTATAGCTTTGTTTGTTTCACAACTTCTTTTTTCCAGATTTCACTGTGATAAATACAAATTCACACAAGCCTACAGAGACTTAAGTAGGTCTTTGAGTCCTATTTCAAAATTGTCTGACTTATCTAAATTAGTGTTCTTGATTCAGTGCCATGTGAATCAGGAGTCAGTTTCAAAGTGGTCTTCTCAGGGAGCATTGGATTTCAGTGCACAGGGGCTAAAGAGATTATTAGTATTAAGCTAACTATATTTAATATACCATTTAGTGCTCCTTTTAATTTTTATTTCTATATTACTCTCCCTCAGGTAACCCAGCAAGATGTAAGGAAAGAAAATCCTTTGCAGTTTAAGTTTAGGGCCAAGTTTTTTCCAGAGGATGTATCGGAGGAATTAATTCAGGAAATAACTCAGAGACTTTTCTTCCTGCAAGTTAAAGAAGCTATCCTAAATGATGAAATATATTGTCCACCAGAAACTGCGGTTCTTCTGGCTTCCTATGCTGTCCAGTCCAAGTATGGAGATTATAATAAAGAGATGCATAAATTAGGCTACCTAGCCAATGACAGACTTCTCCCTCAACGGTGAGTGAGACTATGTGTGCTTTTGCATCATCTGCTATATATAAACTTGATTGCAACACCCTTTTTGTAATTGAAGTAGTAAGTGCTAACGTGCATTTGACAGTAGTTTTCTCAAAGGAATGCATGTCTTGCATTACAGAATATGTAAAATGATCCAATATATCTGCAGTGTTGCCTCTGTTGCATTAAAGTCAAAATGTTCCAAGTCAGTAAGTTTCCTTAAATACGCATTCTCTTTCTTTGCTTCTTGATATTTTCTTACACTTTGGGTAAATGATAATAGCTTCCTGAAATCTGTTATGAGAAGTACTGCAAATGAAATATGTAGCAGAAAGATACTAGACAGAATGGAAAACTTAGAAAATAATTTGTAATGGTTGCTGTTGAGAATATGCTTTTTGTCAGCCACCTATTTAAGTTCTTAGGACAAGTAAGGACGAAGGTTGTAGTTCGATTTCTTTACATAACTGAAACCATGCTCCTGGCGTGTTTTGGCAGCAAGAGAAGCATTGCAACGTGAACATCTGCAGTCAGTCAGTTTTGTTGGTGTAGGCTGAATCCATACTGTTGTATCATGCGTGGGTCTCTCTTTTTTTTTTTTTTTTTTTTTAAAAAAAAAAAAAAGAGTGTACTTACCAAATCTGTAACGTCAGTCAGCTTGAAAGCTGTGAGAGCCATCTAATAATTTGAAGTTTCTTTAAAAATTGTATGCCTCTGGTTAGAAAACTAAAAGTAGAAACTTAATTGTTAGTGTAACTAATCTGGAGAAATTTTTAGCACACAAAAAAGCATTTCAAATGATTTTGAAGTTTTGAGAACTATTTCTGAAAATCCAAAAGAAAAAAAAATGGTAGGAATCTAGTGCTAACTATTTACTTCCCTCTTATGACTTTGAAGTCTGTACATCTCTCTAAAAAAAACTAGCCTTTATTAGGAAGGCAATGAGATGTAGAACCAGTTAAATACAATTTGTCATTACTGCGTGTGTTAATTCACAAATCTGGAACTTTGCTCTGTTATGATAACAGCCTGTGAACACTGGAGTGCTTGTCTATGACAGAAATTCAAAACTTAAGGTGCTCCTTTTCAGTAGACAAAAGTTCAAATGATTTCCCAGCATATGCTTCAACCAGTCATGTGCCAGTCTGCACTGCATGAGCACATACCGTTTGCATCGAACCTAAAGGAGAATAATTCTTCTTTGGAGTCTCCTGTCATGAGGAGATTTGCCAGAAAATTAGCAAGTACATCACAGAAACGCTTCAGAACAATCTAGTTTCAAAAATCCTTACTTGTTTCTAGAAGTAGAACAGCTTTGTGAAATTTTACTAAAAAGGTGAGAACGAATCTGCACTTGCCTTTAATTATAGTGTTAATGTTCACCAGTCAACACTACTCCGTATTTCTTGGCTCAAAACTGAATTGAGTAGCAGCAAGGAGTTATATCTTTGCATTTTTCTGTTGCAATAGTTCTTGCATATCAAGTAGTGATATTTCTTGAACAGCATGTGAAGAGGAAATGAAGGGGACCAAATGATGAGACAGCTATTGCCAAAGATTTCACCAGCTTGGTTGAGGGTAATATAGAAACACAGATTGAGGCTGGAAGGGACCTCTGGGACCGTCTAGTACAACCCCCCTGCTCAGAGCAAGATTGGTCAGGGCCTTGTCCAGTCAGGTTTTGAATATTTCCAAGGATGGAGACTCTACAGCTTCTCTGGGCAACCTGTTCTAGTGTCGACCACCCTCACAATGAAAAAATTTTGTCTCAGCTGTGCAAAATTCACAGAAAAGAAAATGTGAAGAATTTCCATTGGAGTAGAGATTTGAGTTGGTTTGGAAAGCCCAGGAACAGCTTGGGGATGGTGTATTTATTTTCGGATCGGCACTTCTGTGACATAATTCTGGGTTTGTGTGTTTTGCAGTGTTCTGTTTTGTTCTTCTTGGGTTTTCAGCTTTACCTAATGCTGACATGAAGCCTTTTAAAGGTTGTGAATTCTGCGTTCTGCTGAAGGAAGGGAAAGAAATATTGGTGGAAAGCAACTCGCAATGTCTGTGTGTTTTTTCACAGGACCAATTTAATTACAGAACTTTTGTTAATAAATTATAGTTATCCTAGAAAATTTGGAGTTAATTAAAATTTTTTTTTCAGAAATAGGAGTTTGTAAATGGTTGCCAGGATACTTTTAGACAGTTTATTACAGCCAAAGCACACTGTTCTAGTTGGTATGTACTGCAATAGGTTTCTTCAAGTCTTATATTTAGATACTATATTTATATTTAGGTCTAGAGATAAGCTGAAAAAGGGGTTTTCTTTTGTCATTGCATGTTCTGGGATTGTTTAACTGTGAACATGTCTTCAGCTTTGTGCGACTGCAAGAACTAAAACCTCTGCTGCTTTGTTTTGAGGAGGAAAGCTTACTGATAGGGACATAGACTAAGACAAATCAAAATGTTATGTGCCTACCATTGAAAAGGGTGCAATTACTTAGTTGAGGGGTATAATAGCAAAATGAGTGAGTGAGAGAAAGAACTTGTAATAGAAGAGGCAAACCACATTAATTTCTTCTGCCTCACACAGTCAGTTCAACCCTAATTGCATATTGCTAGAACTGAAGGGGGAAAGTAGTAAATCCTTCTCCCGAGGAAAGAGAAAGAAGGGTAACGCATCTGAGCTGATTTCTTCAGTATAATTTCCTCACGCAGTCTTATCTTTGAGTATGTGCCGTTTAAAATGGTTTCTCTAGGAATGTCTGAAATGGAAAATACATGGAAAAAAGCATAATAAAGTTATCTTATGCATCTGACTTCTCTAACTGCTGTGCTACGTTTACAGTTCTAAATAGGTCAAAACCTATGTCTGTCATTGCAGCCCAATATAAGAAAGGCCCAAACTAGTTTTACTTAGCTGCTTAATTACTGATTTAAAAAAAAAGGGGGGGGGGGGAGAGCATAGTCTGCTAACTTGTCTTAGTGTGTTTTGTTTTCTTCCAAATTGCAGCAAAATTAGAACTTTAGTGTATCTGTAGATACAGAGGGATTTATTTCCAACATTTTTGTATGAGGACTTTATGGGTCTCCATTTTGGGGTGTTTGCAAACATTACATTGTATGACTTTACTGAAAGTTGAGATATGGCATGGTGTGGCTTTTACTATTCTTTTTCATGGTATTTTACACCCATAGTAATGGTTTCACACTGTTTTAAAATGTTTATTTGTTGACATTCAAAGTTTTACCGTGTCTGGGTTAAAAAAGATGATAAGTTTATAGGAAGTCGTGTTTAAATTTCTCCCACTAAAGCATATCATATCATATACCGAACTTATTTTTATAACTTCAGGAGACTAAATTTCTTGTCACTTGCCCTTATTAGTAACTTCTGTTCACAGTGTGTTAGAACAGCACAAGCTGACGAAAGAGCAGTGGGAAGAAAGAATACAGAACTGGCATGAAGAACACAGGGGGATGTTAAGGTAATTATGTAGAAAACGTTCCATGATCTTTAAGTTTTTTGGGTTTACTAGGAATTTGTGGAGGAGGGGTTATATTTGTTTGGAAACTGTTTTCTTCTTTTATTCAGGCCAGGGTAGACAGTTATCAATCTTCTGTGAAACCAGAGGTGACAGTTGATGAGTTTCCAATTCAGTTACTGGCTACCTATATGATTTTTGGGCAAGCTCATCTGCCTATTTCCATATTTGCCCACCTACCTCTGAAATATATTAAATATTTGCTTAACTCACAGGGTGAAAAGATAAAATGTAATGATTGAACTGAACTTGGGTCTTAACATAATCAGCTATATAAGTCTCTGAGTCAATGTACACATGAATTTCAAAGAAGAGATGTTATATTCCTGACTAGATTATGTGTCAATTAGTTATTCTGTGATTCCCTTACTCATACAATTTACTTTTCATTTGACTTAATTATGCTATTTTCTTTCATCAGGGAAGATTCTATGATGGAATACCTTAAGATTGCACAAGACTTGGAAATGTATGGAGTCAACTATTTTGAAATAAAGAATAAAAAAGGAACTGAATTGTGGCTAGGAGTTGATGCTTTGGGTCTGAATATTTATGAGCATGATGATAAGTAAGTGGCTAATATTTTTGTTGAAATTCTGTCCTAGGAGATTCTATCCAAGATTCATACAAAACCTACTTTATTACATGTTCCTATAACATCTAGCAAAACAAGTTCTCAAAGAGCTTCTAATCTGCTTAAAAGACAGAAAAAGTGATAGAAATTAACTACTAGAATATTTGACTTTTAAAGGTTAAATAGGGATGCAAAATAGGGGAATGGAAGAGCAGTTCTGTATGAATTTAAATTTGCATTGCTAAATATGGATGTTTGATAGTGAAACCGTTTCTTGTGTGGTGGATTGTTTTTTTTTTTTGGTTACTTTTCACTCCCTCAAGACTTCCTCTTCAGTTAGGTTGAAAAGGACATTAAGAAGCTGGGCAACATATTTAATGAGAAACACATTTTAAGAGCAGCAGTTGGAATTATAGCTGTTAGAGCCTGAAAAACTTTGGTAACCGAAAACTAAATCTTTTAGGCGTCAGAGAAGATTGATGGTTCTTGTGTCCTGGTAAAGAGATCAAAGAATCTGTCCTACTTGAAGAGTGATAAACCTGAAACATACAAAATTTGAAGAATCATAAAAACGGAAGAGCATTGTTTTGTTTCTTTCCGGACATCTCTGTTAATAGTATTTGATGTTAACAGTACTTTCACAGTGATTTGAAGTTAGGCACGAGTCAAGCACCAGATACTGTTATTAACTGAACTGAAATTTCATGTTCTCTACTGATGTTTATACTCCCTAACAAAATTCTGTAAGCCTTAATTGCCATTAGATGGCAATATAACTCCTAGGAGATGGAGGGAAATATTCAGAGAATCAGACTGAAAGAACTGCTGCTTTTTGGTATGCTTTCGTTCCTGATATTTAGCGATCAAATGCTTAAACTACTTTTTCTAATGCTTGTACTTAAGACAATGTAAATAGAAAAAACTTGCTCGGCCTATGGAAAAAAATACTTACAATTATGCAGTTGGTCCATGACATTGTAACTATTTGTGATCTTAATTTATGCAGCTTAAAATGCAATGGGGATGAAATTTAATTAAAACTTTAGGAATGTAGGAATACATATTTGACAGCTGAGTTGAAGCATACTGCAGCATTACTGAAGGCTAATTTAATTTCAGTCTTTCAGACGACAGACTTCTCTCAAATTATATGCTCATTGAAATAGCCATCCTTTTCACTAAAGTTATAATTATTAATCACTTATAAAGAATCAGTGCATGAGTGTGATGTTTAGCATGTGCTTAAAGAGAAGGTAAGTCACAGACTAAAATTTCTAAATGCCACCTTTTGCGCTGCCGTCGTTGTATTTAGCTTATTCGTTTGCTGGGCCTGTAATAACGTGAAAAAGTTGCCTACTAAAATATGCTTGAATTGTTATCGAGCTTAGTAAATGCAACTTTAAGTGTCATAAGGAAAATAATACAAAATTAATAACTTATGGATTATTGGACTTAAAATACACATATTTTTACTTCTTCTAATAAGAACTTTTTCTTTTTGAAGGTTGACACCCAAGATTGGTTTTCCTTGGAGTGAAATAAGAAACATCTCTTTTAATGACAAAAAATTTGTCATAAAGCCAATTGACAAAAAGGCCCCTGTAAGTAGTCAGTAGAATAGCATGCCTCGGCGTATGAAAAGTTTTAAACGTGAAGGGATCTGCTATTGCACTATGGCATGAGTAAATATTTTATGCCACTAATTTTTCATATTGTTAGAGTAACCAGTATTCAAAAGGAAATATTTATTTTGAAGTGTGGTATGTTCAACTTCTCTTTTCATTCTGGTTGATGCTCTGTTAAGTTTTCTTCCTTTTTTTACTATTAATATTTTTTTAAACAATCGACTAATATTTGTGGTGAGTTGAAAAGCTGTGGTGTAATATGTTAAACTTTTTTCTGCTATTTTTTTTTTTTTTTTGATTGTACTGCAGCAGCATCTTTCGTGAGACTTTCTGGGGCAAATCACTCAAACTGAATAAACTGTAATAGAGGGGAGTATAGTCTTGCTTTTTTTTGAAATTTAAGTAAATTACTTTGTGCAAAATAGCTAACCTCTACACAGAGGAATCCAGATGTGATTTTGAATTTGTTCTGCAAGTTCTTTCCAGTATCTGGATTTATGTATTTGTGGTGTTGGAATGGTCAGAGGAAGAAGGTTAAAATATTTGTAAGATTAAATTTAACAAATGCAAGCATGCAGTAATGCTTGTATTTGTATTATCACAACTATATTTTTAAAATAATGGATATACCGCAATTATTTTTGCTAGGATTTTGTTTTTTATGCACCCCGTCTGAGAATAAATAAGCGAATTTTGGCACTGTGCATGGGAAATCATGAATTGTACATGAGGAGAAGAAAACCTGATACAATTGAAGTGCAACAGATGAAGGCCCAAGCTAGAGAGGAGAAACATCAGAAACAATTGGAAAGGTAAATAACAGACTTTAATGAAACAGAAAAAAATTCTTTTGCCCTTTAAGAAAACTAAATCATAGTATATCAGACATTCCAGCATTCTAGAAAAGAGAAGTTCACTTTTCTTTCTGTAATACATAAGCAGGTATGTAGACTGGCGTGACTGAATTGTCTCAGTAGAAAGCTGTATCTTTTTTGAGCTTTCAGCTTTAGTAATTATACCTGTACGGTTGTTTCTCATTAAGGTGTTTTTGTTAAATAGTCTTAATTCTCTGTTGTCTGACTCCTAAGAACTTGTACAATCTGCTTGAGAACATTTAAAACAAGTTCAATGAAGAACAACGTAACTTATCTTTTTGTATATTTAAAAAAAATACAGTTGCTTTTTCTAGCCTAGATAAAAACATCAGCCTTGTCTGAAATGCAACTATAGTTGTGGATTTGACTTGGTTGAACCATAACCAAGGCTGCTTGTCTATTATAATCCCATTCAGAATTTTTTGTACAATATTTTTAAATATAGAAACTTGATTCTTCAATTTGCATTGTAAACTGAATTTGAAACATTTAGCTTCTCTATTAACTGAGTAAACTAAGAAATGCAGAATCTTGAGAGAGCAGAATTTAATCCTTTTTTTTTTATTTTTAGGGCACAATTAGAAAATGAAAAGAAAAAAAGGGAGATAGCAGAAAAGGAAAAGGAAAGAATAGAGCGTGAAAAGGAAGAATTAATGGAACGCTTAAGACAAATTGAAGAACAAACAATGAAAGCTCAGAAAGGTGAGTTCTTACTATTCCTGATGTTGTTGTATCTGCTGTGCTTTGTTCACTTGGGTAGTTCACTTCCACAATTTTTTTTTCCTTTTTTGGGGTGAGGGGAGGTAGCGGGGAGGTTTCTTAAGTCATAAATGCAGCAATCATTTTTTTTGTTATTTTTAATTTAAAACGTTATTCTTTTTAGTGTTTAAAAAAGAGTTAAAAGATCGTATATGTATTCTAACAAATTCTGTTATGTCAAGAGTTTTAATTTTCCTTAATAAAATAGAAATTAATGAGTATGCAGTTTAACTCATTATTATGAAATCCTTGAAGTGCTGAAAACCTGGGGCTTGAGAGAAAGATTCAAAGTACTTTTAGGATTTTTTTGACTTTAGCTTTTCTGTTGCAAGTTCCTTGTCCAGTCACTTTCCCTTTATTTTACTTGTCAAATGTGGCCACGGGCTCCAGTCTATTCCCTTAACACAGTTCTCTTTCTGTGTTGGACCACCTTATCAAGCCTGCACTGCTGTATGCAGTCCATGTTCTTTTTTCTCTTGAGTATTGGTTCACATTCTTGAAAGTTCGGTTCTTCTATTTTATTCATAATTCTTGGCTTCAGGCATAACAAAGAGAATCGTTGACTATATTTTTGCTAATAAATTTCATATGCCTGGGACAGATTTCTAGCTCTACTTTCAGTTCTTACCATGAACAACAGGTTGAAACGCATCTAGACAACTAACTCCCAAGCCTTGGAGTTGTGTAAGGGAGAGCTGTTTGGCCCAGGCCATAGCAGTGCTGTTGTGCTTCTAGAGGTTTAATGGTGTGGACAGGGAAGCTCCAGTGCTTGGGAGCGTCTCCTGGTGCTGCTTCACGTGGTACCATAGAAGTAGCCATTAAGACCAGCGTGAGCGGTTCCCTCAACCATCACATACCTGCATCTCCTTGCCCCAAGGCAGCTGTGCATGTTGGGTGTTGAGGAGGCTCTGCTTCCCCTCACCGGGGTTAGGGCAGGCAAAACACAGGCACGTTTTCTGCAAGCAGCAGTGAATTGCTAGCAGATCTCGCATGAGTCTTTGAAAGATGCGTATACGGTTGTAATTTGACTGAACTTGGGCGATGTTTTCTCAGACAGTGGAAGACACGCTTCCTTGACACAAACTTCTCTGCAAATTCCAGCCCTTGCTTAAAATCTTGGGTATGCTAGAGCTTCTCTGAGAAAAGGTTAAAGCATTTTTCTTCTGTGGGTTGTTGTGTTTTGGGTTTTTTAAATAATCTGGTGAACAGGTTTTCTGTTTTGAAATAGCTTACTTATTTGGGCAGGAATTTAAATAAATGAACAAAAAGCAATCTAAGGCAGAAGACTCAGCAGGAAGAAAGTCAGCTCAAACCTTTTTGTGAAAGTATAAGCAACTGAATATGCAGAGTTTTCAGGGAACTTAAAAATACGCTGGGTCTCCAAAGCTACTCTGATTTAGTGATGGTGTTCCAACTGATGCATCCCTAAAGATTAGGGAGCAAGATGAGTGTTAACTATGTCATAGAAATTAAATTTGGGGATAAATTAACAAGAATTATATTTTAGGGTAGTGTTCTTAAGTTTTCTGTGGCGACACAGCTAGTAGCTGTGGCTTGTTCTTTTTTGACCTTGTTCTGAGTGCATCTGTGTTTCATAGTGAAGTATCTTTTCGTACAGCATGAATTACTTTATGATAGAAAACTTATTTATTACTATTTCTTGTAAGGTTACATACTGCATGTACTCTTAAGAAATCTTTTCTAAAGGAAAGAAAATAAATATAAAACCATCAAAGAAATTAGCAAAATGGACAGAAAACAAATGCTCAACTCCCAACAATTTTGTTTATCTTCCAGTAACTCTTATAGTCTAATTTTTAACACAGTGTATGAAATAACATCTTCTTGTGGTGTAGCTTTCTATTTTTCACATACAAAAAGGTGTTTATATATATATGGTGTCTGTGCTCTGTAGTTGATGTAACAGTTAAGTGTTCTTCATCTTTGTGGGAAAGGCTTTTTGGTTTTTTTCCTGTTTGAATAGCATTTTTAAATATTTATGCATTTTACTTATAAAATTAAGTACTGCATATGTAAAGTAAGCCCACGTACCTGTAAGGATGTGCCCCTGCTTTTGGTCTTCAAATTTGGATTGCCAAAAATAATGCTAGTAAACAAGAGAATCAGTTTTTCAGTCTGACACTTAAATCAACTTAGGACTGTATAAAAACAATGAATGAGCCGTTCACTGTAACGTTAAGACAGAGAACAATGGCAAAATCTGATCCAAAGGGCACTCTGTTTCTCACTTAGGGTTTTACTCTGCTTCCCCAGGTGTGTCTTTGTATGTTTTGCTAACTGGCCCTTATTTTGTGAACAGAAATAAGTTCCCTTGTTCTGTGCGATTACAAGAGACATTGCTAGTAGTTTAATAGCACATCTTACCCGTTTGAGTAAGATGTCCAACAAATTTTATGGATATTTTAAAGTGGTTCACTTTGTTTTCCTCCTTCACATAAAATGAAAAATGAAAAAATATTTTTGTTAATGCTGAGTTGGGCACTGAGTTCTATCTCTATAAGATTGTATTTAGTAAAGATGATACAGGGATTTAAACCGTAATAACGGAATATTTTTTTTAAAAAAAGATCGACTATCAAATTTTCAAAATACTGTATGGTAAATAATGTGACTATCGCAAGTGTGACAAATCTAGAAACTATGCCTAATTTCTTTCAAGAGTCAGAGTTGCATAAGATTTGGAGTCACGCTTTGCTGTTCTACTAAAAGCTAATGTGACTTCAGGGTAGTATTTGCAAAAATATCTAAGTTGACATTTCAGTGCGACTTCATTTAATTTTATAAGTTAATTAGTATATTATGATGAATATTCATAATGTGAGACCTAATTAAAACTACAAGATCAACTATGTGTCAGCATACCTGGGAGATGCTTGCTCAGTGCTAAAACTGATAGGGAAGGGCGGTTGGATAATTGCAATATCCAACTGCAATTGCAATTGCAGTTGTATGTTTTTGTCTAGGCACAGCTGGCAGAAAACCTAAACAAGAACATTAGAACCAGGAGGGAGCTGCAGAAAGATGTTGTCATAGTTGCTTCCTTTTGCACATCAGAGGAGCATTTTGCGTATGCAAATCTTACCTACAAATTATGGAACTAGTGGATTATTGTTTTTCTGCTTCACCCATATCTGACTTCTGTTCTCTGGATTACAATATTTTGCTAACCAGGCAGCTAGACAACTCTTATCCCTCCCTTGATTTCAAGTTGTCCTATTCGTGCCCTTTAAAAGTTAACTCTGCTCTCTGCAGAAAGTTTCTGAACTTTTCCGTGGATCTTAGGTCATTTTGCTAGAAGCACATGTCTGGAGAATCAGTTGCAATTAAAGAATCTTTATCAGGCACTTTAATACAGTATAGGAGTTTTTGGCTTCTTTACCATAAGAGAGTATGACCGACTTCTAAAGAGATTTGATATACATCAAGAGAGGGTGTATATATATGCATGTGTATATATTTATATTCATGTACTTAACTTTTATGGGCGAGGTGATCGTTTTCTGAACTACTGGGCCATCATTCAACTGCCAGGTGAGATGAAGAGTATCCAAAGTATGCCTCTAGAAGGAGGAGGAAAGAAAACCCAAAGGGTTGTAGCTTTAGGCCGCATGCTCAAGAGCTTTTCTTGGCTTAAGTCGGGCTAACTTGAGCCAGTCTTGTGAATCTTGATCGCGTTATTTTGAGCGTGTGGTAGTAGTCATTTCTGTGTTACGTATGAGTAGGAGTTAGGGAGTAATACCTTGTCGGCAAATTTTTCTTTGGGCAGAGCTAGAAGAACAGACTAGAAGAGCTCTAGAACTGGATCAAGAACGAAAACGTGCAAAGGAGGAAGCAGAGCGCCTGGAAAAGGAGCGTCGAGCAGCTGAGGAAGCTAAAGCTGCTCTAGCCAAGCAGGCAGCTGATCAAATGAAGAACCAGGAGCAACTAGTAAGAAGTTTTAATCCTATTTTGAAAAAAAATTGAAAAATGTAGGTGAAAATATAGCTTTTGGGTTTGGATACATCTATTTTGTCAAATGAACAAGTGTGTTGAAACCCAAGCACAAGTATGTGAACTACCATGTTTTAGATTGTTGTGGCGCTTTATTAGAAAACTGCATTACATTTGCCACTACATGCAAGAAAAAAAAAAAAAAACTCTGGAGAGCTGTGGGAAACTAATGATGAAGGAGACATTTCAGGCTGAGCACACCTGTTAAGTTTTTACTAATAGTGTCAGGTTTGTCCAGTTGAGAACAAGAATGACCTATGAGCCTATTCTCTGAAGCAGTTGCATTCTGAAGCTTGAAGGTGTATCGCGGGGAAGCGGGAGGAGAGTTGGTGACTATTACTATGATTTCCCCATCCCCCCCGTCTCCATTTCCTATATATACAGTATTTTCTTACATTCTGTGCTAAACCAATTCTATTTCAAGACTTACATGTACTAACTGAGAAAGGCACCATAACTGTCTAGGAGAGAATTTCTTGACTGCAGAACAGCTTTTGGTCTTCTGCAGCCTCAGCATGATAGACAAAGCTGAAGGCAAGATTTAGTCTTTACAGCACTGAGATTATGGTCCAGACTCATCAGCATATTGGCGGAGTTATT
The DNA here is from genome assembly GCF_040807025.1 of Struthio camelus. NCBI lineage: Eukaryota > Metazoa > Chordata > Aves > Struthioniformes > Struthionidae > Struthio > Struthio camelus. Next base: position 204,754,196 of record NC_090942.1, read on the forward strand.
AAAGCGGTATTAGGTTGAAACAGACCCAAATGCTAATTTGTACCTGCAGCTCCTTTTTTTTCTCAGCAAGCTTTGGAAGCGCAGAAGACAGATTTTCCTCTTGACTTACTCCCATCAGGCAGAGTACTAATTCTGTCCCTCTATCTGTCGTATTTTAAATTTCTATTTTTAATAAGTGGAAATGATAGATGATAACTCGCTCTTTCTAAGTCAGATCATAGCAGAAGGCTCTGCTCTCTTCCATTGCAGAGCCAAAATAGCATCAAATTAAAATTTCTACTTCATTTTCTGTTTCAGGCAGCAGAACTTGCTGAATTCACTGCCAAGATTGCACTTCTAGAGGAGGCCAAGAAAAAGAAAGAAGAGGAAGCCTCAGAATGGCAGCACAAAGTAATGTTATATGAAGTCAAAACTTTGAAGAAGCTAAGGGAGATGAGTGCAGAAATCCCAGTGGAATTCCATGGGTTTGAATCTTACTCCCTTATGCTTCCCTTATGCCTTTCTTAAAGGTTTTAGTCCCCCAGTTTTCTAATGCCAAACTATGTTTCTTCTTAATTTGTTTCTAAATTGTAAGTTGACATGGAGGAAAAAATTCTCATCACAAAGATGTGGTCAAAGATCTAAAATGGCTTCTGTACCTACAGTGATGAAATAGATTGGAGCTTCATGCTGGAAAATAAACACCTCAGGAGGGATATGACAAAGATGCATAAAATCGTGAGTGGTGGTGAAGAGAGAAACAGGAACTAAGGCACATCAAATGCAACTAGACATGGTCGCTTAAAGCAAAATGACATTTCTTCACAGAAATTGTAGTTAACTAGGGGATATGAATACTAATTATTTACATAGGTTCAAAAAATGATTGAACAAATCATATAAAAAGTCCTGGTTGGATATTAAGTTCAAAGAGATCACCTTTGGTTTGGGAAGTCTGAGCCTCAAATCTCTAGAGGATAGAAAAGCTGAAGAACAATCACTATATGATTGCTGTGTTCTTTTGTTATTCTTGGCTACTGCTGGAAATAGCCGGACTAGATGGACAGCTGGTACAGCTGTTCTTACATTCATAGATCTTTTATCCTGTATTTCTGTTTGACAGTTCTCAGCTTCTAAGCTAATCCTGGTTCACTTAGAGAGGATAGTTTCCTTGTGTCTAAAACATCTCAAATATTTGTTCCAAATTCTTTCATTATTTGTGCATCAGTTTTAAAATGCTGAGTGTTGTGTATTATATTTAGGCTTTTGCAGCCCAGGAGGACTTGGAAAAGACCAAAGAAGAACTGAAAACTGTAATGTCTGCTCCTCCTCCACCTCCTCCCCCACCAGTTATTCCTCCAACAGAGAATGAACATGATGAACATGATGAGAACAGTGCTGAAGCCAGTGCAGAACTGTCTTCTGATGGTGTTATGAATCACAGGAGTGAGGAAGAACGGGTAACAGAAACACAGAAAAATGAACGTGTTAAGAAACAGCTGCAGGTAATGAAGGCTTTTAGTTTTATCAACATAATTAAGACTTTAGATTTTCATTCTTTTTTTGTCAGTGAAATTATAGTATGCCAAGGAAATAGCCTTCTTATCGCTTACTAGGTGTATTACTGATTTACCAACCGATATCATTCATGGTGTCCTAGAAACAAAATAAATAAAAATGTTGGATGTTAGGTTATGCTTTATAGAGTGAAAGGTATTAGTATGTCAGCATATTGGCCAGTAAACGTTACTGGTAATTATGCAGTGTCCAGGACATTGAATGTTAAAACATAATGCTTTCCTTTTTGAATGCTGAAATGTATTGTACGGTATAAACAGATGATTGTTTAATAGTATTTGGGTTTATTTGTAGTTCTTTGCCAGCTTTGTGAATGCAAAAATGGAAAGATACCATTTAGGATTAATCTTATTTCCTTGAAACAGATTATTTCCATCGAGAGCCTTACCACGCAAAGTGTGATTATCTAATGTTAGTGGTAGCCTTTTACTGTGTTATGCAATCTGTATTTGGGAAGGAAATGAAATAAATGGAATGTCACTTACGTTTTTGGCAGCAATATGTTAGTAGCGTGTATGTGTAGTGTATCTCTCTCTTCTGCTTTGCCAATCACTGAACAAAAGCAGGGAGATAAGTGCAGTGTCTTTTTAGTCGAGCAGAAATTGAAATATGAGCATTCTCCTGCTTTATCATGCTGGATCTCTCTCTTCTTGTATATTAGGGTATATGGGGCCTTTCTTAGTTTGATGTCAGCACTTCTAGAAGGAAAGAATTCTACGGTCTCCTCCTTCCCCTTTGCGAGCTTTGTGATGGCGCTCACAGCTTTAGCACAGCCGAGTCTTTTGAGTTACTGAACAGCACAAAAAGCATTTCATAGGGTGGCATTCAAGAAATCCCCACCCAAATTGCAGAATAGATGTTATCAGAAATTCCAGAATCGCAGAAAGAGTAGTCAAAACACTTAAATACAAATATTTTATTCAACAGGCTTTAAGTTCTGAGTTGGCTCAAGCCAGAGATGAAACCAAGAAAACACAAAATGATGTCCTTCATGCTGAGAATGTTAAAGCAGGCCGTGATAAGTACAAGACTCTTCGACAAATCCGACAAGGCAATACAAAACAACGTATTGATGAGTTTGAAGCAATGTGAGAGCTGTTATTTTGCATATATGTTCCTCGTAAAGCTGAACCACCAGCAGAGAAAAAAGCAGGCCTTTGCAGATTTGATGGATTGCACCCCACTTTGCCAAAGCACTTAATACCAGTTTGACTGCGGTGGTTAAAAGAAAAATTTGGGGAAGCCATTCAACAATAAGGCAGTCTGTTATCCCTGGCTTTTCTGGGGGAGGGTGTGAAGAATGATGGCAATTTTTTTTTTCCGTATTATGTTTTCATTTTCATTGTTTCATTTTTTTCTTTAAAAACTGATGTGAAGTATATAATGACTGACAAGTGTACGTATTACTTAAACATTTAGAAATAGAAAGAATAATGGAGCTGAACCTAAAATGAGTAGGTACTATTGTGGTATGATGAAGGTTGAATTTACATTTTTCAATGTAGCCACACCATTAGGAGGTTGATATTAGTGACTTTTAGGGTAGTGGTTTTTTTTTTTTTTTTTTCTTCTCCCAAGTGAAATTCTTTGGTGTTTCATGTCCTGTCATCATTGATGGTTTTCTTTGCCTGCCTGTTCACAAAGGTCTGGATGGCAGGTGGTAGTTCCAGGAGTTGTTGTTTAAATGGAACACTACCTGTGGGCAGCACGTCTGCTGATAGGCTTGAATAAATATTGCTTTTCATAGATGATTATTTTAGATGCACAAAATGTTCTAATGCAGCAAAGAAAAAAAAATACAAAGCTCTATATGCTCTTTGCTTGTAATTATTTTATTTGCAGTAGGGAAACCTGGACCTTTCTGGCAAGGGAGCATATGAAAACATCAGTCCCAGGGAGGGGACAGTATCCTACCTCACTTCTATATACATGATGACTGGTCCTTCAAACACCATGAAAAAAAACTATATAGATTGGATATCACTGTACAGTGATATCATAAAAAGCCAGGAGTCCTTACTCCTAATGTTTTGTTTTACTTCAAGATGGGTTTATGGTGATAAATACTGTTTAACTGCCTTTTTGTTGAGTTTAAATTGTAAAAGCATCTTGTGTTTATTAAAGCTGTAACCTGTCACTGGTATACTATCTTCTGGGAGGGGTGTGGAATGTGTGTATTAGCTTGTTTTGGGGTTTCCAAGTACCAAATGAAAGTTTCCGTAATTAGAGGAAAAAGCATTTGTAGCTTCAATTCACAGTGAAGCTAGTATTGTAACTGTCACGTCTGATGTCAGATCATTGTTATTAAGTACTTCCCAACTTGAAAAGGAGACCTACCTTTTTTTTTTTTTTTTGAGGAATCGGCTTAGAAATTGAGTTCTTTAAAAAAAAAAAACAAAAAAAACCAAAAAAAACCAAAAAACTTAGCAGTTACTGTGAACTGCAATTATTCCTTCTCTTATAGTACCCTGGTAAATATCTACAAGGGAAGAGCCCTGCTTTCTCTGAGGATGGTTCAGCTCTCTTCTGTTTGATATTATGCACTCATAAAATTACACTTATCTATTAAAATTTGCCATTTTATTAAGCATTTTTTCATGCACAACAGGTTTAAATTTCTTATGAACAGTCCAACTAAGTTTTTTATTTTGCAGAGTTAAAAGTTGGCTATGTGGGGTGACATCATGAAAATAATATACATTAATATATTTTTGGTTTGTGGGGCTAAGCATATTTGGTTAACCTTGAAGACTGATGTGCAAATGGTGTGCACACGCTTCAGAGTGCGGCTTGGTGGAAGTTGGTGTTTCTACTTGCAGTGCATTGTGAGAACAGTTGTGTTCCTCACAGGCTTGGTACACCAAAGCATGAGCAAATTTCTGAAGTATTTGAACAGCTTGCCATAGCAGGTGAAATACTGTGCTTCCAATGAGTTTTTATGTTTTTTCCCTGGAAAGTGTGCACTAACATTTGATGCATCAGTTTCAGTGTTGGGGAAAAATACCGGTAAAGTTTGCTGTTCATAAATCTACAGTATATAGAGTAGGGCTAAATGGATTAGATCCATTTATAAAGCTGTGTGATTTTTTTTTTTTTTCTAAACAACCAGGAACAACCATTTGTAATATGGATTTTCACAATGAACAAAGTGGTAATAGCTGCTGTCACCAGCAGTTGGGAACAATTACTGGTGCAGAAATACTAAGAATACATTTAATGATTTCTTGGTGAAGTAATTTTCCACATGCTTTTTCCTTTAGCATCATGTTTTGTGTTGTACAATTAAGCTACAATTACATCTACTATTTTGGATAACATTCATTGGTTAACAATAAAGAGATACAGTTAATTTCTCTGAGGTCCATTGTTGTTATTTAATGCACTTTTTTGACAGATTTGCTAAATGCATTGTAATAGCCTTTTTCCAGAGCTGTGAACAAATCTTGATCATCAGTCTTTGTTTCACACTGTGGTCAAAATGAAATAACTTTTTTTTTTTTTTTTTTAAATTATATCCCTAGAGAACAGTACTCTGCTTAAGAAATTACCACATACAGTTGGGAGGAAGCACTGGTGATTGCTGATTCAAAACAGGATATGAATCATCAGAGCAAATTGGCTCTCTTGAGAACAGAGGGTAATTTGGCCACATAAGAGCTGTACGGGTAATGAAAGAACTTTCAATCACTGCCTACACATTGTGTAGCCTTAGGATAAGTGAAGTTTAGTTCAATAGGTCATCATTGGTTTGTCTTAAACATTAAGAAACCTTGGCATTTGGTTAACTTTTTGATACCACACATTATAGTGGACAATGCTCTTAACTGTGGCCATATATTTTATATAATAGCAAGCTTTTTTTTCCCCACCCTTCTGGTACGCTCGAAGGCAGGAACAGTGCCATATAAATAGGTATACAACTGAATCTGCTAAGCAACTTTCACATAAATTAGGTCTCTTCTCCGTTGACTATTCTATCTCGTATTTGTTTGGTCTTGCACTCAGATGCAAGCGCGTAACCCTTTTTGTTACTCCATATGGCAGAATTGCTTAAGATGAATTAAAACACGTGTACTTGATATCTTTAGCGTGCATGTTTTTAGTTTTATTCTTTCCTCTTCTTGGAGCCCCTCCTGCTGAAGTGCTAGGTTCCCGTTTCTCATTTGTTAGAGAGGTTCTGCATATGAATGTGACTTAAGAATATTGTGCTTGAAAGGGGAGGTAGGTGCTTTGAAGGGTGGTGCCTTTTTTGTTGTTGTCTTTTTTAATATGCTGCTGAAGTGGAGAGAAAAGGATACAAAACAGCATCCTACTTTGTAGGGCAGACTGATACAATCACTTCGAATGCCTTTTGTGTTAAGAAAGAGATACAGTTTTTTTGAAAGCGGTCTTCTCTGCGCATCAAAACCTGTATTTTCTGTTGACTGTATCTTATTTAAGTACATGTTTCTTACATGCTCTTGCTTACTTTGTCCAGAATGGAACAAAACTCATGTCAGACTGTGGCCTAAATATCTACCTATTTAAAACCAATTTGGAAAGCATTATTGTGCTTTTCCCTTTTTCTTAGAATATATTCTCTAGGGCTGTTCAAGTTACTTGCTTAAGCATTTCTCAGGAAAAATTAGATGACTTTGAATGAAATATTTTAAACTTTTGTGGAAAAAGTACCTCAAGTATATTTTCTTTTTAACGGACACAGCAAGTATATTTTCTTTTTAACGGAGACAGTATAGAGATTAAAATAATAAATTAAAACTTTTGAAAGAGAACTTTCATGCAGGCATTTTCTTTGTTCACATATGGACAATCTAAAAAGGCTTGCTCTCGCCTAGACACCAGAGTAGTTTCAAGAGTAGAGGATTTTACCAAAGATGATATAACTCAGTGAAATGAGGTAGTTGATGCTAGTCTTCATAAAGAGTACATTCTGCAGAAAAATATCAACATAAGAAAATTGAAATCTTTCTTACAAAAGGACCTTATGCAAAGCTTATTTGTTATTAGAGATTGCCCCATATGCATAGCTTGATTGTCTGACTGGATAATAAGATTTTCCTGGAAAATGTAATAATTGTCAATGGATCAACATACAGACTATGATAATTTCTGACCCTTCAGATCATATTCTGTTTCTGCTGCTTAAGATGGAGAGTATCTGCCTCCCAGATGACATGCCCGTGCTGGCTGGTCAGCTACACGGATGGCAGAGATGGCTTTAGTTGGCGGCCACTGTCACCTGCCAGGTGCTCTGTGCCCCTGCCATGCAAAGTCAGTAGCTGATTCGTTAGAGGGAGTTGGACTTTTATTTCATAGAGCAGAGCCCAGAAATACTTCTCCTGATCTGTAGGTGTGGACTGGCTGTCTGATTTTTGTTTTGTTTGATGGAGTCCATCACTTGTGTTCGTTCCGGTTTTTACAGATTCTGAGTTGATAAATTACTCCTTTGGAGTGAAGTTAGATAAAACTGTCTTTGACTTGTTTTGCTTTTTCTCCCTTCCCTGAGTAGAGATTGCTGAAGTATCAAATGTCGATGTTTCATTTAATGTGGATGAAGATGACTCACACCACACGCCCCAAAACCCCAATCCCCAAATCATTACATTTAATATAACAGCCTGTATTTGTGGCAGTGCCAGCAATATTCTAGATATTCAGGAAGGGATAGATTTATGCCCACATAGCTCACAGTATAAGGAAAGATAAAGTTAGCAAAGGGAAATGCAACCTTTCCAGTTGTTGAGATTCCTTTAGATGTTTGTGTTAGCTTTTGTAAATAATATGTCGGAGTGTTTCTGTTCACAGCAGTAGGCTGTAGGCCACAGAAGAAACCAGGGGAAATGCAAATTTGCATCAAAAGAGGAGGCCTGGTTGATGCGAATATTCCTAAAGCATGTGTGCAAAAGAGTATTTCTTCTGCACTGGATGAATGGATCAGACGAAAAGAGATCAAGTTCAGGGGTAGGACAGCTACACTGAAGTTCAGGGGTAGGACAGCTACACTGAAGTTCAGGGGTAGGACAGCTACACTGGTTTGTTGGTTTTTTTTGTTTTGGGGTTTTGTTTTGTTTTTTCAGCAAAATACACCTTTTGAAGTCTGGTGATTTTTGCCTTAGAGCATTTCTGTCTTTGCAAGATAGGAGCTGTGTACATGCATAGTTCTAGCTATCCCATTGCTTGTTCGAGCAATGTGAAACCCATGCGTACCCATGCGAAACAGTAATCCCATGACAGGCTCAGTGACCACATATGCAGAACTCTGCAGGATCTCATATTGCATCTACAGCTCCCTGTGGCCTCAGCTTTCACGCTTTTTTAATATGCCTAATTTCTTCTTCATTAAATTTTTGATACGTTATTTAACTTCTTAATCTGTAATTTTTACAATTTCCTCCTAAACTGAGCTTCCAGTAGTATGTAAATGGTTGGCTACTATGTCAGATATTTTCTTGAAATACATTATATTGATGAGTTGAAGTAGTCTAGCTTTGCTTGTATTTAAATGACACCTCTGACTAATGAATGATCTTCGTAAATATGGTAATTGCACTTGTATTCCCAGAAGAAGGTTCATTTGCATCTGACCTGAAGCTGAAAACTTTTCTGTGAGGTGCACTTCGATCTTCACCAAAATAAGTTTGAATGTCACGTACAATTTCCAGAACACACAGACCAGTCAATCCTGCCTTCTTGTTTATTACTAAGTACAAATTAGTTTGTTTGAGCAGATTCAGTGTTTAGGGATTTGAGAAGGGATAGCAAGCTTGTTCATATTTAAAAAAAAAAAAAAAAATCCAAAAATGGTAGTAAGAAGTCTTTCATACTTTATATTAGAAATCTGCACTTGTGTATGTTTCCTGTTCTTCATAGCTTTTCTTTAATCTAATTCACTTTTGGAAATACTGGATCTTCTGTTTTGTGAACAGTGTTTCAGGCCCCCCCCCCCCCACTTTCTAGCTGCTTAGATGGCAGTTGTTTTGCCTCTCTGTACCATTTGAAAACACACAACTCTTCATTTTACATTTGGGGTCTTACATTGTTTTCAACAAAGCAGACCAACTCATGTTTAAATTTAGGACTATTTCTGCTACTTCTTGGAACAGTCTCTGGATTAATTTGGCTGCATGTTCTCTTATCAAGCGTGCGCGGTGGACTGGTATATGACACCATACAGAAGAGATGATAGCTATATTGATTAGTTAGTAACTGCTAGTAGCATTCTGGAGATCAGACAAGCTCAGAAAACAAGTCTGTTAATGCATGCAGAAAACTGGAGAAGGTGTGAACCGCAGTGTTTATACCCCTGAGGTTCAACTTTGAGCCTAGCCATAGTCATGCATATAAGGGAGCACATGGGAGAGAAAAGTTCTCTAATTTCACTGCATAGCTTAACTGCGTGGCTGGACTGTGCCAGAGGAGGAAGTGGGACAGGGTAGTTATGCCTGCTCAAACAGGAAGGCAGGCAGGCAGGCACGCTTGCATGGTGCTGTGGCTTTGCACTTCAGCGCAACGTGGCTGTAAGAACACCAATATGACATAATTGTGTTTTCTCCAATGGACTCTTCTGTAAGAATCACAGTTAAGCTCCTCCCTGGCCTCAAAACTCCTCTACAGGTCACCCTGGCAAAAGTTGAAGTCCTCTATGGCTTAAGTGCTGAGAACTCTTGAGGAGTTATGCCATGGCTCTTCAGCCCATCCTCACTTTCAGAAGCAGTAACAGGAATGGGGGGAACAAGTTATCGTACCTGTCTTTGTTCATTTTGATGTTGGAGTTGGAAAATAAACTGTGGAGAATCTTTTTTTTTCTACAGTGACTTCTATAGGCTTTAGGTGGCCCTTTTTATACAACTTTCTCCCAGTCTTTGAACTGATCCCCACTTCTCACCTAGTTCTTACCGGTGATGGGTTTTTTTTCCCTTGCTGGAGTATCGAACCTTTTATTACATCGGATGTATAATTTCAGTTTAGCTCATCAATAGCTTTAATACAATTGAATAATTTTGTTTTAGTGTGAAAATGAAAATTAAGATAGGGAAGGTGCTGCCTAATTATTAATTTAAAAGCAAATTGTGGAGAAAAGAAAGTTTAAGCCTTAAGACTCACCTAAAGAAACACGTAGTTTATTTGTCAGCTAATGCAAAATGAGGACTGGAGACAAGCAACTGCATATGACAAGGTAGATCTTGTTTCTCAAACTAAAACTGTGATAGCAAAGTGCTTTATTAAAATTCATTAGTCTTTTTTCTTTTTTCTTTTTTTTCGCTTGTTAGATTATTTAAAGAGCATTGGAGAAAATAATACATGTTTTTATTTAGTGATATTTCCTTTCTTTAATTCTATTGTGGCTTATTCAATCAATTTAAGGGTAAAAATGCCTTTTTCCTCCCCAGTGGTTTTGTAAAGCTGTATTTTGCCAATATTACTAAAACTAGTTTTGCAATTCGGAGCTTAATGGATGGAAGGAAAGTACTTTCTAAGGGAAATGTACTGTAATTTGCTTTATGTTTAACTGAGCTTGAATTTTGTTTTTAATAAAAATATATATATGTATGTGTGTGCATATACACACACATACACATTTTAAATATATATAGCATGGTTAAAGTGGAGATTTCTAATACAATATGTGACATAAGGCCTTATAAAGACAGCATTAAGATGAGATACACAAAAAAGTTGCTACTTTTTTAATACAAATTTTGATCTTGAATAGTTTTAGTAGTATATATAGTAGAAATTGAGCTCTTTAAAGCTATTCCTAACTGTGCTTAAATCTTAGAAAATTACAGCCTGAGGAGTGAATATGGTTCAATTTTATCCTTGATATGAAAATCACATATGTCTACCTCAATGTTTTATTTTGATCCTTCTGCAAAAGTCAGTTGTTTCTGGGCAGCTATTACTGCCGGGAAACTTTTTACTGGTTTCAGTGATACCTTCGTAATCTACAATTTCACTCACTCGGCTCTGGAGAAAGTGCCAGAAATCTCTTCCCCCTCCCTGCCAGGAATTCCTGTAAGTTTTTTCTTTCTTTTTTTTTTTTTTTTTTTTTAAACCAGCACAGTGTTTTTAGTACTTCTTAGTCTTAATTGCCTACTTCTGGCTTGATTCTGGGAACAGAGTTCACACTTCTTCCATTTCTGGTCAGAATTTTATTTTGACAGTTTTTCAAAACCAGATTTGTGTTGACTCCTTCATTTAGAATTCATGTGAATTACTGTGTAAAGCATTGTATCGTTTGGACACCACTGCCTTTTTTTTTTTTTTTTTTTCTAATCCTTTAGCCCTGGAAGTTCCCACGGAGTTTCTGTGCCATAAAATAATCTGTGGGGGAAATTTTGGCTGTTGTATAAACTGTGATGTGACGTTCCTGAGTGCTGTATGCTATGGCTGCGCTAGTAAACATGAAAAAGTGCTATTGAGGATTTCTTACATTTAAATAATAACCCATTCCCCATATTTATTGAATGATGAAGAGAATCTGGTAATTAGAATAGTCTTATTCCTGATTCCTTTTGAATTTATTAATACTTACTGATGAACCATTTCTTAAAAAATATCAGAATTAAGAGGTTAGCGTTCTAATCAGTGTATTAAATTCAGCATTCCTATTCTTTGCATATTCAGTATATAAGATATTTGAGAAAATCAATGTTGAAAAGGAAAACAATTTTAAAGCAGTTTCAACAAAGGATTTCACAAAAATCAAAATTGAAAATACGTATTTTTCAATGAAATGTATCTTCGCTCTGAAAACACAACAAAAAACAACAAATTTGACTCATTGTAAAGATTTGCATCAGATAACTTCAAACTTTTTGGAAGAAATACATTTGAGAGAGATTCTGTTATGCTGTCCTCAAGAGTACTTAATATTTTTTCTTCAAAGGGCTCATGCAAGGCAATGCACTGAAAAAGCTCCAAGAGCTTGCGTAGCAAACAGCACATGTGCTATGCAAAAAAGAGAAGTCGTCTGAAATAATATTGGCTGTGATTGAATGTTCTTCAAATACGTCCTATATTCAGTGTGTTTATGCACAATGCATCCTATTTCAGCCACCTTAGAAAGCATGTTTAACACAGTCTTACCTACACCACACTCAGCTGTGGTTTGTGTAATTTACATTAGCAAATTGGTCCTGTAAAATCATTCTCCAGGTGGATTTTAGGTACTTTACAACACTAAAATCTGCCATCACAACTCTACTCGTAGGTGCAAAAATGTGTCTGTCTCGAGCATAGAAGAGTTGTTGCACGGAGTTAGACCTGGTTTTCCAGCATGGCTGAAACTCAGGGAAGACAGGTTCTCACTGTCTGTAGGATCCTTGGCTCAAAGAATCGCTTTTGTTAAAATCACTCTTTTCTGACACTACCTCATTCCGACTTTTTAGAAACAAAGTTCAATCAAAAATATATGCAGAAGTTTGATATCTCAAAACAGCTGCAGGGAGTGAAGTACGGCTCTTTGTATGGCTTTGCTGCATAGTTCTAATTATCATGTTTGTTTAGTATCTTTTGCTAAATCTGCTTGGTTTCTCTGTGTCTTTTTGTGCAGGTTACAAAAATACGATCTCTTGCAGCCCTTAGGATAGAAACACGGTAAAGATCAGCAGAAGACCTGGGGTCTACCAAGGCCTGCTTTTATGCTTCTGTCAGTCTGGACAGTTTACAGCGCTTTAAATTAGGTGCTTCTTGGTCCATCAAGAACTTTCTGGACCAAAGTGCTGTTAGAACATTTCTTTTCATTGCTGTTTAATTCTCTCATGGTCTCTCTAAAGCTTTTCTTTGCTGTCTTTTCCCAGGAGAAAATTAGCTTTTAGAACTATTTAAGCTGCTGTTCTCCCCTCACAAACCACAAGTTACTAATTTTAATTTAAAACATGTAATGGAATGTATTAGAGTGAGCAGTGACATGATCCTTCAGAATTTGGGGGGGGGATCTTTTAGGCTTTAGCCGCAAATGCTGTTGTATGGGAAGCCTAACTCTATATTCAGCCTGGGTGAGAGGAAATAAGAATACATACTTTCCAAGTTTTATTGGTTTTATATACAATTTCTAATAGCCTTGATGATATATGAATGGTATCAGATAATTTTTCTATGTAAAACTACCAATTTAATATGTCTATGCATATATTTGCAGTCTCATTGCTACTTGCCCTTTTGTATGCTATTAGAATGTGCATACTGTGTATACATAATTGCATTGACTTGTGCACCACGCACAAAAGCCTAAATAAATCAGTTTTAACGTTAATCCAAAGAATCACTGTTCATTTGATGATCAGCATTTCTCATTGTTAGACTGTACCATTTTTTGCATTTCTCTGAGAATTATAATTCGTTCTGCGGTGCCAAAAATAGTGTTTCCGTGTCTACGTCTCAACGTTGTGATCAGGTAAGCGACGTGAGACTGGAACTGAGGAGCGTAAATGGCTCTTGAAGGGAAAGATGGGAGCTGGTGACGGAGCAGACAGACGCCTGAACGAGCATCCCCTGGGGTTAGAGCGCACCGCACTGTGCGGGGCAGCCCGGGCAGAGGGAGGGAGCCCTGCTCCGGGCAGCAGCTGCCAGCGCTAGAGCCTCAGCAGCCGTTTCGGCAGAGCCCCGCTCCGCCCCTGGGGGACGTGGGTCGGGCCCTGGACCTCGGGGCAGTGGGAAATCGGAGGAGTGGGGTGCAGGTTAGGCTGGCACAGGGGCTCGCGATCTCCTTGCTCAGCACTGAGGGTTGTATTTTGTTGTTTTTGTTGTTTTTCTAAGCTACCTTTCCCTGTGCCTGCGTGTGTTTTAGGGACTCTTTTGGGGCCCAAGGCGTTGTAGCATCCAAACTGAGAGCAGCAAGCGCCTTGTTGGGACCAGTTGCGATCCCCAGGTTGTGTCAGAAGCGGTGATCAGAAGAGGGAGGAGGGGGTCACTTCAATAGTGAAATTTGTATTAAAGGAGTATTGTGTTTGTGAGTGTCTGGTAAATATTATGTGAGTGAGCACGGCTCAAACCCAGGTGCAACAACTCTTGTGTCGCTAAACCGTGTTCAGGGATGCTACCCCGGCTGCTCCGCTGCAGCCCTTTACAATGCTCTGCCATTCAAAGAGCTTGCGTTTCTCCCAGCCTCCCCTTTCACTCTCACGGTCTAAGTCTGTATTTTCAGCAATAGTGTCAGAATTTTTATTTGCTGCGGTACCTGATCTTCTCAACTATAGGGCGCCACTGCTGTCTTTCCTGCATGGAGGCCCAGCAATGGGTGGGGACAAAGAGTGAAGGATGCGTGCGCGCGCGCGCGTGTGTGTGCGCGCGCATCGTGGTAGTAGCAGGGTAACACATGTGCATAGTATGGTGTGATGGATGGTTCTTGTTGAACGTCTGCTTTCTGCTCTCTATGAATTTTATTTCTCTCCAGACTTCATAGTAAAGCATTTCTTCGACAGCTGTAACTTGAAGCAGCCTTCTCTAAAAAGTTGTTTACCTCTTCAGGTTTTAAACAGTAAAAGGTAATAGGACACTTTCACACAAATACATCTCCAGCACAACTGCAAGATGTTCCCGAGGCTTTTATTTATTGTTAAGTAAGTGGTCCGTGCTGACGTGTGCCCACAATGGTTTTTGGCTTCTGTTGTCAGTGTTCAAATTCTCTGGTGGCTGGGCTGCAGGGTGGGAACTGAGCAAGCTTGATTTTACCAGCTTGATTTAAAAAAGAAACTTGAGCAAAAGAGATTTCAACATAATAACAGCTCCTCACTGCTCATCATAGCTTTGTTTAAAATGTAGTAGCTTGGGAATAGCTATAATAGATCAGATGAGCAGCTTGTTAGCTAGAGTGAACATGTTCTCATCTACTGCTGATGGCCACCAGTAGATGGGAAAGGTGTATAGACCTCCTCAGCAGACTGCTGGGAGAGCCTGTCCCTGGAAAAATCACCTCCTTCACGTCAACAGTTGGCTTTTGTAAGCCCTTTGGCTGAAAAAATACCAGTTCTTCCATGGAGATGAAAATCCTGCCTGTAGTGAAGGTTTGTCAGCCATTCCAGGGCTGGATTCAGGATTCAGGGCTGGGGTCTGGATTTTACCCTCGTGAGGTTTGTATTGCTGTTGAAATAGCAGACTGGGAATTATTCATGGGTAAAGGTCTGGCTGAAGTATCTTTGCAGGGGAATTTTTGAGAGGTCTAAAATAAAAAATGCTGTCCTGCAAGGAAGGAAAGCAGGAATTCAGTCATATGTGTGATCAACCATAATGAAACAGCAACACCTGGTCAGCAAGGTTGAAAACAGCTTTTTAGCAAAAGTGGTATTTAGCTTCATTGTCTTCCCCATCTCTCAACTCCAGGCTATTCCCACGCTCAGTGGCAGGCCTGGAGCAGGCTCCTAAATTCAGTGTCTGCTCCCGGTCCTCCTTGTCAGTTCAGCAGGACTCTTCTCACTCCTTTCCCCGGTGGTCTTTGAACGTGGCCACAGCAGGGGCTGGATTTCAAAGCAGCCAGTCTGAGGCTGTCCAGGGCTGTGCTGGAGACTAGCTCAGAGACGAGGCGCGAGCTCTTGACAGCCCAGTTATTTCAGAGCTCGGCTGACTCACTGCTTCACGGCTCTAAATGTGAAGGATAATAGCATGAACCTACATACTTTTTTTTTTTCCTTTCGGTTTCCCTGATTCTGTGACTAAAATTCCGTTGCTGTTTTGCTTTCTACGCTTCCTGCGTGCTGGCAAGTTACTGAATGAAAGCCTACGTGTATTCCCATCATGCCCTCCACATTCATATGACAGCACTTTCTGGCAGCTAGCAGGGTGGTGTTATTCCACCAAATCAGTTTTAAATGTCAGAAGAAAGGGGTGGGGTGAGCACCAATTTCATTAAAAGCCTGGGCTATGTTTAGAACATGGTAACAATCCAATTCCCTTGCACCATGTGACTCACTGATACTTTCATACTTTCCATTTTTACCAGGCTGACATTTTCCTCTCTCCAAAGCAATTCTAAAAATGTAGCCTATGCCAACTGATAGCAGCTTAGGGCTGTCCTATAGACTAAAAGTTTGAGCATTAATTAAACCATGTTATTACAGCTAGGAGCCAAGGGGAACTCATTTCCTTCCATTAAACAAACTGCTCAGCTGCGGCTCCGTGACCTGTATCTGCTGAGACGTGATGACCATGAAGAGTCAAACGCAGAGACTTGGTCAGTGTGAACATGGCACGTGGCGACACGGCTAGTTAACGCGTGCTGTGCGGGCTCTCCAGCTGTGAAGGCTGCCTTTTTTTGCCACTTCTCATGATCCCTCTGCTCAGGTCGTGTCCTGCTGAGCAGAAGGTTGGCAAACTGCGAACAATGCACCAGCTCTTCCAGTCTGCCGCCCTGGACAAAGCTTGCTGCACTTGTGCAGCCGTAACCCACAGCAAAAGCGAGGCGGTAGAGGCGGACGAGATGTCATGGCTTTGCCTGGTGGAGATGTTTGCTCTTCCCATTCAAGGACCAAATGGCTGAATGTGGCGTGGGACTGGCACATTGCCCTTTCGTGGCGGGAGCCCGTGTGGCTCGGCCATCGGTCAGGGTGAGCAGGATCACCAGCAATTGTGCCCTATGATACCGATGACAGCCTCTTCCTTGGGACTTTTCATCAGTCTCCAGAAAAGTCCAGGAGCAGTCCAGGAGCAGTCTCCATGCTTTACAAACCATGTTTTGCAGAGAAACAGAGTGAACCGACCTGCAAAGATCATCCAGGCACAGAAGCCGGGAGCCGACCTGGTCTGGTGGTACCAGGATCCTCCCCAAGGGGCTGAAGCAAAGAGAGCAGTGACAGAAAGAAAGTAATGGCCCCTGTCGGGAAAAAAACTGCAGGAAGAGCTACCAAACAAACCCTAGGGAGCCAGGCAGGAGCCTGCCCCAAAATCTGAGAAAGGCCTGGGGCCGCTTACAGCTGTGGGTAGTCTTGGTCCAGCCCCCTAACCCAAATTTAACTGTGGCCAAGCCCTAGCAGTTTAACTGTTATAATCAGTCTGCAAACATGCGGATCATCACAGAATGACTGACAACAGTTAGAGCAGCAAGAGGTCCTGAAATGGTTTCAGAGATAGTTGAAGCATGACTAGGAGACAGAAAAATGCACGCCGTAATGCCAAAGGGGGAGTTTTGCTGCTTTGACTCAGTTCTTTTTCTGAGAAAAAGATTCTTTCTACTTTAGAAGTTGACAAAATACAAATTAAATCAGGGTTTGCATGCATAAAAGTTTGGTACAGGCGCAAGTTAAAAAAAAAACAGAGTCCAGCACTTTCTCTCCCTACACCCCGAGCGTTGCTGGCACAAACGCAGCGCAATTTTAGCTTTTTTCAGGCGACTCACCTCTCAGTTAGGATACGAGGTCACTTAACATACAACAGCAGTTCTGGTTGCAGTAGCACAATCAGGGGATGGCTGTAATGTGAAACTGGCTGATGTAGGAAACCTGCCTGGCTAATGCCTATCACCATCTTCTTATCCCTAATGCTCCAGTTGGTTAGGCTTCACCCAACTCATGTAAATTAATAGTGGCATTTAATTTCCTTCTTTTAGCTACCTGCTGCTCCTAAGAAAGTCATACAGGGGAAAGGAGAAAAAAAAAAAAAGCCACCTTCCATGGAGGCTATTAAATATAGAGCTATCGTCTCTCTCCAGGAAGCCCTCATACTGCACATGGCTGGCTGCTGGGAAAATATTCTGCATAAGCATCACTGGGGGCTCACACTTACTTATTTTCCTAGCAATCTGCTGGTGGCCACCATCAGAGATGGGCATTCCCGTGCTCTTGAGCTGAACTTTTGGTCCTGCCCTCTGGGGCTCCAGAGAGGCCAGTGATGTGGAGCTATACTGAGCTCTAGCTCCCACACACTGGCTTTAGGCAGGTTCTGCTCAGCTTGAAGATTTTTTTTCCAAGCTCTCCTTGGAGATGCTTCTGGGGTTTGCATACAGTTCTGGGTTTTGGGCACAAAACCTCCAGCGTGGCACCCCCTGGCTTGCAGGCAGCAGACCCCCCTTCTTTGGTGGTGGCTGTACAATCCCGTAGAGGCTGCCCCTCTATTGGGAAGGTGCAGTGGAACAAGGTATATGCAGGCAAACCTGATGATAGATGGAGGAAATTTCAGTCATTTTCAGTAAGTTGCTATTTCTAACACACTGGGTCCCTTAGGAGGGGGACCCTGGGGTTGCTGAACCCTGGGGTCTCTCTCTGCTATTATTCAGAAAAGTAGGATGATGATGGCATTTAATGAGAGGTTCTGACATGCCCAACTCCTTGAAAGCCTTTTTCTGCTATAACAGCAAACCTTTGCTCCTTTGGAGCAAACGATAGAGCGTTAGCATCCATTTCGTCAGAGGAGAATGAGCTCAAAGGGCCTGTGGGTCTGGATGGGTTCTGCTCCATAGCTGCAAAATCAATTATTTCTCTTGCTTAGAAACAGCCTCACAGGGAGGATCCCTGTGTCATGGCACAACAACCTCTTTTACAGCCTCTCTGCTGATAGAAATCACTAAGGTTGCCTTGTTTGGGTTTCAACTTCAGGGTGAGTAGCAGAGCCCCCTTCATCTCATCTCCAACACTTTGACCTGTGTCAAAGCTGCTCTAAGGCCTGTCCAGCTCAAATGCACTCTTTCTAAAGCCACCACCAGAAAAGTTTGTGTCCCAATAACATAGTCTCACCTCAGGCTTTCCAAGCCTGCCTTGACTGATGTGGACAAGCAGATCCTGATGGCGCTTGGGGCATGACAAAGACTCGCCTGAACTGTGGAAACTGACCCATTTTCCTTGGCTCACCCAGCAAAGGATTCGGAGCTGTGGAGGAGAACTCAGGAGGGCTGCGACCACCATCCTGAGAAACCAAACCAAACTCCACCAGCAGCTCAGAGGCTCAAGCCAGAAAGCCTGGATTCAGCATTCTCCTTGCAGTTGCATACAATGAAATCCAACACGCCTCAGCACACCACCCGCGAAGAAACTAGCGTGTTCAATGACATGCCAAATTACATCTCATGGCTTTACAGCTCTTCTGAATTATCCAGCATAAACCAGGTATGTGCCCTCAAAAATGAGGAAGAAACACGATTCTGGTAGGGGCTATCAGGTCTCATTGAAGAGAAGAGTTACATCTGGGAACAGAAACAGTTGAAAAATCACTCAATTCTTTGAAAAACTGATGATTAAAGCAATACATTGGTTAAGATCAGCAATACATTGGTTAAGATCAGCTGCAGCACTTCTACTGCAATTTCCTCAGTATTTGGAAACTATCATCACTGATGAGCATACTATAACAGACTGGATGGCTCTTTGCTGTGTGCTAAATAACAGGATCACAGCCATAAGCATAACTAATAAATTCCTGGAAGATGCCTGTCTTCAGTAATTAAGCAATTCTTTAAGCACTTGCCAGCTGGCTGGAAACTGCACTCCCGGGGTGGTTAGCAACCTCATGGAAGAGAAAAGCTGTGATACTCCCGCACAAGCTCCCTGCAGTGCCTGTCCTGCTAGGCAGGCACCGTTGCTCACTGCTGCGGAGCAAGACTGGGAAAATTATACAGTAGAGAGTCAAGTAGGCAAGTGAGCAATGCAGCAAGGGAAGCTGCAAATATTTTACAAAAAATCATTTCAATGTAGTAAAAACTATAACCTGCTAATTAGACCTTGCACTATACTCAGTATCCAAGGCTGGTAGCCACCGAAGACGTGCTCCAGGCCGCATCGCCTGCATCACTTCTAGCTCGTCACCACAGCAAGGCTGGCAAAGTGGTACTGGGCTAAGCCACCCCCTGCCCTCTGCAGCTCAGCTCTCAAGTTCAGAGCAGCTCAGCTCCAGCATATCTCCCACCTCTACTTTGCTTCTCCGTCTGAAATGGGTGAACTGCGTTTTTCTCTGTCCTTACTTAAGCAATGCCTTCAGTGAGCATGGGTTTGTAGGAAAAAGAAACCATCTTCTTGGGCTGCAAGTCGAACAGAGTAGGATGGGGACCTTGGAGAAATGTTTGTTCTATTTTTAGACAACTCTGCTCAGCCTGATAAATACAGTGGAAGTAACTTGCACCTCTGAAGTCATAAAATGGATCCTTTATTTATTTGTGTTTTGAAGGATGGAGCCTCTGCCCTCCAAAAATATATTTTCTTACCAATGGAAGAATATGTTACTATTTCAAAAAGTGCAAGGGAAAGTGCCTAGAGGCGGCTATCTCATCTACTGCAAATAAAAAAAAAAATCTGCATCTATCTATCTATCTTGTGCACACCCATGGCAAATGCTTTTGAGAAAAATTTTAAACTAGCCAAACAAATCAGAAACCCTGCACCATTCAGATAAGCATCAAACCTTATCGCAGGTCATAAATTGATCTCTTCCCACTGGAGACATGATCATTCAACCCCAGTCCAGCTCTCTGTTTAAACACGCACTCTGTGCTTAGGCTATAAGCATTAATTTAGTGAAAAGTAGCTATGTCAACTCAAATAGAGCCTCAGAAAAAATTGCTTATTACCTGCAGTTGGTGCAAAGGTTCACTTTTTGGCTGTGACTGGTAAAGAACGGCAGATGAACTCTTGCTCAGAGGTGATGTTAGGGCCCCTGCCAGCAATAGCACAAGCATAGGCCAGGCTTTTCTGACAGGTGTGAAACAAAGGCATTCATAAAGTCCAGCAGCAGGTCAGAAAAATGAGATGCAAGCAAAATACCCCCAACAGTTAAAGATTTTTGGTATCTACGAGAGAGAAACTACAGCATGGTGAAAATGCATCCATAAAGCAGCGTCAGAAAGAATCGAGTCTGACTCATCTCAGGCCCACAAAAACGCTGTTAGTGCATATATACAAAATGAAATCACTGAAGAACAGTAGTAACTTCCTTCTAGGCCTTGTTCTCAATCAGGCAGGAATTTCCCCCTTCCAGCTGACGATGGGATTTCGGTATAGGTGGATTGCAAAACCGAAAAGCCTTGGGAAGGTTGCTGGCAAGCTACGACGGCCACAAAGGTCATTTCCTCTCCTCCTCTCCAAAATAGAATTTCGGCATTAAAACTGCAGACACAGAGAGGAAAAAAAACAATCAACTTTCACTCTTTTTTGAATGAATACTTGTAGAGAAAAGGTGAAAAAAGGCATCAGCTCTGCAGCAGGGCAAGGGCTTATCTCCCCTCAGCAAGACATTAACCCTCGGTGTGTGCTATGCTTTCAAGCTTGGCAGGTGCTTTAGTGGGGGGGCCTCACTGCAGCAAGTCCAAGGGCTGTGAGCTCGGGACATGCAGAAAAGAGAAACTTTGGAATATCCGGGGGGAAGAAAGAAAGTATCAGATGGTAGGAGGAAACCTGCTACAGGCTTTTTCATCACAATACTAGTTCCACCAGAACGTAACTCTCAAAAGATCTGCTTTATTTTGGTGTGAAGTGAAAGCAGCATTTGGAAATCTCAGCATTTTTCCCCTCACAGAGTTCTTGCTGGGGTGGGGGGGACACCCATCTCAGCACAAGCCAGTTGGGTCTCTGCTCTAAGTTACTTTGATTCTTTTAAATCTACACTTACTTGCAGGAAGAAAAAAAAATCTGGAGCAAGTGAAGCTCCTGGGCACTCTGCAGTGAACGCGAGGAGGGCTGTAGCCTTTCCACGACCAGCATAAGCGCAGGCTAACTGCGCCCTTCAGGGTGCAGCGAAGGCTAGAGCCAGGAGACAGTTATGAGAAACGTGGGTACCTGAAAAGATCCTGCAGTAATTTAATGCCAAATTCCTGCGCTAAAAATGAACTCATAGTCTATAATAATTTCATATGCTCAAAGTGGTTGGTTCCGGAGCTGCTGATAAAATTTACTTAACGTGAGTTTTGTTGCGCAGGTAAGAACACAAAGCTATCCACAAAATCACTGCTAACTTTCGTGCTGCTCTCAAGATTTTTTTTTTTTTTATGAAACAAAAACAGCCTGTCAAGAGGAAAATGAATCTTTATTTTTTTCCTAAGAAAGCAGAATCCATGTACATGTTTTTTTGTATGGTTTAAGAGGTGGTTTTAAGATGTGAATGGTGACATCACAGAAATGATACAGAACAACCAGTGAAGGAACGAAGAGCAAGTATGACAATTATTTTATCAAGTAGTCCAGACATGATTTTTAATTATTGTTTTTGCCAGTGTGGACTTCAAGACAATATTATAATCTCACCTATTTAATACAAGGTACAGAGGTAATGAAGGGAAAAAGTACTACAAAATATAATTATTGCTGCCGTATCTGCATTTCTATTTCCTTGCATGATGTTCTGAAATATGTTGGAACATCTTTTAACATCTTTTAAGTGTCAGTTTCATTAAGAACATCATTCAGATAAATAAAAAATAACCAACCAGCCAACCTAACTTGTTAAATTAGACTTCATCTGAGACGCACACAAAAAAACATTGTCTTACAAAAGATGGTGGCTTCTGCCTCACAAGATGAAGGGTGGATTATCGCACCTTTGAAACACTGAGCACCAATGTGCTTAAATTCCTACATAGATATGGTTTCTATACCTTTTTCAAATGATCACAACTTGCAATCTGGGCCAAATGATTTGTCAGCACCAATGATATATTACCCCTCTACAGAGGCAGACTGTTACCTGGTTGTGTTGCAAATACAGGCAGACTCAAGGCATTGATTCCTCCAACATTTACACACATGCCTACTTTTATTCACGTCTTCTCTAATTCCACTAAAATCAGCCAAAGCAAGTACTTATGCTAAACTCAAGATCTATGCATAAGCATTTGAGAGACTGGGCCCTCAGATGGCTATTTCTAAATCTAAGAGAGGAACAAAATGTCTCAGATCGAAGTCCAAGATTTCCACAGGGCAAAGAGACTACTACAGTCATTTAAACTTGAGAGGTTAAAGGGTAGACAGGGTAATAAACTATTCAAACAGAAATTATGACAACCCTTTAAGAATTGAAAATGGAAGCTAGAAAATGATTTAAAGCATACTTATAACTATTAACAACACACCGTATTTGATAGTGCCTTTATAAATAGCTACTATATATTTCACATATACCCGTGTATTATCTTGTAATGCACTGCAAAGAAAACCCAATATACAGTAGTATGATTCACATGTTTACAGACATTTCATGTGCGATCAGATGAACAGATCATCAGTTTCTGATGAACTCTTAAGAGGTACATGAAATATATTAGATTATTCTAGAACATCTGAAGTCGGAACATACCCTGTGTTATCTAGACAAAGGTTAGCTGGAACAATCATTTAACACAGATGATTTCAGGATTAGTTAGAGGTTTAGTCTAAACAATGTGTACATATATTTGTATTTAATTCAAACAAATTTCTTAAACTACACTGTAGCATCCAAACTTCTCTATAGTTTACAAAGTATATAAAATGCATGATTTGACATTTATAAAACCTTAGCCCTTTTACAAAAAAACAAAACAAGGCCATAGGGTTTTGTTTTGTTTTAAGCTTTAATCTATTGTTTTTTCATATTGATGGTTTTCATTCCTATACTAACTATAAAATATAAATGGCACTCCACCACGCCCTAATGATGCAAGGAATAAATTAGTAAGAGTCACATTGTAAAACGAAATAAATATTTTCTAAATTACATTTATTAAAAATGGTTTCTTTAATTGCACAATATTTTATTTTTCAGTAGCAACGCAAAGTCAGTTGGGTATCATTCTAAATGCTCTAGATAACACGAAAGCATTGTGTCTCATTTTTTTCAAGCTTTACACATTAAAAACATTTTGGTCAAACCTTCAACTGATAAAACTGATAAATGTTTTAGTAGTTGCTTACTGTGGTAAGATACTGTGGTATCTCTCATGCAAGGCATTTACTCCTCCATCTGTCACCTTGCTGGGGCAAAAGCCACCAGTTTTCCATTTCAAGTGAGGTACTCTGGTTTACGCTGACAGCTCGGATCTTTTAGAAAAGTATTCACCATTGGCTATTACTTTCACAGCATAAGAATATCAACAACTCAACAACAGCCCACATACTCAAAGGCTGCAAAAGATTCTGTCAAGAGCTTCTCCAGATTGGCACTTTTGGGGGTATCACACAACTATATCGGACTTTTGGCTCTCCCAAAACCTACTTTGCAGTGGAGGACTGACTTGCAATTCAGACATGCCAAATAAAACAAGATACCTGAAAAGATATGATCTGACCCTAGACTACTAGCAGTAGTTGGCAAGTGGTTTTGTGGTGTCTGTGTGTGTGTGTGTATATATATATATATTTTTATATATATATATATTTATATATATATATGAATATATATACACACACACACACACACACACACACACATATAAAAGACAACGCAGTGAATAACACTGTTGCAGCTTTGCTCTAAAATAAGAGCCATGTTTAGTTCTGGGTAATTCTGTTCAAAATAATGGAGTCATCAAGGGAAAAAGGTTGTCTGGGTACATTTAGCTCATTAGAGTAACTATTACTGGGACATATTTAAAAACTCAAAATATTGACAAAACACTGTTATACAAAACTGTGTGAGCAGATGCCTAATATAAATGTGCATTCAAAATACTGTACATCTCCATACCACTACTCATGTAGCTAATAATAGCTTGGGATTGTATTTAAAAATACAGAGTTTCTGGTAAGTATCAAAACAACTCTCAAATACTGAAGACAAGGGAAACTGCTGCCCTCTTTTTAGTCATAGGGCAGGTCTAACTTTAAGGTACTTTACTCTTAACTGAAATTCTAGTGCTCCATTAGAGCAAAGACAAGATCGATGAACTATTTTTTACTGTTTAGGAAAAAGGTGATGTTACAGTTCTGTTATTTGCATTACTGCAATTACATAAAACAAATTAACATTTGACCAGTATTATCACTTTCATGTTCGTTACTGGTGTCCCCTTTATAGGCTGTTAAATATATAGACTGATCTCTTCATCCTGGAAGGGTTCACAAACAACTGCTCATTCTGTCTGTCTTTCATAACAGCAAAGGCAACATTAAGGCCCATACTTTGTCCGCAGTAAATTTTCTTTACCCAGCGTAACATATTTTAAGGGGAACCAGTACATCATTGCACAACATTTAAAGCCACCAAATAATTCCTGTTCTTATACTTTTAAAGCGTTTTTAGTGCTCTATTACAAAGCACAGAACTTAAAATGTTTCAAGAATTCTCTAGCAACGAACACACTTGCAGGGATTCAATACTGCATTAAACACACAGGGAGGCAATCAATACTGATATACTCCTCTCACAGCTTTAACAACATGGCTAGGCCAGCTGATTGAGTACTCTAAGCCAGACTGCTACATGTATATAGTAGGAAGCATTCTGATGCTAATGTGATAGGGAAAAAGATAAAATGCCTCTACCACATACAAATATTTCTGTTCATTTTAAAGGAATTCAACTTTTGGCAGAAGTAAATTCCTACATAAAAAATAAATGTAGAAACTCATCTTTTAAAAACACAAATACAATTGCATTATTAAAACAGCTGCATCTACACTATGGTGTAGTACTTAAGTGTAATTCAATCAAAAAAAGTCTTAGCATACAACTAAGATGAGATCCATTTACCATTCAAAACCTCAGCGCTAGTGCTGTATCGGTCTCTACATTAAAACATGTTCTACAGATAGTGACCAACCAAATCAAGGGAAAACTATTGTCACAAGTGAACAGGTCCTCTCCCTAACCAGACAACGCAGGGCAGATTAGGTACAGCACCTCCTGTATTGCCACAGGGACAGATGAATGCAGATCCCACATCAACTCAACAGTAAAAGCTGTACAGAACACTACTTCCTGAAAGAGTTTGCTGAACATGGTTCAGATTATTGGATATGTCTATAAGCACAATGCTTTTTAGAAGCATTTGCTGTATACCCAAATCCTACTCGTTGCAACACATGGTGTCGCACAAGTAGTGAAAATGTCTTCCTATTCAAAGGTGCTTGGACATCATTTTCAGGCAGCATTTTACCTTTATTTTAGTGAGTTTATACTATAAAGATTTTAGAAGGAAGAAGATGCCAATAGTTTCTTTTTCTTTTTAGCATGTAAAATTGAGACAGACACCTAAATAAATAACTATTTTTAATTGCCTAGCTCTTATTCTATGTCTGATATCTATAATTTTTAAATAAGGGATAAAATGTTGCCCAAAAGACTAATTATAGTTATACATTTGTGTTTCCACTAGATCTACAAATCAAAATAGTTCTCAGTTTAAAAGATACAATTTGTATCAACAGTAAAAGGTACTTTCTGGTTCTTCAGGGCCTTACTTTAAATTTCAGTAAGTGTACCAAAATTATCAGCAGTAACATTGTAAACTAGTGATTTTTAACACTGAGTAACATTACAATGCATGGAAACCTAAAACTGTAGGCAACCGACTATGTCACATAAATACATTTGTCATCAATTGCAAAATCTATTTCTATTATATAAAAAAAGCTTATGAGGTGCTAGTAAAACCCATGACTTAAAACCAGAAATATCCCTTACTAGTACTAAAACAGACTGCTTTGTCTGTTTCTAAAACTACACTATTTGTGGCAAGAATCAGGCCTTGTGTAGATACAACAGGCCAAAAACTAACTTCAGGAACAAATACAATATTTTATCTCCTCCCAATCCCTTCCCCCCACCCCCGTCCCCAACCAAAACAGAAAGAAAAAAGGTTTAAGTTATTATTTTCAGCTACAATACCATTACCATAGTGCAGTTAATAAATGTTGCATATCCTCAACACACACAACCTTTTCAGGCCAGCCTTGATAAATAGCAAGAAAATCGAACAGTATCTTAAATACAAAACTTGCATTGAGAT
Organism: Struthio camelus; assembly: GCF_040807025.1. Taxonomy (NCBI): domain Eukaryota; kingdom Metazoa; phylum Chordata; class Aves; order Struthioniformes; family Struthionidae; genus Struthio; species Struthio camelus. The sequence goes on from NC_090942.1 coordinate 204,780,588, forward strand.
AATTAAATTATTTAAAAACAGGTAAATATTTTATGAAAAGCATATTTTATCCAGTATACTTGTGCAGCAATACAAAGAAAAAGACATAAAACAACTGAAAGGAACCCTAAGATTTCAGGCCCATTTCTACTGACCAGAAATACACACAGCTGGACAACAACATATGGGAGTCGAAACCGGGTGGCCTGCTTTTAGAACGTCCTGAGCATTTGCAGTTTCTATTAGGTTTAACGGGAGCTGCAAATTCTCAGCACCTTTGAAAATCAGGCAATAAGGCTTTCACCTTATCCATAAATTAGTAAAAAAAATTTTTTTTCCTCTGATTGCATCTGATCTTACTAATCAACTGCATAACAAAACACATACCTTTTCAAACAAAACAAAACAAGCAATGAAAAGTGCCATACTATAAATTACTAATATCTTGTTACCCATTTCACCATTAACTGGTAACTTAATTTGTTTAAAAAATAAAGTCAGTGCTGTAGTAAATCTTTGTTTTCTATAAATAGATGATTATAGCACAAAAAAGTCCACAAAACAAACAAACAAAAACATATTTATACTGTTGTAAAAAGTTCAGAAACTTGGCTTGAAAATTGTCTGCCAGAAGTAGCAAAATCCTCTTTCTGCAGGTCGTTTTAATGCCGTGCAGCCCAAGGACAAACATCCAGCAAGTTAAAAAACAAAAACAAAAATCCCAAAAACATGTAACAAGGATAGAGAAAGTGCTGCATATAAACCCCTGATGCACCAAAGATTATAACTAGAGACCACAGACTATATATATATACACACATATATATACATATATATATGTGTGTATATATATACACACACACACACACACACACATACATATATATACACACACACACACATAAATTTAAACTGGAACCTTCTCCAACATGAATATAGCCTTTAAAAAATTTTCAAGCTAGTACACAAAATTTATCAGTTACTTCCAATGCATGGGGTTATACATACAGACTCCATGATACAGTATTTCACATAAATGGATTACTATATAACCTCCTTGCTGAGAAGGAGATCCCAAATGCTATTGTAGCAAACCTCCCTCAGCATTAGAGCTGAACTGAAAACTACTAGACACCACAAAGATGCATCATCTTTCAATAACCTAGCTGAGATTTTTCCACTAAAATGGCTGCAGCGAGCTGCTGAGCATCTGTCACGTGAGGGTTCTTCTTCATAACAATTCTCACAAGATCAGGGGGGAAGATGTTGCACAGGTTTATGTAAACCTTCTCCCTGGTGTCTTGATGCCTTGGAGGGTCTTGAGGGATTCCACAGTAAGGTACACGCCAAGTCTGGTCCTGCTGTTCAGGTAGGCTTTGGAAGGCAAATTGCTCATAACACGGCTGCGTGGGGTTACTAGGTAAAGAGTAGGTCTGACGATAGCCGTACGCATCGATTCCATAATTTGGCCTATCCCAACTTCCAAGCCCATCTTGGCCAGAATAAGGCTTTCTATGTCTTAATGGAGAATTATCATATAAACGCGAATCTGAAATGCTGTCTATTCTTGTGGACACAAGGGCTCTCCCCAGATGCATGGTCTTTGAATGTGCTGGACTCTGAGATGTAGAGTAGTCGTTCGGGCAACTAGAACGAGCACTGACTGTTGGATGCTGTAGATGCACAGCCACGTATGGAACTGGAGGTTTGTGGTGATGCTTTGGTTCTTCATGACTATAACTTTGCACTCGTGCTAGAGGCTCATGGTAGCTTTGTAAGAAGGGCTGAGAGTTAAGGCGGCCATGGGGGTGCATATGTTGGCACTTCAAGTTTTCTTCCAGCTGTGGGTCAGGTGAACTCATATAAGAGCGATCGCTGTAACCCACATAGGAATCACTACTACCACAGCTCACGCTCCCTTCACTGCTGCAGTCAGAAGCTACAGAGCTAATCCTGTAATCTGTGTCCAAGGAGAAGCGCCTTTCAGGACTACGTGGACCAGATATACTTAGATTTGAATATGCATTTAGCATAGAGTAATACCCTACGTCCACAGGAGACTCACATTTTGGATACTGGTCATAAGGCATTGGTGTTCCATGATTTTTGGTTGCCATCATCACTGTAGAATACTGTCCCTGTGGTCTTTGATCCTGAGGTGGGAAGTGAACTCCAGATGGAAGGCCGTTGACTAAAGGTGCAGTACTTTGGGGTTTTGCAGCACAGGAACTTGGTATACTAACTAAAGAAGGTACAGACCTGGTTTCCAATTTGTTTTTGGTGGGAAGCTTTTCTTCCAAGTCTTGATAGACTTGAGTCCTTATACTGGGATCCGATTGCCTCTTTGGAGCAACACGCTTCAGCTCAGAAGTGCCTTCATTCTTAGTGCTACAGGGAACACTATTGCTTTTTACCAGTCCTCCTTCACTTGTAGCCTTGGCAGCTGTGCTTCTAGACATGGCACGAAGTTCATCAGCTACAGATCGCTGAGGCTGATTTCCTCTTTCTGGATGATAGTATTTGCATTTGTGTCCATAGGTACATTTCTTCCCTATTAATACAAACATAATGAGATAAAAACATAAAATCAAAATCTGTTAATCATTAAGCAATGGAAATGGCCTTCATTTAAAGTTTTACTGGTGATTTGAAAGATCTTGCAAATGTCTGTGTGTGTCACAGCATGAGATCTAAGATCTCCTTTCTTATGCTGTGGGAAAAAGAGGTGGTAATGTGCTGCAGTTAGAGCTCCAGGCAGATTGACCACTACTACCAGCCATGTTTTGAGCTGAATATGACACTGTCAGTGTGTACATACTTGCTACTACTGCCAGCCACATTTTGAGCTGAGTATGATTGACGCTGTCAGTGGGTACATATTTGCTATATTGTGCCAAGGAGATATACAAGTGGGAAACTTAATGTGAAAATCCCACAGAGTCGTTAAGACCACCAGAAATTCAGTCAAGATGGTGGTGTGCCTGCTGGGATGCTCAGCAGCTAAAATTCAGGCAGCTCAATCCATTTTCTGGAAGAATTATTAGTCGCCTTATGGCCTAGGCACATTAGAGAAGGGCTTTCTGGACCCTGCAGAATTTAGGTGCTGTTTTGGACCTCTTCCTACCAATTATTAACAAAAGTTCCTCCTTTAGCTCAACTGGCAGGTAAAAACATACTCTTTAACTAGTGAAAAAAATCACTGCAGTTTCCACCAGCTCCAGTGCTCAGCATTTCAAAAGTTCAGAAGCTAAGATAACGATGTAAAACCTCTGTTTAAAAGTTTTTTATTTTAGGTAGCGTTAAAATAAAGCAGGAACTTGATCTTCAGTCCCAGCAGTACAGAAAACCGATGAGTTAAATCAAATTACCATATGGACATGGTTGCTTCTTATGTTCTGGTACAATAGGCTTCTTTCTAAGGAAATTGTCCAGACTTGGGCCATGGCGGCCAAGAGGATCATCAGGAGGCATAAATCTATAAAAAAGGAAAAAAAAAAAAGTTACAGAAATAAATAGGCCTTTTCATAATCGTCATGGAAACACCAGAACCTCACGATTGAGTCCCCACACCATAACCTCATATACTTAAATTTTTAAACCTGGGTTATTTGAGATTTAGGGTGTAATTAGAAGGCCATTTTGAAAACACCTGCAGCTAGTGATGTTACTGTATTGCAACTGTGTAAGACCACATTTCTGCTACAGGCACTGCCTGCAGAGATGAGTACCAGAAATAGACAGGTGAGCCTGCTTCAGCCACCTTCATTCTAGCCCAGCTGGCTGCTCGGCAGCACAGCAGGGCTGCACACAACGCATTCCTAAACCACTGGTGGGGCGGCAACACAGGCATCAACTTCTTAAACTGCCACAACTAGATTTGCAAAAATATGCTGTTTGTCTGTACCAAAGGCTCTTACATCAGCATTCAGGCACTCAAATACAGGTGCCTGATTGGCAGAGTACTGAGTCACTCCCACTACAAGTTACTGATAGTAACTGCAGGTGATACTTACGCCAGGTATACGAAGATACCATACATGGATCCGAGCAGATGGCTTGAATAAAGGCCTCCTGAGGGCCCTTTCAATTTGAGCTGTTCTATGATTCTATGATTTAGGAATCTAACCATAGGCACCCAAAAATACTGGCTTGGTATATCAAGAGAATAGGAATCCTATACCGTAGCATACATCAAATATATCATGCACTTTGGCATATACTAAAAGAGGAAAACTTTCTAGAATAAAAAATTTAAAGAAATTGTTCTGGAAATGCTCTGGCAAAAAACAGAGTTCAAATGCTTCTAATCAGAACACCAAATCTGTGACTGACTAATCCTTTTATTTTCCTAATACGTAGCTAATGATTTGGGTAGAAGCTAACAAATTCCTACAAGACTTCAAATTGTCCCTTTCTCAGTTATTTTAGTGGCACGTATAAAGATAAGAACTTACTTGTCATTAACAAATGAATACATCAGCAAGCGTTCATCTATGAACTTCTTCCATTCTGGCTTTTCATTAGCTAGATCCCTGTAGTTATCATTAGAAACAATGATGCCGTCTGACTCAAAGGCCAATTTCACTATAAATCGGTCATCGTAGCATACCACCCTTCTTCCTTGCACTCGACGGGATGGTGTGAACACAAGGATCTTCTCTTTTTCTAATTTACGCAAGATTTCTTGGTCTACAAGGATTAAGAATCAGAAGTTAAAAAAAACAAAAGAGCATGTTTTTTGATTTCCAAACACACTAGATTTGAGGAAGAAAATCCAAGCATTTGGGACTAAACACATCTGAAATAGTCCAGCAGAAAGCGTTGAATGCATGGTATTTGAAGTTAACAGTCAGCAGTCAACTGACAATACTTTCCAAAAAGAAAATCCCAATCCAAACAACAACAACCCCCCCCTCCCCCCCAAGCCCATAACCCCTCCAGACCATTTCTAGAACAACACAGGGGACCTTGTTCACTTTGCTGTGGTTAAAAGAAATACTACTTATCAAAGTGCCCATGAAAACCTTCTCTGGTTGAGGAGGTTAAAAAAAAAAAAAAAAAAAAAAAAGCTTTAATCTTTTTGGACATTTCAGTGAATAGGGGCGCTACCTTGAAGTCTACGAGCTCCTACCGTCAACGGTTTCCCATAACTGAGCTCCTTGTTAGAAACAGACCTCTTCCATCCCTGTGTGGTACCCACTAAGAAGCAGCTTCTGAAATACTTCCAGTTGCTCATATTAATGGGGCTGCCTCATAGAAATCCCTCCCCATCACGAACAGGGGTTGCCACCAGTGCACACAAGGACTAGAAAACCTATATCCTGTAAAAACACGCAGGCTCTTCACAGACTTTAACAGCCTCTTCTAAAAAGACTTCTGATGTCACCTTGTAACCAAATTACAGAAAGGAACAACAACAGCAAATAGGTCTTCTAGTGATAGTAACAGTTCAGAATGTATTTCTCCTTGAAGGACATAAAATTTTATACATAAAACAGATCCAAACAGATTTCTCTTTAATTCAGCTAAATAAGTATATTTAATATTTTGCATAATTCCTTCTTGTTCTGCACTGCCCTTCAGTCACTGAACCAACAGCATTTTCTCTTTCTCCCTGTGAAATATGGAGTTCCCAAGGAGCTTGGAAAGCTGAGCTCAGACTACCAGTGAGGGTGAGCTGAACCAAGACACTGGATGTAGCACCAGCACACCAAGGTCTGGGGCACATATCCTCTTCTGTCAATTCTGCTTGCTATCGCTGCCCACAGAGCGGGCAAGTTTTAAAATGAAAATAAATAAAAAAAACAGGCAATATCTAAAACTGCAGAGGATGCTTGCACAGTGAACACGACCCCTGGCCTTTAATAATGGTTTGCATCTCAAGTAACTCAACTCTTTTGTAGCACAAGAAACTTGATGGGGAACATCTTCCATCTAGAAAAAAGACTCCAACAGGAAGAAATACTGCAATAATGTTACATTTGAGCAATATATTTGAGACACACATTTATCTGCTTACTAGAAAAAAATACAAGATTTGAAATCCAGCCATTTTGTATTCATTTTTCCCCCTTGTGGTAATAAGAGCCTGATGGAAAGCGATATTGTTGCCTACTAAGAATAAAATACCTGCCATGTTTAGATGAATAGCAGGTAACAATAAGAAAGACGCAGCTGTTCTTTAGTCTAAGAGGTTTTCCACAAATAGACAGTTTAGAGCCATCCTTACATCAGACATTTCAGACTTTTTCAAAATTCCAGCTGGCCACATACTTCAAGTGCTTATCTTTGGAAATGGACTGTCAACACAATCTATTTCACAAGACTAGCAGCAGACAGGCTCCCTCCATCCTGATAAGACAACCGAAGAACTTCTATTTTACAGAAGACATAATAACCGAGCTTGGTTTTCCCTGTTTTCAAGGTCCATAAAGACACATAGCAAACTCATTTTTCATTGCTAGAGAACTTGGCAAAGCTAAACCTAAATTCTAAAATTCTCAAAACTCCTTCCTGGGCTACAAGACCATAGCTCTAGCTGATATTACAAATCAATTCTAAATAGTCAAATTTTTATTACTTGGCTGATGCGCTTTCTGAAACCTCAAACACTAGTGATAGTGAAACAACTTGAGCAAGACCACCTCTTACAATGGGCTAATACTCCTCCCTTCTTGGGTTACAGTTTTATTTATTACCTTTGCAATAATCTATAGCAAAGATTTATCTGAATACCTTCGAAGAAAGGCTCCACACTGCCTGCTAGGAGGAGACAAAAACAGCTTTCCAAATATCTTCTTGCATTAACAAGGTATGTTCTAGTAGCAATTAAGCAAATGAAATGAAGTATTGTAAATATCTTTCAGGTCTTTGGAAATGCATGTGAAGATCACAACATGCTTCCGTTTCCTTTTAGAAGCTGTAACTACTATTCCCGTAAGCTTTTTTTCTCCTTAATTAAAGGCAGCCATATCTTCAAAAACAAAATAAAATAACTAAAAAACACAAACCCCCCAAACCCCCAAACCTGCTAAATTCCAGGGTTTGTTTTAACCTCAGAATTCTCCTCTGCTTGAATTTTAGGGCAGGAGGGAGGATGACCCTCTAGCCTTCATAAAGAATCAAGGAATTTGATAAAGAAATAAATACCTCTGCCTCCCTATTTTTTTCCCTGGATAAACATACTTAAAATAAAAATTTCAAAGGCTTTCTCACTTGATAAAAGCAATGATCAAAAGGGGAACTTCTCGCTTACTGTGAGGATAATTCCATTAATTCCAAGTGTAAGGCGCAGTGAATCACTGTAGGTAACCAGCAGACAGGAAAGTCTGGGAGAATCTACTCATCACAAGAAAGATCAGTCCGTGAATCAAAAACTTAAACCTCTTCCCTGCTAATACACCATAGGTATAGCAATTTTTAAAAATGACAATTACATTCTTCAAGAAATAAGTAAAAATGTTCAGTGAAAACTTATGAGGCAAGCAGCAAAGGAGGTCTTGGACAGGGCACTGTTTTTTCTTTTTGCTTTCTGAAGATTGCAATGAAGTTGAAGATACTTTTTATTATAAAGGTTTTCATTGCTAAGGGTTTGTTCATTTGAACAGTACCACTCATGCTGCACAAGGAGCAAAACAAACCAGTGAAAAAAACCCGAGCTTACCTGCGATAAGAGCATCAGGTCTCGACTGTTCTTTCCTCCATGCTGGCACAAACACTGTAACATCCTTATGGCCTCTTTCCAAAAACCAGTCTACTGCCAATTTTATTCCTCGACAAGAAAATACTTCTTTGTTCCCATGGCTGAAACACACATTAAAATTCCAAATTATATGGCTTTGATTTTGTATGACCAGAAATGGAATATAGCATAACATACAGCTACTCATTCGAACCTTGCCCAAACATGGCCATCACTCGCAAAATGGTAGAGGCCAAAGAGAGAGAAAGCAAGAAGGAATACTGAATCTGCCCAAGTCTGCAATATCCGTACACAGATTCCACAAATAAGGCAAATATAAGCAGAGAGAGTTAAAAATTCTCAAAAGTAACATGCATAACAGGCACCATGGAAACTTGATGAGGCAAAACAGTAGGCCTGAAATACTGACATGGAAGAGTGCAATTGATTTAGAAAACACTGGTAGATACACTGAATGCTTGTGGGCAAAGGCAGTAGGGGAAAAGAGAGCAGAGCTCTTGCAGTGGGAATCTTCCAGATCCCATCTAAACAGAGGAAGAAAAAGATGAGAGCGCCTCCAAGCCAAAAGGGCTGCCAAGCACTCTGCAAGACAGACTAGACAAACTAGAGAGACTGTCCAAAATCAACAAGACCGAGTTAAGCTTTTGCGAAGAACTGCACTTAGGAAGCAGAAATTAAACGTGCATGAAAAAAAATGCAGAGAGACAACAGTTCAGTAGAATATCATCAGACAGAAGCAAAACAAAAGATGCACATCTGTTGTGCAATAACTGTCTGAGGTAAGACGAGAAATGCAATTATTTAATTTTCCAAAGGCAGCTGAGTCCTCAGCTGACTTCTTCATCCAATTCTAGGCACCGCATATTATGAAAGACACAGATAAACTGGAACGACTCCAAAAGAAAGCAAAACAAGATCTATGGGAAAGGTTGCAGAAAGCACATCTAGTTAATCTGGAAAAAAGAAGGCAGGCTGTGGAGTCTTCAATACATAGGATGCCATTAAAACAGAAGATGGTGACCAAGAGCTGACTGGTTCCACTGGTAAGAGCGGACAGGTCGGCCTAACCTGCAGAAGGAAGAGTTAAGCAGTATATTACAAAAGGCTTTCTAACTGAGGAATGGGACAACCTGCCTAGGGATGTTTTGCAGTCTCCTTGTGGACGCTTTGAAGAACGAGTCTCACAGCTCTGCAGGGGATGGGCTGCATCCTGTCCCAAGCACACAGGGATAACAGAATTTTTTTCTGCAGTCTCTCCCAGCCCCACAGCTCTGTGTAGCAGAAAAGGCGCACTGGCAAGACAGGGGCCTGTTACTTTTCACTCAACTTGCTTGTCACGTATAGCACGTATACTGCATAACCTGCTTTCCAGAAGGGTAAGACGACACTTCTTGGATCAAGCAGTGATTTGTAAAAGGGACAATATGATGAGGACTAGAAACAGTGATCCTAAAAGTTCCTCCTACTTGCGTGTTTCTAGGTGAATAAAAATAGTAGTAAAACAGTAGTAAGTTATTCATAAGCTTCTTTTTCCTAGTAGGACCATTGTAAAGTACCTGTTACTTCCAGCTTTCTAAAACACAGTATTGCCTACACATTCCTTGATACCTTGAGGGAGCTTGCGTAATTGTGAAACGGACGAAGTGCCACAACAATAGTGAGAAAAAAATTAAAAATAATGTTCAGATTGCAGAAACCTGCAAAGAATATGGCATATGCATATGTGATTTAGGTGGATAGCTATACTACAACCTCTTCTAAAGAGGCTGGAAGCAGGACGTGGAAACATAATCTCATAACTGCAATTGTTACAGACCGCAATAATAGTTTGTGGATTTTAGCTGGCACAGGACACTCTAAAGACAGTTTAAGCTTATCTGTGCCTTTAGGGTTATACTAGGAAGCTCGTCGGGAGCAACTGATGCATCTATCTCAATTCAGCTTTTGAGTATAGCCCTCTGCAATAATACATTCCCTGCTTCCTACAGTAATATGTAATACACTATTACAGTGTAATAACATTGTAATAATAATAAAACATAGGAACACTTTTTTTCTAGGTATGGTTTTATATTATATGTTTATTTTGGGGTTTGTTTGGCTGAAAGAGTAGTAACTTTGTGTATTTCATGACTTCCCAGGAACAGGAAACCAAATTGCACATGAGCAGACATCTGAAATGTGCACGCACGCATACAAAAAAAGGGCCACGACAAGTCACAGGGAGGTGTCATTGGACAACACAAGCACAGGACATGGGTGCGCTCAGGGCTCCGCGGGCAGGCCGAACATGACATTTTTACTTTGACTTGAGCAATCTAAAGTTTCCTCTCTATGTGCTCCAGCATAAGGCCTCCTTTGCAAAGCCTGATACAAGAAGTTACTGTTAATGCTATAAGCAGGTCATGCACAACCATAAACATATTGCAATACTTTCTAAAATAGTTGAGATGGAGTTGTTCCAGCTACTAGTCAAATTCCAGGGAAATCACTCTACTGTTATTACTCTAAACAATCTCCATGGTTTCAAATGGATAAAAACACTTTTCACTCCTTACAGTGAACAAGCTTTTTGTTATACTGCATTTTAGAAACAGACTGTTTCCTCCAGTAAATCTGAGAAGTCATTTCTGGAATGAAATCCTGGCCTCACAGAAAGAAATGAGAATTCCTTCCTATTGCTCTCCATCAGGTTGAAATTCTAGGCATATTTTTACAGCCAGGGAGGACCAGGCAGTTAGTTCCCTGGTTTCTCTCTCGCCTAACACGGACTGTTAAAATCTTTTCATCTAGAACATAAAAGTGAAATACACTTAATCTCTACATGTAGCTGTGCATAATAGAAACGGGAAACATTACAATGCATACTAACTCTTCTGCACTGCTGAGCAAGCCGATTTATAGCTCCCCTAAACCTTCACATTTTTTCTGCTCCTTTTCAGACACACGCCTAAGGTGGCATCTGAGTTGATAAAAATTCCAAATAAATTTAAATGACCAGTGAGAAAGTCTGTGAAAATGACATGTGATTAAAATTTGTCCTTTTCTTCTGTATTGTTGCTATGCAAATTTGGATGCTCTCTTTCTCGTGGTCTTTCTGCTTCATCAGCTTTATGGTACACCATATGATGACAAGACTGAAACCATGCTTCTTCCTCTGAATTTGTTTTCCTTCTGATTAGTTGGAAAGAAGAGAAGAAACGTTTGTACGTCTTTGCCAAGAAGGATATTTTGAAATATCTCTTCCCACCTCAGCATATGAAAGCTGAGAGTGTTCAAGATGACAGGCAGTAATACTGGTTGAGATACTGGAGTCCTGCTTGCTGAGTGTATGCAACCTATCACTGTCAGTGGAAAGGTAGATAAAGAATACTCCTTAAGAACTATCTAGTTCACTTTCATAGTATGCATGAATGGTTCTTTTTACCACCATTTTTATATTTGGCCCATTAATAGCTGTGGTTTTCTTTTTAAACGAGAAAAGAAGTAGTACAACACTGAACACTTCCTGAGCAAAATCAATGAAGCATTTTCTAGGCTAGCAGAGTTAGTAGAAACATGGTAAAACAACTGATAAGAACATTTTCATTTTCTCTGTTACCTTCCTAGCCCCCAGACTAGATTTTCAAGTGACTAAGCTGTTGAAAAGAGTTGTGGTATGCTTCTAAAATGCTGACTATTTGCAATACTTGCAGAACTTCACAAGTGCTCTTATCCAATCTTCAGACCATCAAGGAGTTACCAAATTTGGAAAACCACAGAATATATACGCACTTATCCAACCGAAACCTGTTACATATCAAGATACTTCACAGGTAAAAGTGTATTGATTAGAACCAAGAACAATAAAACTAAAACAGTTATCAGTCTACTGATAAATTTAGAGAGCTGCCAAATTATTTTCTTCCATCATGTCATAAAAGAAAAACAGTGTTTGGCTCATAATATAGAAATACAAGAATTTCCACCCTGGATCAGACTAGTGACTCATTAGCCTGGCAGATTTTTTTTTTTTTTTGGTTAAAGTTCCACTAATTTCCTAATCACAGTAATAATTTGTATCAAAGCATTTCTCAGAGACCTGGGCCTTCTATCAGTCTTGTATTTGTTTCTTATTTTCTTGGTGGAAATATGAAGTGGATAAAGCAGTTTCTAAACCTTTTCCATTAGGCCTTGACAAATTATTCTAATACTTTGAGGTCTTTAAAGAGAAACGTCGTGGAAGCTGTAACATCTTTCAAAATGCCACTTCAGCTGTAGGGCTTCCGCTGTCTCTCACACCAGAGGGTACAGCAAGCGCTCTGTCGCCAGCTGGACACGCGCATGGACGTCTGACAGAGCAAGAGTCATGCACTCGGCAGTCAGAGTTCAGAAAAGACAAAGAGAAGTTATACTCAAAGCTGCCAGTAACAAGCTCCTACCCACATGATCATTACTTGTTGGAAAAATATTTTTATCTAGTGAAGTGACTTCTCAACATAATTTAAGAACCAAGTCAGACTACAAAGAAAATGCTGCATTAAACTGCTGGTGTCACTGGAAGATGAACGTCTTAAATGAGGTTCTAGTACTCATTAAGCTCAGCCCCACAATTTGAGAAGTGGCTAATGCAGTCAAATCGTTAGATGGAAATCACATCTGACATAGATGAGACAAACCAATTCATCCTTTGGTTACGTTGCATGGAGTAACCTACAGTTGTGGCAAAACTTCTGTGCAGACAGGGTACTGGAGAACCTTTCACTACCACCAAATGACGTGCCTTTTGGCTCGCCCACAGGGACAAGACTTAGTGGCCTAAACAGAGATGTCTAATGTTGGTTTAGGCACCTTTGGGTATCTTGTATGTCCTCCAGCTGCTATTCCTGAATGGCCTGGGGCTACTGGGCCTATGTCCCATCTGTCAAGCCAGGGCGTGTGTTTCTGATATATCTAAAACATTCAGCTGCAGGGAAGGCTGGGCACAAAGCCTACCAGTACAGTGTGAAATATCTTTCTGAACGGGGAGTGCATTTAGCTAAAAACAATAACCCAAATCGACACCTTCCTCCTGCAAATAAAAGATACATATGCAATGGTTATTTCAGCTTGCCTTTAATTTGTGCAATGAAGCACCATCAAGCACCATTTAAATATACAGGCCAAAATTTTCCAAAAGGGGAAATTAAAGTTCATTACCCACATGCCTTTGGAATCCTAAGGGTGAGGTTTTCAGTAAAATCTAATTACTCAAATTATTCAAAACAAAATTCATTCATTTTAAGCTGCAAGCTCAGATGGCATGCTATCTATATATATAAACTCAAACGGCATGTGTTGCCTCTACAATTCTGAAGGCGGTTGCCTTAAAAAAAAAAAAAATCTAAATACAGCAAGTACGACATCTGGTTATTTGCTTATCAATGCTATCTTCATGTTGTTCTAATAGTAAGCACAACAACAAGATTCTCGACTTACTTTTTGTCTAGATGTAGGTTTTCAGCAAGAAATTTCTCAACAACAGTACATTAATGTAAACCTGAAACTCATTCTTTTTCCTGTTAGTGATGAAAGTTTAGAGACTCGTGGTAGCCACTGAAAACTACAAATATGAGTCAGAAGCACATAAATAAAATAAATTTTCCAGTTGTCTTTGCAGCTAACAACTCTGTTCCTTATTCCTTGCTTCTTGCCGACAAAAGCTTGTTTTTGGTTCCAGCAAAAGAAGTATCATGACTATTTCATAACTAATTCTAGGCAATCTTCAGAGTTCTAAACTTGTCTTTGAAAAGGACAAGCAAAGGAAAAGGAGCGTGTCAGATACGCTACACAGTTTCCCTCTTCAGAAGGAACTTTCTCTCTAAACCTCAGGAATAAAGAAAAGTCTTGAAATGAAGGGAAAAGAAAGAAGATTAAAAAGCTCGCCTTGGATGCTTCCTCCATCTTAGGAAAAAGAAACATAGAAAATAGATGTTTCTTCTCTTATAACCTGTTAAATCTGGAGAAAAAGGACCTTCTCCCGCCTACTCCAGACTGCTGAGGTTCAACTGAGACACCTCAGGATCTGTGAAGAGCAGGCCAAGGCTACACTGAAGAACAAAGGGCAGATGTAGTGATGGAGTGGTGATGACTGGCTGTTGCTGCCTGGTGAAATTTTGCTTCTTTTGCCTACCTCAGTTACATTAAGAGTAAATTTAGGGTAGCTGGAACTTCAGCAAAGAGGGACACAGAACTGTCGACTGAAACGTGTTTGTTATCCCTGTAGTAACTATCTGTGAAGTTTACACTAAATAAGGTGTTGAGTGCATTTTTTTTTAATGTTAATGGACAAATGCCTCTCTTGCTCACATGGACTAAGGTTCTAAATTAAGATTTTACATTACAATATCATCTAAATGCAAAAAAAAAAAAAAACATATTATGTAGTAGTGTTAAAGCTGCACAGTTCTCCGGAACGCCAACATTCATCATTGATCAAGTAGGGTACAACTGAATCCTAGGTCCCACATTTAGTCCCACTTCATTCTCAGTTGTGGGTAAATGAATGCTACATACTCTACAGCTGCTCCAGGAGTTACCTCATCTTCTGTTCAGCTCTAATTTTAAGTTTATATGTGCAAAAAACAATCTCACCTCTAAAGAATATTCTGAGAAAAGACTGTGTGTGTTAGGCTTAAACATAGTTACTCTTCCTGTTCTGTGAAAGGAACAGGAAAGATCCTGTTTTAAGTCAACAACATGAAAGCTAAAACAACGAAAAAACAAGAACATATTGAAGCATCCAACAAAAACCAAATGGCAATTCTCCAACTTATGGGCTACAAAAGCCACCTTTCTGCTGTTCAGCTGAAAGCGGAGGTCTGTTTCATTCTTTTACACTTTAACCAGTTCATATTATTTAGCCAATATCAGAGCATTGAAATTCGAAATATACAAGATGCATCCGATGAACAGCTTTCAGTTTAAGGGACCAATGACAAGCAATGCCATCTCCAAATATAACAAAGGTTTTCCAAGCAATACTGAATAACCAGGATTATCATTATTTTTACTACAGTTTGCTAAAGAAGGTTTTCTAGAACAGTTATTAGTCACCAGACAGCATACAGGTTGGATCTAGCTGGCAAAAACAAATTAGTCTAGCCCAACCTTCACTCTGTGCTGCCCTTTATCACACAGGAACTCACAAATCTACCCACTGTCACGTGACTGGATGCAATCACATACACAAAAATGCATATCCAGCCTCATTATCAGATAAATCCTTTCTTCCCTGTGCCAGAACTAGCTGTTCTCCCAACTATGAAGATGGTTGGTTTCATCTGCAAGTCTAATGGCAAAAAATCCTTTTTGATCTTTTTTTCCTGGATTAGGAAGCTGAATCAACTCATTTTGCAGCTACTCAGGCACTAGATGAGATGCAGGTGGGGCAGTATCCTGCCAGTCAGGTAGAGGGGAGGCTCAGAGCAAGACTCTCACTCTGTGCCAGTCTTCACGAATGTTTTACAAAATCATGTTCTTGCTTAGCGGGCATACACTTAGTCATGCAGTACAGAGACATGGCAGCACACAGTGTCTACTACTTCAGGATGAGAACAGGTGCCTCACCCTACTTGTATTATTGGATATCACTCACCTCAAACTTCTTCAGAATAACATTTTTCCCCCTCATGCACCAAATAACTCCCTTAATGGGAAACTACTAATTCCTCTTTAAAATAATTATAATAGTAAATGGTACCATCAAGTATGTGTCTTATTGCCTACAACTATGGTAACATGGGAATAAGAATACAGACTGCGGTCTGCCCATCTCTGGGGACATGGGAGACACTTCCCAAAAACATCTCCCGAAGGACTAGTTACAATTTTGCTGAAAGCACAGGCACCATCTCCCATCAGCTAGTTACTCAGAAGTGAGCTAATTGAAAATACCTTGAAAAGGAAATAAAGGAGTAGACTCTGCCAATCTGTAGGTGTTAGGTACTCATAACAGCATCCTGGACATTTAGATACAGAAATTTGAGCAAGATTATGCAGAAATTCACCTGCAGTTCAGGCATTCCACGCTGCTTTGAACACTGTTCTTTTATACGTAAAGCCCAAATCCTCCCTTTTAATTGTTTAAAATGTCCATTTAATATTACCTGATTTCCCGAGGAGGAAAGGATGGATCATGCAGGTCAACAACTGGTTGCACAGCTGGTGTCAACAAGGGTTCAGTTTTTACAGCTATGAGACCCTCTTTGAGGGATCAAGGATAGCTATGAGGGGACAGAATCCGCCTGACCAAGTGGAGCAAAAACATCTTTGCCAACAGGCTTGTCAACCTGGGAAGGAGAGCTTTAAACTGGCAATGACAGGGCAGGGAGATTGTGACCCAAAACAGCGAGGAAGTAGTAGACCAGGATGGTAATCAAGGGGTACTGCGTGACATGGACAGGAGACACCTCTTAATGAACCAAGACAATGCTGAAGGGTACCCACCTCAAGCCTATGCACATAAATAAGGAAGTGCCATGAGGACAGCATGATGGGGGAAGCTCTCTTGCCTTTACCGGAAAACCAGCATGACTGGGTACCTCTCCAAAGTACCTGTACACTAACACATGCAGCATGGGGAACAAACAGGAGGAACTTGGACGTCTGTGTGTCGCTGCAGGGCTGCGATCTCACTGGGATCGCAGAAACACGGTGGGATACCTCACGTAACTGGAGTGCTGTGATGGATCGGTACAGACACTTTAGGAAAAACAGGCTGGGAAGGCATGGAGGGAAGAGTTGCCCTGCATGTGAGAGAGCAGTGGGAATGCATAGTGCTCTGCCCAGGGATAGCAATGAGCCAGCTGAGAGCTTGTAGGTCAGGATTAGAGGGCAGATCAATGTGGGCAGCATTGTGGCAGGTGCTTGCTACAGACCACCTGATCA
Organism: Struthio camelus; assembly: GCF_040807025.1. Classification (NCBI taxonomy): domain Eukaryota; kingdom Metazoa; phylum Chordata; class Aves; order Struthioniformes; family Struthionidae; genus Struthio; species Struthio camelus. The sequence goes on from NC_090942.1 coordinate 204,797,176, forward strand.
GGAGGAAGTAGGTGAGGCCTTCTTCAGACAAATGGAAGAAACCTCACATTGGCAGGCCTTGGTCCTCGTGGGGGATTTTAACCACGCCAACATCTGCTGGAGGGACGGCGCAGCAGGGCACGAGCAATCCAGGAGGCTTCCGGAGTCCACCGGTGACAGCTTCATGACACAGGTGATGGAGGACCCAATGAGGAGGGGAGACGCTTTGGTGGACCTCATCCAAATAAAGAGGATCTAGTTGAGGATGTGAAGGTTGGGGGCAACTTTGGCTGCACAGACCGTAAGATGGTGGAGTTCAGGATCCTGTGAGGAAGGAGCAAGGCAAAAAGCAGGATCACAACCCTGGAATTCAGGAGAGCAGACTTTGGCCTGATCAGGGATCTGCTTGGAAGAATCCCATGGGACAGAGTCCTAGAGAGAAGAGGGTTTCGGGAGAGCTGGTTGACTTTCAAGGACCATCTCCTCCAAGCTCAAGATCGGTCTGTTCCGATGCACAGGAAGTCAAGCAAAGGTGGCAGGAGGCCTGCACAGTTGACCAAGGAGCTCCTGACTAAACTCAAACATAACAAGGAAGCATATACAAGGTGGAAGCAGGGACAGGCGACCCAGGCGGAACACAGACACTGTCCAAGCGTGCAGGTTTGGGGTTAGAAAAAACAAAACTCTCCTGGAGTTGAATCAGGGGAAGGAGGCGAAGGGTGCCAAGAAGGGCTTTTACAAGTACATCAGCTGCAAAAGGAAGACTAGGGAAAATGTGGGCCTGCTGCTGAACGGGGCGGGGGACCTGCTGACAAAGGACACAGAAAAGGCGGAGGATACTCGGTGCCTTCTTTGCCTTGGTCTTTACAGGTAAGGCTTGCCTGCAGGAATTCCAGGCCTCCGAGACCCACAGGAAAGCCTGGAACAAGGACGATTTCTCCTTGTTGGAGAAGGAGCAGGTCAGGGAACACAAACAACTGGATATCCACCAGCTTGTGGGCCCTGAGAGGATCCACTACAAATGCTGAGGGAGCTGGCTGACATTGCAAGGCCGATTCCAACGAACTCTGAAAGGTAATGGGGATCAGGAGAGGTTTCCTGAGGCCTGGAAGAAAGTAAATGTCACTGCTAACTTCAAGAAGGGCAAGAAGGAAGATCCAGGGAACTACCAGCCAGTCAGCTTCACCTCAATCCTTAGGAAAGTGAAAGAGCAAATGCTTCTGAAAACAGTTTCCAAATATATGAAGGATAAAAAGGTGATTGATAGCCTTCTATGATGATATGACTGGCTCAGTGGATGAGGAGACCAGTGAATATTGTTCACCTCGACTTTAACAAAGCTTCTGACACCACCTCCCATAACATGCTCACTGACAAACTGAAGCACAGGCTAGGTAAGTGGACAGTGAGGTGGGCTGAAAACTGATTCAACTGCCATACTCAAAGGACTGTGATGAGTACCATGAAGTCCCCTATTGACTGGCCTCCAACTGCTGTGCCCCAGGAGTTGATACTGGGGCCAACACTGTTTAGCATCTTCATCAGTGACCTTGATAACAGGGCAGAGAGCACCCTCAGGAAGTTTGCAGAGAACATAACATTGGGAAGATTGGCAGATACACCAGAATGCTGCGCTGCCGCTCAGAGAGACCTCGACAGACTGGAGAAGTTGTCCAACATGAACCTTGTGAAGCTCACAGTGACATGCCAAGTCCTGCACCTGAGGAGGAATAACCCCATGCACCAGTACACCCTGGGGCTGACCAGCCAGAGGTTTGCAGAAGAGGACCTGGGGGTCCTGGTGGACAACCACCGAACATGAGCCAGCAAAGAGCCTCTGTGGCACAGAAAGCCAACGGTATCCTGTTGTCAGCAGGTCAAGGGAGGTGATCCTTTCCATTTACTCAGCACTGGTGAGGCGATGCCTGGAGTCCTGTGCCCAGTGCTGGACTCCCCAGTACAAGAGAGAGAAGGATATACTGGAGCGAGTCCAGTGAAAGGCCACAAAGATAATTAAGGGACTGGAGCATCTGCCATAGGAGGAGAGGCTGAGAGAGCTGGGATTGTTTAGCCTGGAGAAGAGAAGGCTCAAGGGATCTTATCAATGTGTATAAATACCCGATGGGAGGATGTAAAGAAGACAGAGCCAGACTCTTCTCCATGGTGCCCAGTGAACAGAGAAAAGACAACTGGCACCAGCTGAAATACAGGAAATTTCACTTGAACAGAAGAGGAAAAAAATTTTTTTTTTTTTTTTTTGTTCCCACGTAGTGAGGGCAGTCAAATACTGGAACAGGTTGCCCACAGAGATTGAGGAGTCTCCATCCTTGGAATATTCAAATCCTCACTGGACATGGGTCTGAGGAAGCTGCTCTAGCTGACCCTGTTCTGAGAATGGAGGTTGGACTAGATGATCTCCACAGGGCCCTTCCAACCTCAATGATTCTGCCATTAAAAGGCGGTGGAAACCAACTGTAGACCTGTTGATTTGATTCTTGGACACAGAAGATTAAATCAATTAACAGATTTGTTTTAAGGCCCTGTAGAACAGAGCATGTGTTCACATTTGGCTCATTTTGTAGAGATGGATGCAAAAATAGTTAAGCACAGGAAGGTGCATATCCTAAAGATTTATCATGCTAATAACTGAGTAAACCTTAAGGAAAGGCCGCCAATTCTGAGCTACTTCTGGAATATGTTTGGTGCAGCTCACAGGGAAAGTCATACTTACGTTCACCCATCAAGTCTGAGTTGTGCTAACTAATAATGCCCCACAAGGCATTTCAGAGCAGCTGAAAGCCACCACAGAACAGCGAAGCTAAAAAACACTAAGAAATGATAGACCGACAGACAGTAAAATTATAAGTTTCCAAACCAGCAGCTCTGTTTCAGGAAACCAAAGCCTTTTGAACATTTACAGAAGTGATACAAAATTATGTGAAATGCAGTTGCAACCCATTTTAGAAGTCTCTGGATGGCTTTTAGGTTAAATACTTGAATAGTGTTTACTCAGTTAGAATGTACTACTTTTACAACTCAAGCTGGACAAAAAGATTAGAACAATATGGCAGGTAGAAAGAACTCACAGGAATACTGCATTTGGAAAGAAGCAATATCCATAATTTATGGACTATTCAGTTTTGCTTAAATCTAAAAAAAGTCACCTTGTTGCCATGAATAAGAGCTACATTTAAATCTCACTTTAAAAAGTCCTATTTAAAGGAAACAGACACGATTGCGAGCTAAAAAACCAGAAGCCTTTAGCCCTGAAACGTCTTGCACCGACTTTTATTACTGAACTAATAAAAACCACGTCAAGTCATTAGGAGACTAAAAAGGACCTTTTAAACTGTGGTGCTACTAATAAAATAATCCTTATGAGTCATCCAATTAGTCACTAATCAAGTCATCATTCATATTAGCCATAAAACCATTTCTGAAGATCTCTTTACCCCTTCCTTGCTTCAGTTTTTAACCACTGAGGAAATGAGAGCTTCCCCCCCCCCCCGACAAGCTTCTTGCTATACACCTAGATGACTGGTCAGAACGGGTGAATGCTCAGATAAGCGTTACCTTTGGGCATGTAAGTGAAAGTCTAAAGGTACACTAGTCTCAGGAATTAATGGCAGTAAAACCTAACTCCTAATCTGACAACCGACACTGAAATCTTATAGACAGATTGTTTATCATAGAAAAACCTACCAAGACACTTATCTTCTAAGTCAGTTACTGTTTTATAACTTAAGAATTCTTACACCTGCTTTACCCTACTATATGTAACAGGTACAGCAATTTGCCCATAGCAAGACTGCCTACTAAAGGTTTGTTAAGCGTAACAAGAAGTACGTACTAGATAGGCAGTGGGAAGGGGAGATCTGATAGCTGTCAACATCGGATGATTGACATAATTAACCTATGGCTGCTTTAACAGCGAGTACAAACCACTGCACTCTTACTGGCTTCTAGCCTGATTGCAAAGATTTGCATACTGTCTGGTTGAGGAAGAAGCTTGCCGCATACAGCAACCTGTATACAATTTTAAGCAATTACACAGAACATCAGTGCTTGAATTAGACAAGGTATTTCTGTTTCCATTTAAATATATTAGCAAAAGCTTCAGGGTCACATACCTCATTGCCACATTGCTGCCATCAATAACTATTGGCCTCAGGTTGTCACCATCCTCTGTCACATCTTCCTGCAGTGGAGACTCTGACCTCTGAGACTCTATGGAAGACGTTTCACGCATTACACTAGTGCTAGCATTACTTACAGCCTGGTCAGTCTCAGTTTTATTTCCAAGTTTGACAAGTTCTCCCAAAATATCGTTTATTAAAGCATCAGTACCAAGTTTATTTAGTACAAGTTGAACCTGTTCTTCAGAGTAACCCAACTTAAGTGCAAACTCCAGTTTGGTTTGATATTCTTTCACCACATCAGGGGGCTTTCTGACTTCCTTAGGTACTATCTGAGCTTCTTCTATCCTCAAGTCTTGCAAAATCTCATTTCTTTTTAATATATGAGGCTCTAAGCAAGGAGATCGGCACAGTTGTCGGTGAGTCTTAGGCAGTAACTGTGATTCTGATGCAGTACTATTCAGTCTCTCCGACTCATTATCAGAATTTGTGCTTTCTTCAGAGTCACAGCTGGAGCTTCCAGATGTTTCTTCAGATGCCTCCTTGTCTGCATCTTCCTTCCTAGAATTAACTTTATCCATCGTTGGCTTCTCCACCACTGACCAAGGTACAATTGCATTTATTTGGGTGCCAGTGCTCCCCACATAAAGATGGCCTAAATCATGCCCTAGATGATCCTTCAAGCCCATGAAGCTGCTGCATGTACTTGACTCCACTTTGCCGTTTTTCTTGTATTCCTGAATATAAAGTGTTCTGTGTTCCTAAAGAGAGAACAAAAACGTTGCAGCTGATTACGTGTCTTTCTTGTTTTTTTTTTCCTGCTGTTTCCTCAGAACTAGGTTTTTGGCTAACTCAAAATTTTCTCATTTCCAAGGAAAAGTGCTGTTTCCTTAACGTCTGGATTTATTCTCTCCCAGAAGAGAAATAAGATTTTTTTTAAACATGGAAAACTTTTTTTGGAAAAAAACTTTTCATAAGAAATATATACAGCTAAGCTGATGAACAGCTAACTCTCTGTTTTCTAGGTGTATCAAATGTTCCTGCTTAAACATTTTCTGAAATGAAATGGGCTTATAAAAGAGTGTGAAATCAAATACTACAACTTTTTTTTTTTACTGTAATTCTGTGACAGAACCCTTGTCCAGTTTTAAAGTCATCGAGATATTCCATCTAACTTAAGACAATATTGCAACAATTAAAAACACCCTAAAAACTACTACAGCTATAAAATAAGAGTACTAGTAAAACTTTTTATGATGAACAGAAACTAGCATAACGCTAGATTATCTGGCATGCTAGGCAAACATAAATTGTCCTAATGCAGAAAATGAATTAGTGATACAAAAAAAAATTAAATAAAAGCTGATCGGCCTTAAAATGCATTATCAGTTCAACTGAATACAACCAACCTATTTCTGAATTCCCTTATAAAGGGATAGTTAAGACAAACTAACTGCTTTCAGAATGCAGCATTACTAACACATGTAGGATTTGGAGGCTTGGACTGATCTAATGTCCAATACAGCCAACAGCAGTCTTTCAATGATTTCAACAAGCCATTAATCAAGCCAATAAAGCAACAAAATTAAAAATTAATTTCAACTACTGCACTAGATTTGTACAAGCCTTTCACTAGGTCAAAACCTAAATACATAGGAAGAAGTCATCTAGGAAAAACAGAAGAAGAAAAGTTGCAGTTTTCTGCACCTCTTAACACCAGCCGCATCAGTTTTTCTGGAGGGATTTTGCATAATGGCAATTATACAGAAAATAGCTACCCATCACAAGGTTTACCTCCACAGTTTATGTTTAAAGGTAACTTACTACATCTTTTAGATGAGATCTTTGGCTAAAGTCTCAACTGCTTCAATAAAAAAAAAAAATATTTCTCATAGAAGAAAGTAGACCCCATTGAACAATTGTACTGCAAAGAAAAATCTACATTAAGGGAAGACTACAAAATAAAGAACTCTTTCACACTTTCATTTTACAAGGCAAAATATAAAAGTAAGAAATACATGCAAAGGGCTTTGCTTAAATTTGACAAACACTGTACAGACAAGATTAATAAAGGAGGTTATACTGAGAAAAAAAAATCTCTATATCAAGTAAAATGTCTTGATCTACGCTATGTAAGTTACTAATGTGTTTCATCAAGAGCCAAGATCTTTCTCTGTCAGCAAGGACATTAACTCCTCCTCCCCCTTACATGTTAGCATTTTTAAGAGTGACCAAGTAGTCTTAAAATATAGTATACTGTCCTCTGTGATAAAAAACTGCAGAGCATAAATAGAGAAATTAATCCAGGCTTGTCTCAAGACAAATGAAAGATCAAGTAATAACTCTAACCCATGACTTAGTAAAAACAGATTCTATAGGCACCGAGGGTGAAGAAATCACCAGTGTGGTGGAGGGTTTTGGTAAATTAAGTTGTTGCACCAGATAACTTCACCATTTTCAGTTTAAAAATCAATCATCAGCATTTTCCTCTTCAGTGCCTTCATCCAGCTAAGACAGCTAGGAAAGAAAATATGCCACCTTAAAAGTTTTATTTAGATCTGATTTTGTTAAAGAGAGCAAGGTTATAACACTCTCTCAAGTAACCCATCAACGAACGTTACTTTCTCTTAACCTGAAGCCTTAGGATTTCAAGTAACACCACAGATTAAACGCAACGAGAATTTAGGAAGTGAGCCTTTTCACATGGTGATTTATTAACTAATGTAATACACTTGATAGAACAGTGCTAGTAACAAATCACAACAATATCCCAATAAAAGGATACAGTTAAAAAAACCAACACTGTGGCCTTCACAGAACTGATACCAAAAAAAAAAAACCACCCTCAAACAAGAAAAATCTATTGGAAGCAAGGCTGCTTAGCAACCGGCCTTTAGTTGCTAGGATGCACTCCTTTAACATACCATCATGAATACTAGCACAGTGAAAGAATAATTTGGTATGAACAAAAGCCCATGAAAAAGACTGGGACTTAAGTGCGTCTGGTTTCCCCTCGGTGAACAATGCAGCTGCCAACCCAATCTGGGAGCGCCGACATCATTGTTCCACGAAAGCCACAATCTGCTCCGGCTGGAGGAAGTATAGTTAATAGGCAACACTTTTAAGCTGGACTGAAAAGTTGAGCTGGTTCATGTACTGCTGCCACAGAATACACTGAGATAATGGGTCACTGCCTAAATCCATGTACTGTGAAATGTCATTTTAGCATTGAACTAGAAGTAGAGAGAGGGTGGGTGTTTTTTTTTTTTTTTTTTTTGGAAGCAGGGGAGGAGGTTGGACATCAACAGCACGTAATAAACAAATCTTGAAACACACAGATCAGAAGGCGGGTTTTTTTAATGTTACTTCAAACAATACTTAAGTCATTCTCCAATTGTTTCCTTATTGAAGTTTTGTAAATGCTTTACAACAACTACAGTCATCATATCCTCCATTGCATTAAAAAAAAAAAAAAAAAGTATATACGTGTACTTGAAGATACAACACTATACGAAACACTTCAGATGATCTGTACATCAGCTATGTGTGAAAAAGGCCATAATGAGAGATACTTGTTCCTGGTGGGGAATGTATACAGAATAAGCATTGCTTTAAGTCTCTTGTCAGTCTCGTTTCACTCCAATAGAATTGCTTCCTTTGCGCAACTCTACTGTTTACGAGAGATTATTTAGAGTAGATAGTAATAAGAGCAGCAGCTTCAAGATCTGCCATTGATAGTATATAGTCACCATATTATAGCTTGAAAAGGGTAATTAGAAGTGACACACCTACTGCAAACCCAAAGCTAAATATTTCTGAAATAATTTGCATAAGCAGTGCACTACTCCTGGAATTTGGCCTACACCCTGCATGCAAACTGTATTTATTTTCAGACAAGTTTTTACAACATCTGTGAACTTTGCACACCATATTTGTGGTTAGCAGCATCTCTTAGAAATGCTAGACTTTGGAGATCCCCGCGTGTCCTTTATGAGATTCATTAATTAGAAACATGAAAATCAGATGTCATTGCTAAACACTGTTGGAGTTGCTTAGTTTATCCGGAGCAGGTTAATGAAGAGCAATTTGCCAGCCAGTCTGTTTGAACGAATTTATATTCCAAATATACACTAGTGCACCTATACATAGGATAATGAAGCTCACAAAAAAGCAGAGAAGGTCACATTTATTAAAGGGTAACATCCAATATGAAGAACTCCTTACATTCTTCACTTACAAGGAACTCATTATGCACATATGGTTTTAAAGTATGCTTCCTGATACAAGGCAATATAGATAACAAAAATATCTGCTACAAGTTCTGACTCAAATCAGAGCCAGAAAAAAAAAAAAAAAGTAAAAAAAATTCTTGCCAAGAAAAGTCTTTAGTTTTTGGTCATGCTCACAGTTGAGTAAATTTTATTAATTTTTTCACGAATAAAAAAAAGCAGGTAAGTCCCAATTCAGACATACCTATGACATCATAAACTTTTAAGAGGTTAAACTATAATCTCCGACTAACTTGACTATTAAAGGCCTAAAATACTCTATTATTGAGTCAAAAACATTTATTAAGTATAAATGTAACACTCTGGATGAACACTGTAGAACTGTATTCTTTTTCCATTTCTTAAGACACCACTATTTTCCACTAAACAGTAATAGTAATCAGCTCATTAATCCATTTCACACAATACATTACTATTGCTAAAGAGGATGTGGGCAAATAGATCTAATCTTTTAATATATATTCTGAATATTTTCCACTTACAATTGAACATAATAGTTTAATGCAAATTTAGTACATGAAGGAAAACATAACAAGGAGTGAAACAATATCTTGTGGCAAAACGTAACAGCAATTGTGTATTCTCAAAAGAGCTTCAAAGTTTCTCAAGATACATTCTACAGTGAAATAGTTCATCTTGTTTTCACACAGGAATATTATTTTTTAACTCTTCTAAACAGTAAATGGGAAATATTTAGATCACAGCTTGTTGAGACTCTAATTACGTGTCACAAAAAGAAGTGCATAGCTGATCAGAAAGAAAAAATGAATGTAGTAAAGATACTGCAACAATGCAAATAAAATAATGAATATGTAATAAATACCTACTGCTGTAGTTTCTATGTATTTAATTACCATTGTATTTCAGCGAGTGCTGTTGTCTGCATCATTCTATCTAACAAAGGAAGGATGTCCCATTGAACAGATTGGTTAATGCTCTGGGGCAACAGATGTCTACTGGAACTGCAGGAGACCAGCAACTGGTGGCCTGCCCATCTTCTGAAAACTTTCAATAGACTCATGCATATGTTCACACAATAGGGCATGTGGTAGAAATGCAAACCTCTTTTTAACCCTTTTATATGCCCTCTTTGCCTCCTAACTGATATATGAAGGTCTTTGTTTTGTTTTGTTTTTCCTTTACAGGATCCTTGGAACACAGGCTCATGGAGTATACAGTGTTTGTTCTTCAGCCTAACATCTAAACTCAAAACATAAAACAAAACAGATTAGAAACTTTATAAAAATAACCTGGCTAGATTTGACACATCTAAGAATAGCACAAAGCCTTTGACTAGAAAATGTTCCCACCTGAGAGTAGCCTAATGCTGCATCTTACATTGTAGTAACTTCACATATCCCACAATGGAGCCCTTCCTACTTCCACAAATATAGTAAATGTCATCCATCACATGGTGCAATGGAAAAGTTAAAGAAAAAAGAAAAAAAAACCCCACACACCCTCTTTTTTCTCTCACTCCCGAATTAAGTAATAGCACATTTGGGAAAACAGATAACCATCCATAACTTAAAGTTGAAGCTTCCCCTTCCCCACGAGGGACTAAAAGAAAATTTGTTCTGTTGGTATACTGTCTACTGTTTTCAAGTTCTCGGAAATACAGCATTATTGATGCTCTCAGAAGTTCCTTAATAGAACGCATTGTGCTAAAAGATCACTCAGTCTTCAAACATAAATGTTTTTCTTTCCATTTTTTTTTGAAGACACACACATAGAGTGTAAATCTCAGCTGACACACATGCTAGTTATGTTGTCAGAATGCAAACTGATGTGCTGAAACATCAGAAAGGCAAAACGTCCTATTTCTGCAGGGAAAAGCCCATATACTTACGTTCGCTGGAAAACACACAGACATTGGCTTCTTGTAGCTGTTCCAGAAGCAACTCCTTAACACGATTGCGGCTGCAGGCTTCAGGCAAGCAAGCAGAACAATGAATGGATGAACAGATGGACCCGCAATGTCTTTGCTTAACCTATTGCCGAGCGGCATCAGAGCCAATCACAACCCGCATCGCTCACAATTAGTTGGCCAGGCAGATGCAAGGCAACCTCCCCACCCTGCATCAGGTTTGGAGGTTTCTAAGATAAGCAAGTTGATGTCATTCTCAGGGTCTGCCCCGGGCAGCATGTGTATTAACGAGGGGTGTGCAGCAACAATAGGCCATACAAAAGAGACTAGCAGGCAGCTGCTGTATGAGAGCCAGAGTCATTAGGGAGCAGGCTGCCAACAAGAAACACCTGGCTTGGGCAGACTTCAGCTTCTCCTCATTGTTTCTAATTCATGAAACAAAGAAAGGAATTATTTTTAAGTAGTAAAAGTTGTGAGTCCCTATTAAAAAAAAAAAAAAAAAAAGCCAAGCCAACCCCCAACCCCACCCCAAAACCCAATCCTAAAGAATTTAATCCCTTCTATAATGGAAGCTAACAATTCTTTGTATGGAAAAATATTAAAGAGAAATAAGATCTATCAGTAACTACTTGCATTTCCCTATTCTTGTTAATAAAATTAGTCATATTGGTACAACACACAAAGAAACATGGAAGAAGCCCACACTAAACACAAACATATTCAGAAACCACTTTCTGATTTTCCTGACACGTTACTGCATCAGTCAATAAAAGTAATAAACTTGCATTTGTATGCAACTGTAATAGTGTCCTTATATTTCAGTTTCAATGGAAAGTGAAACTGATTACACTGAAAACATGTCATATTAATTCACGGAATGATGGATATTTTTAATCAATGGCATTGAAACATTAGGGCACTTGATAGAAAGGAATTATGAACCACCCTTTTGTTCTGGAGTCACTCATACTTGTTTGTAATAGAACTTCTTTTCCTTTTATTTCACGGGTCTCTTCTAGATGCCAAGATCTTTGCAATGAAGAAATATTTGAACAAAAGTCAAAGCTGGCTCTATCCTAGCTCCTTTATTGCTATTATTTTTATTGAGGTAAGCTGCAAGAAAACCCAAGCGCAAAACAAAACCCAAGAATTCCAGTGTCCCTCCCTCCAACATTTCCAAGACCACATGCTTAGTGATATAAGAAAAGCTAGGTTGGATGTCTGCTAAAAAAAAAAAAAAAAAAAAAAAAAAAAAAGTGATGTGGGCCTTCATATAAAAACTAGTCATTCCTGGTAACTTTAGTGAAGATAGCTCAGTGCAGATAAGTAGAGCAGCTCTGAGGAGATTCTCTATTGTCACAGTCACTCAGACGAAAATCTGCAAAGAGTACGTTTACTGAATTTCAGCATCATTACATGACTAAGCAGTATCGAAGACCACAGCAGTAGCTGTCCTCTGCTTGGGTGGAGAGGCAGTCTACTGGGAAGCATCTACTGGGATTTAGAAAAATGTGAATAGGTTTGTTAGGACTGTATGAGTAATTTCCCAAGCTTTACGTGGATATTAAGTTATTCAGGATAGTAAATGAAATCACATACCAGCATGGTATTACACTGACGCATTTATCGTGCACGCGGGATATTAAGCTACAAATCAAAAGCCCAAACTACAGTTTCTCTACACCATCCATTAAACACTAAGAACAGCCAGCTACGAACACTACTTTTTTGGAGTTTTTAAAGTCAGAGGCAGGAGGAGACTCCTCACTAATTTCTGCCACCATGAACACAAAGACTGAGAGAAAGCTATCCATGAGCACAGTGGGAAGCCTGATCTCTAGCACTGGATTAAGCTTCTCTGCAAACAGTGAATAAAAGCAGTGATCTGAAAAAGCTAATCAGTCCCTGCTGTGGTATTTAGACTACCTTAGTTGCCGGTATTGGATAACGTTAAGCATATTAAAACTTCTGTAGACAAAATAAGAAGCCAGTCTGGCTTACCTATGTCTAAGAACTGCCCTTAAATGCAAGTGGGATCAGTTGGCTAGTCATTAGTTTAATATCCCTCCAAAAAGTGCCAAGCAGTCCTGTTGTAATACCAGAAACGCTTGTTTTGGCGGAGGATACTTATGATCCCATTTATGTACATCTGTAACAAAACTTACTGGCACAAAAGTGGTGCATTTACGGCTCTACATGCACAGCTAGGACAAGTATATGATCTGGCTTAAAAGTCTGAATTAAAAACAAGGTTTTAAGAGGTTTACTTGGGAAGATATGCCCCTCTGACATCTTCTACAATAATAATAAAAATCCCACAAAATAACTTTCCACACTCCAAGCGCATGTCTTCTGGGAACCAAATCTAAACTTTAGTTGCTGATTAATCTTCATGCTAATGCTATATTGCAGCACTGACTACAATCAAATTGAAACCAGGTAACCTGAAGACTTAGGTCATACAGTTTCATTTACATAGAGTATTCTAACAAGCTGTAATTGCATGGAATTAAGAAAACGTTTTCTAATTCTACTTTTTGCACAGTATCAGTTACTTAGAGCAGCCAATTGTCCTTGAAGACTCTTTTTTTTCCAAATCTTCCCTAAAGGAAATTGTGGTGTTCAAGGTTTACAAGATGCCAGATCATTCTATTAAAACATGCTTGTGATGACAGAAAAACATTAGGACAAAAAAGTATTCATATTACGGTTTTAACCAGTATACTAGATTTCCTACTGGGAACGATGAGGTCAACAAAGAAACCCTAGTAAGAAACGATGCGAATCTCTTGTCACATCATGACAGGCTACAATAGCATCACTAGAAAGTGCACAATGCAGATGAACAAAGAAAGCACTACTTCTTCTGCTAAAACCTTCAAATCCAGTAACCTGACTGATTTAGCAATCTCCTATTACCATATTTAAAACACAAAAATATTATGAAGAATATTATGAATATTATGACTGTATATATATATACAGTCACTGAAATATGCCATAGGTAACAACACCTCAAATTTCTGGTCTTTCAAGATCAGTTAAGCAATAAACACCTCTATTCTTGTGGCTCAAAGATCAGACATTGTGCATTTCTCACAATGCACTCATCAGGTCCCCACTATAATTTATTTAAACAGCAGGATAACACAAAGTCATGAACTCATCAGAGGTGACAAGCCCCATGGCCTTACTTAGGGACTTAATGGGGGACGGAGGTTTCAGGACAGTGCACAGCAAGGTGACAGGGCACAGGCTGGGATGCTGCAGGGAGACACAGACCAGGGTGAATCTCTCAGCTGGGCAAGGAGTGGGAAGGAGAGAGTCCCCTTCCCACTGTGCTGTTTGGTATGAAAAGCACACAGGGGAGGATCAGAAAGACCAAAGGAGGGAGAGCTGGGGCAGCTGGGAAATTCAAATAGCATAGGCTGAAGATATTAGGGAAGTGCTGCTATAAGGGAAGTAAAAAAAGCTGCCAGTTCCAGCCAACTCTTGTTATTTCAAACACGCTGAAAACAAAGGCTTATTTAAAAAGAAATGATTTTATACAAGCATACAGAACGGTCATTCTGTAATTCTAGCGGGATTGTTGCAGTAATTAGAAAGAGGACTTGTCCCACTAAAATATTTATCTTTTATTATAGAACTTTACACTAAATTTCCAGTAATAAATGCTGCATTTGCAAGAATACACTGCACAAGTTAAAAATTAATCACATACCATTGCATTTGTGAAATAAAGACAAAGCTTGTATACTGCAGACAAAGCTCACTGCTGCGCTACTGGGAAACATCCTACATTTACTCTTGTACTTAGGAACTGCAGTGAACTGCTCATCTTTCAAACTAAGAAGTGGCAGTATAATAGAAATTCCTCTTCACCAGTTTGTATCTTAAGTGATACAAACTATCCCAGGTATAACACTTTAAAGCACCACTTACCATTCCTCAAAATTAAGTACACTTCTTTCTAGACTGCATCTATATGCAATCACAAAAAAGAAAAAAACCCCAAAACCAAAAAACCCAAAACCAAAAAACCCCAAACTCTATAGCCATGCAGAGCAGTGAATTACATGACCAGTAAAATGTTCCTGGAATTCAGGGGGGGGGAAAAAAAAAAAAAAAATCAACTGATACTATGATACAGATGAGTGATGCTATTCTCTAGGCAAAGAAAAAATAATATATAGCATTTTTCAAAATTTCATTTAAGTAGTATCAACTGTATTTTCAAAAATAGTATGTTCACCTGTAAAAAAATATATGGAAACACTTTAAAATGCATAAAAACAAAGTGGCAAAGAATATTCCACTTTTGGAGAGAAGACTCAGCTGCCTGTAGTTATGTTTAACATTTAATAAAGCAGAGATGAATTTTCCAATAGGACCTTCTCTTAAAAGGGGGTTAAGGAGGTCTATAAGTTCTAGTGAAAATCTTCTAAATCATTAATATTGACTGCATGTAAGACTCGCACAAACTGTTGCAACATTCATCATGACATCCTCTAATATTTGGTTTAAAAAGAAGAGAAAAAACTTCAGCGTTACCCTGAGCAGCAATTACTTCTTTGCTGACTACGGGTATAAGTAGCTCCAGCCTTTCCTCACCTGTGGGTAGACAAAGGCCATGAGCATGCAAGCCGTTTGTCATGAGATGACGCAGTGTCCACATGCAGTATCCAGCTAACAGTTTGCCTACCTAAGGAAGCCGTTAGGCTTCAGCTATAAAAATCAACTGTCCAGAAAGCATAAAGAAGCATTCTGCAACAGGAAGAACAGTGACATTGCCCTTCAATATCACACTAAGGAGTAACTCCTGATATGAAATATATTCTGAATGAAAGTATTTGTTTCAGAGAAAGTGAACAGCTTTGATGGTGTGACAAAACAAACCACCATATTTAACTAAGAGGATAACGAATGAAAAAGTAGTTGCTTCTGCACCATAACAGATGCCTGCTGTTAGGCATGCATCTCCAATGCTTCTTCCACGGTATAGGATTTTCCCATGTCCAAGTGGAGGCTTGAACCAAGCTCTGGTTAAAAGCAGGAACAAAAATACAAGTCACTATAGACATATCTGCACAGATAAACCAGTGTGCACACACAAGACTGCATTATCACAGAAGTCTTGTTTCTATAGGCAATAAATCACAGGACCAGAAAGTCTTGATTTTGGGGGGGAATAAACACGTAAGAGCACTCCATCAGCTACATCAAGAAAAAAATTCTGGTTACTATACACATAAGTAGTTTGACTATTCCCACTGTTTAACCAGATAAGGTAAAATTTTGCAACTATGTCCATATAGGTAGTTTCTTTTACTCCTTATACCACTTGAGCCATGTGAGAGCACAAAAACCTATCCTGCAAGTCTGACTTCAGGACCGGTGTCTCGGTGTTTCCTGTCTAAAATGCAAGGAATATAGATTTTTTTTTCTTCCCATAAATATGCAAGTATCAGGGGAAAATACAACAGCTGTTACTAGCACTGAGAAGTAGGTATAATAGTTTTTAGCTGTCTAAGGCTGCACTTTAATCCAATACCTTGTATTTATTTCTCCCCGTTCAGGGGATGCAAGAGCCTGAAACTCCTTAATTATTAAGAAAATATATTCAGATTAAAAATTATATTCAGAGTAAGGTATATTATATACATATAAATATATATATGAATCACACACCCCTGGTTTTCAAATTCCAGTGTACAGATACTGAAATGTAAAGCCTATTTTTAAACAATTGCAAAAGAAAGCCAAGAAAAGTCAACCTGCTGTCAATCTATGTCTATATGGGGTCTTCTATCTCTACTGGAATTTTTTTCAGCAATTTGCAAGTTGAAATTTTGAACTGAATGATTTCAGCAATTTGCAATGTTGAAAAGCCGTCATGCACTAATCTAGACGGCTGTTGAGCAACTATTCTCACCAATATCAGTACAGCATGGAACCCGCTATATGTTTCTGCAACAAACCAGAGAAATGGTGTTTATCTTTTAAGATAAATGCCAGAGAGCACTCTGTTTAATTTCTTTCTTAATTTTAAGAATTGAAGCAGACACACAGAGATACAAATCACTCTAGAGAAAAAAAAAAAAGTTTCCAGCAATGGATGCTAGATTTGATCTCTTCCCAGTTTTAGAACGAGTCACACTGTCTGGACGCTTTCCGAACATGAACATTTGGATCGTCCAATTAACCTTTCTTGTGACAATACTGGGCGGCCAGACAAGACCTACAACTATACAAAGTGTACACTGTCATGCTTAGCAAGGTATATTTATTCAAATTTGTTATGTCAGAACAAAATCCTCTTAAAAGAAACCAACATGGTTACGTGAAAAAGTATTCCCTTCATTTAAATACAAATTTAAGAGACTTAGCTCGTCAACCTAACAGCTGTTTTCTGTACCACAGACTATTATTAAGAGTTTGAAAGGATCTTCAGAAAATAGGCCCTTTAAATTGTCTAATAACATGGCCAGGTTGTGTTTCAGGTCATGCTGCTGGCAACAGTGTTCCATAATCTCCAGGTTTCTGGACTGAGTTCAAGGTGTTGGTTGGACTCTGTGTAGCCCTAAACGGCTTCATAGGGCTATGCTTATTTGAGAGACAATTCCTTTGCCTGTACTACACTGCTGCAGTTGTCATTTTGGACCCGAGCCTTCTTGGAGAGAGCTGCCAGCAGTGGATTTTCTACAAGACTTTCAACCTTGCAATTTACTCCTCCTGGGCTGAAAGAGGGAGAGAATACAGCAAGGTCTAATTTTTTTACCCAGATTTAGAAAGGTAAGAATCAAGATAGGTAGAGATGGTAGGATGCTTTGTCAAGATACACTCAGTACAGAATTCTTATTTTCTTCCTGGGGAAGCTTTTAATAGAATCGATAAGTATTAACAATAGCCAGATCTTATAGTGAGTGAGTTACTGTAACTGCAAACGGAACTTCAAAAATAAACAGAAAGAAAACAGCTATACAGTAGAAGTCTATTTGACTACCTGCCATTATGGATTTTCTTCAGATTTACTTAACCCAGAACTCAGAAGAGACCACTAGAAGTCTGCAAACAAAATAAGATACATCAGTCTTTGAAATCCTAATATTTTATCCATTAACAAAGCAGTTTGTCCACTTCCAATAACCTAACGTACCCCAAAAAAGACAAAACAACTGGCAGTGATTTTACATGATCTTTGTAGGCCTTCAATTACAGTCTTTCCATTCCAAGCTCAAAATTTTGCAACTTTTAAAGTAGAAGTGAATGTTCCAGAACAAATTTCCTTAGATTTAGCCTCCACCCTACAAATCTTTTTTTCTTTACGTTGGTGAGCAGTCCTGTGACTACCTGCACAGATTCTTCTGTTAAGAATATCTCAAGCCTTTTTTTTGCCCCTCAGTTCACACATTTTGCTTTTCATGAATTTAGATCTTACAATAATAACAGATGGAAATGCAAAAATTTCATTCAGAACTGGTGATGCCATTCACATTTAGAATGAAATAATCAAGCTGGAAGGGATGAGCTAAACTTTACAGAGCCTGCTGGAGGCAGTTTTTGTAGCGGTCTCACTGAAAACAGTTTTCTTCCCAGTATTCCCACAGATAAACTGACGAATGCATCCAAGCTGCAGATGAACAATTCAAACCGCCTATGGAAGTACGTTGAGCATAGGAAGACGGACCACTCTTAGGATGACAGCATCTATTCTCATACTAATGAGTTTATCCAGGGTTTCTCTTATGACAGATGAACACCTCAAAAAGTAACTGGTTAGCAACATACTACCATCTGAAATTTAGCAAGCTGTTCTTACCCACAAAGAAACACAGCCAGAGTCACTTCTGAGCAAGCCGACCAGTCAACCCTCAGGTTCACAAGCACTGCTAGACTATCATGTATTGGTACCATCAAGACAGAACTGAAAAGAGTACGGTTGGTTTGTTTGTTTGTTTTTTAAAGTAGTTCCATGTGAACCACAGACTGCAACCACAATCTCATGAAACTTAGGAGGATGGAAGACCGTCACTAAATACTGAACAAAACCTTATGGAGAGGCCATACATGGAACTAACATGATTAAACTTAAAGCCAAAGTTCAGTTATTTGGAGTCTTGAAAAAGACTGCTGGATTTGCTCACCAGCAATTCCACAATGCAAACGCACGCTAAACCTCTGTGAGGAACTGTAGTCCAATTATTTTTAACTCATCAGATAAAGGAATTAGAAACAGTTCATTCAGAGAAGAAGGCAGAAAGCTCACAGAAATAGTGAGCTGCAAAATATTCAAATAAACAAAAATATTCAAATAAACTTTGAATGAGTCTTGGTAATAAGGTCAAACTCCAGCTAATGGGTACCACTTAAAGTCAGTCATGAGCAATGCAGCCTTCTGTTTGAGCACGATGAAAGTCCTATTAGTGCCACGTGTACATGATGCCAGGCGTTATTTCTCCTCCCCCTGCAACCGCTAATAAAAAAGCTAAAACCAGATAAATGAGCGAGTGATTGAAGAAATAACAGCCGAAGCAGGAAGCTCAGATTTTAATCCTTCAGCAATATGCATAGGCTGTAGCTCAGCAACAACGTCAAGAAACCTGGACTGCAATCCAACAGTGACGGTTCCAGAAACAGTAACAAGTCCAATTTACAGCTCAGCAAGGCTGGCAAGAACCCAACTGGCAGCCCAGCAAGAATGGCAGCAACAAGCCCAGAAGCAGCTGCTGTAGAGACTTTTAACCCAGGTGCACTGCCCTGGGCATTTGCAAACCACAGCCTTACCCTAGCCAGAACAAACCATTTCCAGAGGTGTATCTGGCAGTACAAGTAGTACATACTGGAATTCTTGCAGAAGGAGAAGTCATCTCAGGTTTTCAAATCCGTTGAATATTTTAAAGTGGAAAGGCCTTAGGCAATATTGCTACAAACTTTGAGGCTTTCAGACCCTCCACTTAGACAAGCTGGAGATCACCATGACAGTGCTGATGGTGCTTTAGAAGCGAAACGCTTCTTACCGAGCATGAGGCCATGTATCAGTGCTTGGTACAGGAAAGACCATGTAACTCAATGGCTCAAATATCTTTAGAGATGATGAAGGATTCAAGGACCCTGTCAGAGTCAGGTTATAGTCAACTATAATCACTACTAAGAAAGTCCAAAGACCAGGTTTTATTGATACCAGCTCCTTATGTTAACAGTTTGCAGAACAAAAGGAGAGTCTCAAAGTAGCTTCTACTAAAGGAACTATAATCCATCCCTTTTACAGCCAAGCTCAGCGAAACCACCAAATTTTATCAGTCCTAAGATAAAAGGTCTAAGTCACAGCAGAACAGAGATTTTTCAACTCATCACAAAATTTGAAAGCTTTATGATCAGTCAGATTACATTTTACTTTGAAAGCTGACTCATTAATTTCTCAACTTAATGCATTATTTGTTACAGCTCATATGGGAGGATGGCACACATAAAGGGTCATTTAGGAATTATTAGGACAATATTTGTCAATTGCTAAAGCACTCAGAGATTTAAGACCCCAGCCAGCCTCTGAGCTTTACATGCCCACAGCAAGCAGATTGCTTTTCAGGTATTTGCGATAACCTGTGTCACATTTACTGCTCAACAGCGCTACACCTCCAGCTTCACTAACTTCCCCAGTCTTGGCACTACTTTGCAACTTTCAACCACCTCTTAAGACAATCCTTTCACACCAAAAGAAATTGCTCTATTTTTCTATTGGGAGGATCATTAACATCAGTTGAAGTGTCCTGCATTCCCAACCACTGAGCGTCTTGCTTTGTCTATCTCATTTTCCCTTGCTACCCTTTTCACAAAATAGCAACTTCTGATGAAGTACTTTCTCCTTAACATGGCTTTGGTTTCCCTACTATTGACCCTCAAGTAAACTGTAATTTTCTGAAAGAACACATTTTACACACAGTTTGTACAATCTCGTAGAAGGATTATGCAAGTGGTATGTTCATCTAAAAGAGCTCAGATCAAAATCACTTTGGTCCAAAATAGAGGTATTGGGAGCTGTATTTCCTGAATATGTATGAGCTTTCTAAATTTAAAGAACAGACTGACCCTGGGAATGGTCTAACAAGATATATAAACAGAAGTCTACCTTTCCAGGGAGAAAGATGATGTTTGTAAAACTTTCAAGTGTGACACTAGTATCATAAATAGAGCAAGAAGAACCTTAAAATGGCAAAGCAGTCAAGACAGGTACAGTCTCGAGTGTGCCTGTGAGGTGAACCTGGAGACAGGAAAAAAAAAAAAAAAAGAAACCCTGAAATGTCACAAGGTGAGCTTCTCTATTCCCCTGTGGTCGACTTTGAAAAGGTTTTCTTTGAACTTTTCTAGTCAGGACAACAGACACACAAGTCTGAAAATTAAAGTATTCTTTAAAAACATTCTTCATTCTTGAATCATAGAATAATGGAGCTTTAGTTTACCAAAAAGCTAAAACAAATCCCTAATGTGGGAATACAATCTCCTTGCAGAATGGGAAAGTAAAAGGATGGAGTGTCAAGTCTAATTTCATACCAAGCAAAATACCACTTGAATTTTGGTAGTGTAAGCTCAGCCTTTTTATACAAAAAGTAGGATCTAGGCAAAAGTATTCAATCCTGACTGAGATACATAAAAGAAGAAAGCCTGGTTTATCTAAGCAAAAGACCCTAAGGTTACAAAAACCTTCATCAGTTTCTGCTCATCATTAAAATGACATGCTTTTTGACAAAGCCTGAAGAAGTTATGCAACATGTAAAGATGCAGAGCTTTACAGTGAGAAACATCTGTACAGTATTCCCCCTCCCCAACCTCCGGAGGGCTGCATATTCCACAAGACCCACAGAGGCAGAAACACGGCGGGGGCAGGGGGGGGGAGGGCAAGCCTTGCAGCTCTACCAGGAAGGCTATTCTGGACATATTACAATTGATCTTCTATTTGCATGCTAACTGGAAATGACTATACGTTGAGATCATGAGGTACGAAAAATGACTCCACTTCTTGTTACACCATCTTACTACTTTTGTTTTACACTTTTATTATATACTTTTTCAATATACTACTTTTAACATACAGTTCAGTATTAAAAAGGTGCCAATTCTTTCAAGCATAAAAATACAAACTTGTTCAATCAGTGGCTTTATAACTTCAAGCATATGGTAGAAGTAACACGTTTACTTTAAATACTTAGCATGCTTGAAGACAGGATTTTAAACAGAATTGTACAGTACATAATAAGAGGTATAACACAAAATTATGCAATAACTTCAGCCAAAGAACAAGCACTTAAGTCTCTTCACGGAAACAACTCATTCTGTATAACATCTGTTTCTTACGATAACCCAGATACAGTTCTCAGGACCACAAGATTTAAATAAATAAATAAATGAAATATGTAACTGTCTTAATCACTAATAAGGCTAGCTGCCATGGCAACAAACAGTACGGAAATGAGTGAACGAAGAAATGTCTCTTGAATAGCTTAAAAAAAAATTCTGTCTATATATCTACTTCCTAGATACATAAGTGACACCACATTACAGGCAAAGGAAGCAGAATAATATTTACGGAACAGGAAAAATATGATAAATAAATTTTAAGCCACAACTTTGTCACATGTTTTCCAGCTTTCTTCTTAATTATTATAACCCCCCCATTCTTCCGTCACTCTCCTTTTAAGTACGTTGTGTTTCAGCTTTTAAGAATACGTAAAATACGTACTGTGAAAATTAGCCAAATTCAGACTACTAACTTCTACTAAAAAAAAAAAAATCCCCTGAAGAAACTACAGACTTGACGTGTCCAAGAGCAGAAGTGTTTTTATAAGTACTAGTTCAAACCTTATGGATCTCATGCAGAAAATATATTACAAATGACAGAATCTTGCTCAATAAGAAATCAAACCAAATCACACATACCAAACATGCAGTTGGTTATTTTATCCAGAAATGGCTATGGCGAAAAACTGACCTAACCTAAATAAGTTCTCAATTTCATTACAGTCTGACTTTCAGTTGTCTTGTTTCGACTCACAGGATATTTTCAGCTGCACATTGGATGCATAAAATCTCATAGAAAAAATAAGGCTTTTGACCTACCTCTGTAGAACTGAGCAGTAAATAGTTTCATCAGAACTGCACCACATCTCCATTGTTTTCAAGCCCCATCAACTGCTAGCCTGGTTCCCATCAAAGAAATGAACGGCTTTGGAATACCACTCATCTTTTTACAGACTGGTATAATACAGAAGAGTAAGAGGTCAAATCACACCAGTGGACTGTTGCTCAGCTCAACATTCTGCATAAAATGCAGCGTCTACACAGATGAGTCAAGTCTGGATAGTGACTGCTGCCCTACAGAAGTCTAGTGAAATAATAACTATAACAGCCATGTGGGACTAAAACCATAAATAAGGCAAGGTTTGTAGTAAGGAGAAATATCTTCAACCGGTTTGACTACCTCCATTAGGAAAAACAGGAAAGCGATATGCCACAGAGTTTTTCCAATTTCTTAAAAATGATTGGTCTAATTAACAAAAAAGGGGAGGGAGAGAAAGAGAGCTCAAAGCAAAAAAAAAAAAAAAATCCCAAATCAAAAAACCCACATCAGCAAAAACCTTCCCCCATAAAAATCTTTTATGAAGAAGTAGTAGAATCATTTTGTCAACATACCAAAATAGCTGTAAACTTTAGTTTATGCCAAGACCACAAAATTGTAACACATTGTCATTTTAAAGAGGATTTGTTTCATTCACTGCGTTACACTTCCCTGAAGAGGAATCTCACCATGGATCATCACCAGAGAGAAAAATTTGCTCATTAAGATTTATCCAACATTGTACTGAAGAACTGTTCTGCTAAACTCAGTGGATTGTTCACAGGCAAATGCTAGGTGGTAAAGGAAGTACCCTGCCACTTTGAAAACCCACATGTACTCAAATGGTTTATTTCCTTTTGATATCGAACGACTGCTACACACCTAGCACTTCCCCAAGCACACTGGTATTCGCTAACTCCCCTACCCAAGACCCCCAGTTACAAATGATGTCTCTGCTTTGCAAACACAGACTAAGAGGACAAGGCACAGGGAACAAGGCATTTTCACACATCTGCTCAGGAGATGGGAGCGACTGTTTAGCAAGGTGGGTTTAGCTGTTTAAGCCAACTTTCAGCAATAACCTCTAGTTAGGGTTATGCGGCCCTGCGAAAGCTACCAGGTCGGCCACGCGCAGCAGCGCCCAGTGCGCCACAGTATCCTGCCCTGGAGGGCGGACAAAACCCCCCAGCCCGACCAGGGCAGCGGTACCTGCCCGACAGGACTCGTATGTGTCTGCAGGATCGAGTCCAAGGCACGTAGGTGAAAGAGAACTTTCTTTTTAAAAAAAAAGAAAAAAAGAAAGAGAGAGAGAAACCACAACTGAAAAGCTCCGGCTGGCTCTGAGAACAGCTCAGCTAACGCTTTCAGGGGGTTCGGCCTATCCTAAGTCGCTATTTGGTTAAACAGCCCAAGCCAACTTACGCGGCGAGCGCTCCTGGCCGCGCACACGCGGAGAGCCTGAAAGCAGATCGTCGCTGCACTCAGAGAATGACTTAAACAGAAAAAAAAGAAAAGGAAGTCACAAGCACGGAATGACAGACTAAGTATAGCACCTGAAACTACTACAATCCTTCTTAAAACCTCAGTCCTGGAAGCGAAACGCGCCCCTCACCGCAGCCGCTGCCGGGGCCCCCGAGAGCGGCCGCAGGGCAAGGCAGCCCCAAGCGCCGCCCCCCAGCCCCCGCCGCCGCCGCCGGGGCCGGGGCCGCCCGCTGCCGCCGGGGCCGGCGGAAACTTCGCGAGGCGCCGCCGCCGCCAGGCCCCGGCAGGCGGCCAGGCGGGAGGGCAGCGAGCCGCGGCCCCGCTAGGGCCCCGCTAGGGCCCCGCCAGGGCCGGGCGGCGCCGTCCCAGGGGGAAGGGGGCCGTCTCCTACCTGCCCGGGAAGCGCCGAGCGGCCGATCCGCCTCGCCTCGCCTCGCCGCGCTGCTTGCCCTGCCGTGCCGCGCCGCGGCGTCCGCCGGCCGGGCGACCTCGCCGGGCGACCTCGGGGAGGTGCCGGGGGGCAGGGCCTGCCCGCCACGCCGCCTCCCCGTGTTTACACACGCGCCGGCCAGGCCCCGGCAACGAGCGTCACTCGGGGCAGCCTCCGCCGCAGACACTCCCCCTGGCTGCCGCCGCCATCGCCCGCCCCGCCCTCGCCCCGGCCCCGTCACCCACTTGCAGCGGCGGAGCCCGACGCGGCCCCTCCTCCGCCTGTCGCCGCCGCCGCAGGGAGGCTGAGTCGGCAGCCGGCACCTGCTACCGGGGCTCGCCCAAACCCGGCTTCCTCCTCCCCATGGCCAGGGCTCGCCTCCCCGCTCGGCGGCCTGAAACACAGCGCCCGGGGCGAGGGCCGAGCGGCGGGGCCGGCCGCCGCCTGGGCTCTGCCCGGTGGGCGGTGTCGGGGGGCGACGGGCCGGCGGCCATGTCACGGGTCCCCATGGCGGGGGGCGGCGGCCATCACGGGAGGCGCAGCAACGCGCCTGCTGAAGCAGCGCGAGCCGGCTGGTGCCGGCGGTGGGCGGGAAAAGCCTGTTCTGGCCGCAGCTGCCGGTTGCAGTGATGGCGGCGGGGCCTGGGCGGCTGTCCCTGCGGGCTCTGGGGACACGGGGCTTGGGTTGGCGGTCTGCGGGGTGAGCTGCCCTCCGCCTGCCGCCAGGTTGCCCTTGCTCTTCTGCTGCTGCCCGTTAAACGTCCTGCTGTCATCGGACAAAACCGCAAGGTGCTTGAAGACGCGGGCTATGCCGTATGGCCCCACGTGAAGAAATGAAGATTGGGTGAGAGCTTATTGCCAAAGATCACAAGCTGAGCTTGTGGCAGAGTTGGTAACAGTCCTGGGAAGCCTATCTTCAGTCCCAGGCCCTAGTTACGGGACGTGTCCTCCCACCGCACTGTTGCTTTCTCACAGGCTAAGTGATCTACCTCACTCCATCCTGCTGCGCCGTCTGAGTCCCTGTCGAGGTGGCTCAGCGCCAGGAAGGTGCCTAGACGCTATGAACGAAGCTCTCATGCTGTGATTACAGCCTGCTAGCTGGCGGAGCGCGTGCAAGCTATAACATAAAGCTGTTGCTGCTCACAGACTTCAGGATGTGCATATAATGGTTACTCACTCTTCTTCTACTACTGAAGTTTATAGTTCTTCAGGTGCCCAGCAGAGAAGGGGCTAAACTTCAAAATTTTGCACCTAATCTATTCAAACCCTACACAGAAATATGAACCCTAAAAGGCTGCTCTGCAGGTTGTATTTTTCTCGCAAAATGTGATAGATTTGCTTGGACAAAAGATTCTAGAGGAGCAGAATTGTTGCTTCAATAAACTGCCTCGTAGAGCTGCGTACTCAATGCATAAGCTTGACGGCATGATTTTGTCCATTCGACTCGCTCAACTCTAAGTCTCCAAATTCTCAGTGTATCTCATCCCCGGCTTCGGCATGAGTTTGGAGGGTTCAGCTCATGGCGTGGGAGGCTGGCTTTCTCCTCTGCTGTAGTTCTTCAACTAGGTGTGCAGAAGGAGTTCAAGACCTCTCTATTCAAAAAAAAAAAAAAGGTTGTTCCCTTAGTCCTGAACATGCTGATGCTGTTTCAGAAATGTGAGAGTGGTGTCCAAATGCAACTATGAATATTAGTTTAAAGGAGGAAATCAGTGAAAGCAGGACTAAAGAATTAAACAGTTACTTGCAGTGCTACTTTAGTGCTTAATATGGAAGTCTCTGCCTTTCAGGAGTGCATGAGTCAGTTAAAAGCACTGCAGTACCAGAGAAAATGATTGTCAATTATCAGAATAAGAGAACAGAGTAATACAGAGTGGAATTGATTTGAAATTACTTAAAGTCACAAGAGAGTTTCACATTAACTTCTTTTCCTTTAGTAAACTGTAATTCCAGTGAGTTTTGTCTGAAGGATCTTTTTGATATTATCTCCTGTTTCAGAAGGGATTTGGAGACTAGATTCTGTAAACCTGTGGTACATTTGCACTTTAAAGCATGCTGATTATAAGCCTGAGTTAATTTCAGTAGCTGCTCAGATACGAGGTTTACTCAGAATGAAATAAGGTGCTTGATGCCACGGGACTGGCAAAACCCCGATGCCGATTTTTTCTCTATTGCCTTCAGAAGCAAGTTGCTTCCCAATTAAGACAGAAGTATGGGAGTCACAATCTCCATTTTTTCTGTCCCATCACCACAAAGCCAAATATGGGAGTAGTATTTGAAAGGGATCTTTGCAGGAGTTAAAACACTGCCTCTCCCCAGGACCATCAGAGGCAGGGGATTCATACGCTCCTGGAACTTCCCACAGCTCTCTTCTCTCTCTGAGTTTTGTTCTCCATGGTATGTTCACAGTCTTTCTCACATTACTCTTCTTCAGGTTTTGCTGAAACCCAGGGTTTCAGTAGCTTCCTTGAGACTTTCACATGTTGCACAATTGTTTTCCTGATCAGCAAATAGAGGAAGAAATTGTTATTAAAAAAAGATAAAGCACCCGTGAGCATGTTCAGTACTTAAAAGCAAGAAGAGGGAAACTAGGACCAGCTACGCCTTTCTGGAATCAGCATCTCCTTCATTTCCAGAATCTGTATTTGTGTAACTACAATATAGCAATAGAGAATGACATGTTCAAAAGCAACACATTTTTTCTAAAACCATTCTCCCATACATTTTAACTCTAGTTTCCCGACTATATTTTCTTTCCTGAGATTATGAATCTCTGTTAAATAAGACTTGCTTTAATAACTTTACATCACAGTTGCCTTTCTTAACAAAAAAACCCTACGTTTGCATTTGCAAAATTTCTGTTCCTTCTCAATTATGTTGTGCGTTTAGCCTGCCATTTCTGGTCTCACCTTATCTAGCTAGAGCTGGTTTCTCTGACTTGTTAATTTTCTGCTTGTGGCCTTGAGAATACCTCTTTTATTCTTGCAGTTGTCCAACAAGGTGGCCTGCTTGGCCAAGTAATTTAATGGAACCTACCACCCTCCAGCCTAAGAAGCCTGTGTGTCGTGCTTTTTGCTACAGCAGTCTGCTTCTCTCAGGTAACACCTGCTCAGAAGTCTATTGGTCTAGCCTGTTCTTGAGATTATCAGATATGCCATGACAGGTAATTTCAGGAGAATGTCATGGTTATTAATGTCTCTTTCTTTTATCTTTCTAAATAGCTACTGCTTTACTTTAAGATCCTGGAAATTAAGTCTATTTCCTGCTGGCCTCCTGCCTCAGTCTTTTGAGTAACTTTTGCCAGTAGACCCTCATCCCGTTTTTTCACTCAAAGCGTAGTTATGGTCCCAGACTCAAAACTGACATCCTCCACATATCTAGCCAGTCTAGCTCTTTCTTTAACCTCCAACAGGCATTATTTTTCTTCTCAGCCACTACATTTCTTTAAGTTACTTTTTCATTTCTCAGAATCTTGTGCTTCTGCCATTATTTGCGTAGAAAAGCCTACATACTTTATATGACAAAGCTGCTACGACAATGTACGTTTTGTTAATTTATGTTACCACAGCAACTGAGTCATGCAAAAATGTAATGTTACGTTGTTTGATACCGTTCCTTGTTATTCTCATAAAAAGCTACAGAAACATGCTCTGGATACAGCTACTATGGAACTGGTGCCTGGCTAGGTAGACAACCATGCCTGCAGAGTAGATACAAAAGATTCATGTCAAAAGGGGTGTACCAAATGGGATCCTCCAGGAATCCAAATCCGTTACTGCTCAGTTCTGGGAGGAATTAAAAGTGTGTTGGAAGAGGGGATTAGGATCCTGACAAATTGCAAAACTGGTCTAGAAAACATGAAGTGGGGGATAAAAAGCAAACTGCTAAAGTTAGGCAGGTACGAAAAACTACACAAATGCAAGAAGAGGAACAACTGGTGAAAAAGAAATCTTTCAGAAAAGAATCTGGAGTCTACAGTAAGTCACAAGCTAAGCATGAGTCAGCAACATGATGCCATTGCAAAAACAGTAAACATCCCAGCAGGATGTTCGTACAGGAAGCAATCTGTTGGCTCTGTACAATACTGGTAGGACATCGGCTGAAGAGCCAGCTCGGTGCACTGTAGTTCAAGAAGTATGCAAACAAACAGAGGACAGTGCAGAGGGCAACAAGAATGAGGACTGGGAATGAGACTGGGAAGGCTTGTTTATGCTGAAGAAAAGAAGGCAGAAGGAAGACATGCTAAGAGTCTTCATATACTTGAAAGACCATTGCAAAGAGAAAGGGAATAATCTGTCATGGTGGGTAGAGTAAGAGGTAATGGACTTAAATTGTGTCAAGGAGGAAAAGCTTTTTTAATGTAACATCAGTGAGACACTGCTATATATTACACAAGGTGTGGTAGTGTCTCCATTACTGGAGGTCTTTAAGGATGCACTGGACAGATAGTAAGTACTATTGATCTGGCACTGGAATTGAAGGACAGAGTAGGTGACTAATCAAGGCCCATTCCAGACTTGTTTTTCTATGATTATATATAATTCGAGGCTCCTGATTAATCATCGTTCTTTTATCCAGTCCCATTGTACATTCTGTTTTTCTTTTAAAGTAGGATCCCCAGTCATTCCCGTGCCCTTTGGAGGACACAAAATATTTTGTCACATTTTTCCCTGAGTGTGCTCACAGACCTTTGTTATTTTCCTGTCTTGCATGCAGACTGGTGAATTGTAGTGCAGTGAGCTGCTAAGGTAACTCTGATAATTTCATGTGAGTCAAACATGCAATAAAAATTACTTAGATGACTGTTGTCAGTCTGTTCAAATGCATTCCATATTAAACCTTACATAATGTTAACAGAAACATGAGATTCTGTAGACATAAACTTGATAAAATTACTCATTTCATAAAATATTAATTGTATCCCAGACCTGCCTTATACACACAATACTAAATTCCGCTGTCTTCACTGCCAGGAACCCTTAGAAGTTTTCGATGTGAACTTTACTTATTTTCTAGGCATGATTTGCTGTTGCAAAGCCTTATGTCATTAAAAAAAAAAGTTTAATGTTCATGTACACATTACAATTTAACATAAATAGTTTATACCAAGAACAATTGGCATTTATTTACTTGTTAGATCTGATAAGGAACAGTATGTCTGATAGCTTCTCTAATTTTCCAACCACAATAACTGGTCTATTTAAAGACACTATTTATTTCTATTAACTTTTGCTATTATAGTCTTAAATCATGCCTATGAAAATAAGCCTACGCACGTTTTGGACACCCTAGAATTGAAAAAGCTATTTTGGTAATTGCCAGTGCTGAATAAATTGGCAGAATAGCAGAACTGGTAAAGGACAATGTCCATAAGGAGTTTTAGCCTAACAACTTTCCCCCCTAAGAACAACTTTGTCAAGTTGTCTAGTTGTTTTATCCTTTTAAAGAATGAAGATTTTCTTCCATTACTGATTGCCTGTTACAGATTAATAGTGTGCTTTTCCACGCGGAACACGTATTGCCCATTTCTTTTACAGACGCAGGCCCATGTGCTTACACCTGTGCTGATCAACATACTCATAACTGATGTGGAAAAGGAGGTAAGGAATTAAGCAGCGACATTTCATGGTAATACTAGTTTTTTTAGGTCATAAAAACTAAAACCTAACAATGAAGAACTATTGTAGGACCTCATGTGAGGCAAAGGAACTCAGAGTTATAATAGAAACGTTAGCTCAGTGTTCAGCAGTGGCTGAAAGACATAAGTAGATATTAAGAAAAGAACAGAAAACATCATTATGCCGCTGTACAAGTTTATGGTGCTCCTATTTTCTGAATGCTGCAAGCAGTTCTTGTCTCTGCATCTCAGAAAAGATAGAGAACAAGAAAAGAATAATATGGATGAGCAAAGATATGGAACAGCTTCTCTGTGAGGTGTGACTGAACAGACACACTCTCCAGCCCGAAGAGGACACAGCCAGGAGACGATATGAGAGAGGTATGTAAACCATGGATGGCATGAAAAAAGTGAATAGAGCAGTCAGCCTCTCGTAATAGAGAAATTAGGGGGCATCCAATGAAATTGCCAAATGTTAGGATCCAGAGAAACAAAAGGAGAAATTCACTGGAAGTTGCAAAGTGTTCAAAAAGCGAATCAATAAGTTAATGGAATAAAAATCTCTCTAGAGCTATTAAACACAAAGGTGCAGAGATATCTGGTTCAGGAGAGATCTCTAAGACAGCCCCAAGCTCTAATGTCCAGCCCTGCTGGATCCTTTGTATATTTGCTTAGTTCTTATGTTCTGCACAGGACATCTTCAGCTGGCCGCTGTCGGACAGGACCCTGGGCTAGGTGGACCTTGAACGTTTGTCTCTGTATGAACATTTTATTGTTTATAAGCCTAATTACTGGGAAAGCTCTGAAACCCTTTGACTTGCTTTAGGTTGTGCTTCTGCGATCTTAAAGTATTGCGGGAGATGCATAGCCTGGAAAGTGATTGAAAGAATAAAGCAGGAGGTAGAAATCTGCCTTTGACAAGTCACAGCATTTCTGTTAGTAAAAAAGATAGTGATTGCCTCCTACATCCATGGACTTAGGCAACATGGGCGGATGCCTGCCTCCATTATCACCTTCCCCTTGTTTATGAAAAAGCAAATCAACGTCCTAAGGCGCTTTGAGGCCGCAAAATGGTCAGTAATGTGGGGGAGGGGTAGGGAGAACCAGTCAAGAAATTCCCTTGCTGTGCCTGTCGGAGAGCGAATCAAGCAAATGCAAAGCTGCTTCCTGCCGCTGGGAGACATCACTGGGGGATCCCTGAAGTGGGTCAGAGTGGGTCACGCTCTCTGCTCTGAGAAATTCCAAAGCATCAGCGAAAAGGAGAATTATTCACTGTCAGCATGTGCAGAGACATGATTGAAAACTAGCATGGGAATCTTCTTCCCAGCAGAGAACAAGAAAGCAAGAATTTGACATTCGAAAAAGAGGCTGACTGATAGGGATATTAAACAGTCTTTCACTTACCAGGATGCATATGTGTTGGCTTCTGGAGGCCAAAAAGGACAAAAGTCACCATGAGCAGCAGCTTATTGGAAAACTGTGAGACACTGTATAGCGAGAGGAAGAATATTAGTGCTGAGGGGTTCTTTGTACCGTAGATCCCCTTTAGACTGCGGAGGGAGCTGGGAGAAAGTGTAGAGAAGTGAAGAAAGGCAGCGTTGGCATAAATGAAATGATTTTGTCACCGTTTCTTCCACTGCTGTAGGAAGGTCTTTATTATCCCAGGTATTCATTTAAGGCTACTCTCTGTGCTGCCGTTAAATAAATGGAGGAGAGAAGAATACAGGAGAGGAAAACGCCTTCATCCCATTAACTTACTTTTGGGTGGTTTTATTCTGAAGAGAAAAAAAATCAGATAAGAATAGCTGCTATAGTATTTCACATTTTCGGTCAAAAGCCTTAAAATACTGAGTAGTTTCAAAGGCTAAAGTTTTACAGAATTTTTATTATGTAAAATAACTTTTATTTCCATTCTTATCTGCAGTTTTTGATTTCTTGATTAAGAAGAAATTTTCATTTTTAAATTACCTTTAGTTTATCTTGAAATATTTTAAACCAATAAGGAAAATGAAATAGGGCTTGGGCAGTAATTTTCAGAAAATCAAAAGTTGACCTTAACCATTTTATTTGCCTCGCAGAACTTCCACTAAATCAAAATCTCCTTGTCTGTATAGGCTCTATCTATGCTACAGGACTTAGGATCTCAGGTCTACGAGGATGTTGCACCCATATCCTGGTTCTATGGAAATAACTGTATACTTTGATTTTCAGGCAAACTAAACTCAAGGTCACAGACCAGAAGAGGGCTTACTTCAACAGCTCCTCTGGTCCATATAATTATGCTATTAATATTGTGGGGCTTATTGCAAGTATGGCATTCCTTTGGGATAAAGGTTACCTCAATGGGGAAAAAATATCCTGTCAGAAGGCTGAATGTTTTCTCAGCCCCATTAAAAAAACATCTTTGGCCTGACTGGAGAAGACTGCAGGCTGTGCTAACTCAATTCAGCTGGTAGCTTTTGGGCAGCCCTTGTTTAACAGCATAGCACAGCTGCGGGTCAGCACCGCTCCAGCAAAAGTCAGTGGTGAGGGCAGAAGCAGCCTCTGGCTTTTTGGCTTTATGCCGCAGTCTAGGGATTCTTATCTGGCCAAATAGTACAAAATGGGACTGCAAAAAACCTGGTTTTGCTGGGTACCCGCATTCAAGAGAGCTCTTTAGGAGCTATAATAACATTCTCAAAAGGATATCATGAATTTGAAATTTGATATCTTTGCAAAAGTTACATCCAAGTGTTCAGGTGAAAGAGAATTTGGCTATTGGTAAATAGCTGGCATAAATCGTCAGAGCGTTACAGGGGAACAGATTCTCTTCTGTCTTTCTACGGCCAATACAGCTTCTCCCAGTCATAGTCTATTGTTTCATCTGACAGTATGTTTTAATTATAACTTTTATAGCGCAGTGCTGTAGATAGTTGGTGCTTTTGTAAGGTGAAGTGATACTATTTTGCTTCCTTCACTTCTGTAAAATCTGATCTTACTGATGCAAAAAAGAATCAAAACTTAACACTTTCTTTCCTGAGGGGGTTACTTCCATATATGTTTCTGTTTCACGATGCCTGAGAAGTGAGCACAACAGAACAGTTACCACAAATGAACAAAATGTCTTTCGACTGCAGCGAGAATTCATTTTTTCAGGAACTGTGCAATTTACCCAAAAGCTACCAACTACGTGATGCTACTATTTTTTGGTGGTTTTGCACATCATTAATGAGATAGCAGTAATATCTTCTCTCCTAATAGTTGCTATTGCTCATTTAACCTTAGCTCCTGGGTAAGAGTCTCTACTTTCTTTCTTCTTTTTAAATAAATTTTCTACTCTCTTTTTTTCAAAAAAATCATGAAAGCAAACAAGCATTAAACTGTCTCAGTATTTATTTATTCATTATATTTGAGATAGCAATACCATGATATTTGGGCCTGAGTTTCCAAGTTCTCAGGCCCTCCTCTGAATTTATGTCAATTTGATTCCTTTTCTTTCCAATTTTTGAGTGAACAGCACAGTTTCCAGTGTCTGTATTTGAGTCACGAGGCAATAATGGCTTTCTGTATCCATCTTTTCATCCAATCTTAGAGCCTCTTGAGGCTTCTTCTCTATCTCTGGTCATCCTTGCATGCCCCAGTACGTAGAATCATAGCAACCACAGAAAACAGGACAGGAAGAGACATCATTTGGTCCATCTGTATACTCCAGAACATCATCCCCACCTAAATTAGTCCTGAAGGATGTGTGCTACCTCTTCTTGAGAGCACTCAGTAGTGGAGACTGCACATGCTTTCTAGGCAAAACACTCCAGGACTTGCTGGTCTTTACTATTGGAGTCATTTCCCTGGGAAGTTTCTCTCAAACATTCAGCATGAAATTAATGTAGATGTCTATAGGTATATATCTGTAAATACTCTAGGTTTCGAAGTTTCCTTTACAAGAGGACATCTGGAGCTTGATTCAGTAGCCTACAGGTAGGTGTATAGTGTCATCTGAGATGGACTAACTACCCCTAATATCTAACCTATATCTAACACCATTTCCATCTGTCTCAGAACAATTCACGGAGAAAGTGGAGAGGAATGGCGGATAATGTGTTTCATTCTTCCTTGTGGCATCCTTTAACATACTTGTTATCTATTAATAATCATGTCACCTCTCATTTTCTGTAGGCTAAACAAGTCCACTTACTTCCTTAAAGGCTGCATATTCTCTAATCACCCTTTGTGTTCCTCTTTGAACTCCTTCCAATCGGTTCACATATTTCTCATAATAAGGAACTTGAAACATAAAGCAGTGGAAGAGAGACTGAATGGCATAAAATGTACACTGTGGGAACCCTAACATATCTTTTAGGACAGTGTGTGGGGAATTTAATCAAAGGAAAAGCTTTCTTTTATTGCATCACCACTGAAACAAAAGCAGTGCATGCAGCAGTACTCATTTTAGACTATATATTCAGTAAAGCCTTATCCACTTGCTTTTTGAACACCTCGCAGTTTTCTACACTGGATATCAAAGAGCCACAGCACTGAGTATCAAAATCAGCAAGCATCACTTCAGCAAAAGTGTGCTGGCCCTTTCTTAGTGAAATGCTATCTACTGTGCTTTAAAAAAGATGTTCATGAAAATAAGATGCCAAAAGTGCTCTTAGGAAACTTTAATGTCTTGATTGCTAGTTTAGAAAGGTACTACCTTCGTTCTTCCTGTTGTGGAGTAAGTTCTCATGTTCATGTGTGGAGGAGGAATCTTGAAAAGATTTTTGCACATATCTAAGCAGCAAGATGTTCTAAAAATATACTCCATTGTAGCTCAGTGTTATTGTAGCTCAGTGTTCAGAAATATTACTCTTCTCAGTTCTATTTTTAAAAACAGCTTAAATGATTTATAATAGTTCTTTAAAAAAAGCATTCCTTGTTACTACCATGCATCTTATGATGGTCGATAATTGCTTTTTTGCTTCCAATTGTTCATGTGTCAATCTATAAGAAACTCAGATTCGTTTTGTGGGAATAACAGAATAAACTTTAAGCAGAGTGAGTAGTACGAGGTCAAAGATGATACAAAGAAAATACAAGTGGCCAGGCTAATTTTAGGACTATGGGAGAATGGTGATCTAAATGAGTATCTACAAACTATGTGTGGTAAATCCATACCACTTGGATCAGTCATGATTAGCATTACAATCACAGAATCACAGAATGCTTGAGGTTGGAAGGGACCTCTGGAGATCATCTAGTCCAACCCCCCTGCTCAAGCAGGGTCCTCTAGAACACATTACCCAAGATTGTGTCCAGACGGGTTTTGAATATCTCCAGGGAAGGAGCCTCCACCACCTCTCTGGGCAACCTGTGCCAGTGTTCTGTCACCCTCACAGCACAGAAGTTTCTCCTCCTGTTCAGATGGAACTTCCTGCGCTTCAGTTTCTGCCGGTTGCCTCTTGACCTGTCACTGGGCACCATGGAGAAGAGCCTGACCCCATCCTCTTGACAGCCTCCCTTCAGACACTTCTACGCATTGATGAGATCCCCTCTCAGTCTTCTCTTCTCCAGGTTGAACAGTTCCAGCTCTCTCAGCCTCTCCTCATAGGAGAGATGCTCCAGTCCCTTCATCATCTTAGTAGTTCTTCACTGGACTTGCTCTGGTACTGGGGAGCCCAGAACTGGACACAGTACTCCAGGTGAGGCCTCGCCAGGGCTGAGGAGAGGGGCAGGATCCCCTCCCTCCACCTGCTGGCAACCCTCTGCCTCATGCACCCCAGGAGACCATTGACCTTCTTGGCCACAAGGGCACATTGCTGACTCATGCTCAACCTGCAGTCCACCAGGACTCTCAGGTCCTTCTCGGCAGAGCTGCTTGCCAGCAGGTCAACCCCCAACTTGTACTGCTGCATGGGATTATTCCTCCCGAAGGGCAGGACCCTGCACTTGCCTTTGTTGAAATTCAGGAGGTTCCTCTCCTCCCAGCTCCCCATCCTGTCCAGGTCTCTTAGAACGGCAGCACAGCCTTCTGGTGTGTCAGCCATTCCCCCCAGTTTAGTATCGTCAGCAAACTTGCTGAGGAGGCACTCAATGATCTTCTTCCAGGTCACTGACGAATAAGTTGAACAAGACTGGACCCAGGACTGCCCCCTGGGGGACACCACTAGCTCCAGGCCTCCAACTTGACTCTGCGCCATTCACCACAACCCTCTGAGCTCGGCCATCCAGCCAGTTCTCAATCCACCTCACTGTCCACTCATCTAACTCGATCTTCCTGAGCTTACCTAGGAGGATGTGATGGGAGACAGTGTCCAAAGCCTTGCTGAAGTCCAAGTAGACAACATCCACTGCTCTCCCCTCATCTACCCAGCCACTCATTCCGTCATAGAAGGCTATCGGGTTGGTCAAGCATGATTTCCCTTTGGTGAATCCATGCTGACTACTCCTGATTGGCCACCTTCTCCTCCACATGCTTAGAGATGGCCTCCAGGATGAGCTGTTCCATGACTTTTGCAGGGACGGAGGTGAGGCTGACAGGCCTGTAGTTTCCTGGCTCCTCCTTCTTGCCTTTTTTGAAGACTGGCGTGACATTGGCTTTCTTCCAGTCCTCAGGCACCTCTCCTGTTCTCCAGGACCTTTCCAAGATGATGGAGAGTGGCCTAGCGATAACATCCGCCAGCTCCCTCAGCACTTGTGGGTGCATCCCATCGGGGCCCATGGACTTGTGGGTGTCAGGTTTGCTTAAATGATCTCTAACCCAATCCTCTTCGACTGAGGGAAAGTCTGCCTTCCTTCAGTCTTTATCTCTTGTCTCCAGGGTCAGGGATTCCTGAGGGAATGACCATAATGCACGAATAACCTAGGACTCTGGATTTCACATGAATATCACCTGGTTTAGAAAAGTCATCACAGGTTGAAAAATAGAAACCAAACAAAATTTACTTTGTACCTATGCTCGTTGTTTGTTCATCTAGAAACATCATATTTAGATCCTGCTGCTTTGCAGTTCTGGGTTCAAAATCCTCTAAGATGAGTGACAGGACATTCATACATTCATTTCTCTGTGGAGACATGGTTGAATTAGGCTTTTGAATCTGAACTATTCTTGCACCTCCAAATCCTCAGGGCAGGGCTGCCTGGAGATGTGGAACAGGCATTTTGCTCAGTTGCTTTGATGTAGAGCCAGGATCCTGAGTCCCAGCTCTGACGTGCGACCTGGTTATAGATTGAAGCCTTTTGTGTTGGAAATCTTACAAGAATTACTTGGTTTTTTTGACTCTGAAATTGAAGACTGATCAGCATCTTAATCTGATGCCGTCTACTTTATGATATTATCTGGTAATATGTATGTTTTTCTTTTCATGTACCGTATCTTACAAAGTACTTTCTGTTCATACTGCTATTCATTTATAGATCTCTCTTGCAGCATTCTATGGTTATTGTTACTGTTATTTGATATAACTTCAAATTTAAGTTATTGGCAAATCCCTATCCATTTACTGTGATGTACTTGCTGCTTGCGTGTTTCTCTGTGGCCTTTCAGGTGTGAGTTTTGTCATATAAAGCGTGACTTTGTTCAGGACTTGTTGACAAAAAGGACAACCTCCTTGCTCTAGTTAATCAATTATTATTTATTGTTTGCATTATTATTATACTTACCAGCTTAGTAATGTTAGACTAAGAGCTTGCATCAAGGTGTTGTACAAACACAGAATGAAAAGGTGATTTCTGGCCCTTCCATAGCTCACAACTTAGGACAAGAGCAGACAGATGGATGCCACTGTCAGAGGCATGTGATCTGAACAACCATTGGTTTTGGAGATATGAAATGAGATATTTCAAGTTTTCAAATACAAAATTCTATTTTTCTCATTTGAAAGTGACTTTTCTACTGAAAATGTATGCTGCAAAACCAAAATAGTCGCAACAGAATGGAAATCTCTTTTTAAATCCAAGTAATTTAATCTTAAAGAAAAAAAGTGACGTGGAGACTTCCTATCCTGATTTGAGGTGAAGAATTTTTTTTCAATTCTTTACAGTTTTCCCTAAGTGGGAAAATTATTGCCTGTCTGCTCCTTCTTTGGAGGATAATGAGATGCGGAAAGGCTCTTTGGCTCTTGTGGCATGGCCACGTGAACGCAAGGATACGTACACTAAACTGTACTGTTTACTTTTTATAAACATCAAGCAATTTCCCAGTCAGTCTCCCTGATTTTGAATTCTTCCAAGTAGTTCTTCATTAATATCAATTACTAAGCATGTCACAAGTCATGAGCAAACAGAGACAACGGCTCACTGCTTACCATTGGAGAGTTAGGATGTGGGAAAGGCCTCAACTCTTTTTTTTCCCCTCATTTGGAATGCCAGGTTAATTGTAGTTACCACTATTGCTTTTATTTAATATTTGTTCTAATTTGTAGTTGGTCTGAATTTGCTTCAGCATTTTAGATTATTGAACCTAAGACAGAATGACACTGAGCAGAGTTGATTCTATGTTCCTAGAAGATTTGTTATTGTTTAGACACACTGCTGTTGGGTGCAATCTCACCATCTATTTAAAAGCAACAGTGTGAAAAGATTAACACGTTAAAGAGGCATAATGCTTTCTGATTTGATTTTTTAATATGTCCCATTGCGACATTAGCTGACTTCATTACTGTGTAAGCGTGAATGTGCTATTTGCAAAATTACATATGCAAAACACATTATGAAAGGGTGGCATCTTAGGCGGAGGTTAAAAGACAGCCCAGAAATGCTTCCCCAGCCCAAGCATACTTTCTCCATGCTACACCTACCCTAAAAAGCGCTGTTTAATCATTTAAAAGATCTAAAGTCTCCAAAAATATTCTTGCATTCCCCTATATATGGAACATACTCACTACAGTACACTGTGATCAGCACCCTGGTTTAAGTAAGAATACCATTGCAAATTTTTATCACAATCCAAAATGAATGTAGTTTGGGTCTGGAAGAATGTACAAAATGCAGGACGAAAAGCTGCTTCTCTGTCAGCAATACCATGTGGGTTTTCAGTAAACGAGGACATTTGGTGATGTTTCAGCTTTCACAGATGAAAGGTAAGAACGATTTACATTTGTACATAAACATGCACAGCATGGGGGAGGCTAGTCTGCCTCACTGCTGGCGGCAACTGTTCAGATGAAAATGAACACTTGTTAAGAGTGCTGTTCTGGGAAGTGCTCAATGCAGGCATGAGTCTTCAGTGCTCACTGCTCCAACGGTCCCAAGAGCAAAACACCTTAGATGTGTGCTACGACATGGTCTGACTAACAAGCATATCCTCAGCTTCAAAGGGTTATAGGGTTCAATGAATTGCTTATTGATCGTACATGAAAGAACTCAGCAGACAGAGACGTGGAGGTACTACTGTACGCCAGAAACATCCATACTGTGTGCTAGAGAGAGAAACAGGTTGGTAATGAAATAACATTAATACAACTATTTAACTCAACAGGAGGCAAGGAGGTGGGGAAAACAGTCAGGGTCATGTATCTGTCTTGGTATCAGAGCATTCATGTTTTTACTTTTAATGAAAACTTGGCCAATCTGGGACAAAGCCTCTATTGCAAAATCCTGAATATCCAGCTCTAGAAGATGAGGCCAGGTTTGACCTGATGGAGTCTCCTGGCTAGAGATAGCTTGCCAAAGTCTGCTGAGTAATGTATATGATGGGATAGGTGTCAGGGAGCTTCTTTATCCTTTACCCTTAATCCTTTACCCTATGGTGGAATGTAAATGAGAACAAAATCTATTAGCTTTGACTGCAGTGTCTGCTGCCAGCTGAATGAATCTGGATGGATTTGTCTTACGCAAGGCAAATCTCTCGGTGTTTTCTGAGAAGATGAATGCAGGCCACTTTCTTCCCAGGACAGAAAGGAAAAGAGAGTGAGCTCAATGTTGCAGGCCCCTTGTTGCTGAAGATGGCAGGAATTGTTCGTTGGCAACATTAAGCAGCTTTGTCACTCAGGTCCATTTGTGGTAATTGCTTCTGCTAAGTCTTGTGAATGGGATGTGCCAGTGTTCAGGTGTTCTGAATGAGATTTATGTCTGCTTTTTACGTCAGAGAGTTTCTCTCCACTGGGGTTTTGGTAGGCGAAGAACCAAACTGTGCTAGCTGACTGAGAGGAGGAGTGGTTCTCCACCACAGAAAGGTGAAATCTTCAAGAAGCTTCTTAGAGCTATAACCCATTAGAAACAGGTGTGTGTTCCTGGGCAATCTAACATTTTAGGGGGAACTGAGAGAGTCCTGAAAAGAAATCATAAGGCTACCATCTTTGACTTCTCCAGATCGTACTCAAAAGAGAATTACTTATTCTCATATGTTCTGCTTTCTAGAAGGTAGTAGTGAGATTTTCACTTAAGAAGGATTTATTGTCTTCCATTGCTACTACTTATCATTAGAAAATTACTTTGTTATCAGTCTGGCCATGAATTTAATCTTTCCTCTTTCTGCAAGAGACACAGCTACCCGAAGATTAGAACCTTGCAGCCTGGGTTTGGCTTATTATTCTTGTTTATAAGCATCTTGCCAAAATATTAGCATGATATGTAGCAGGACTGGCTCTAGGCATAGTGCTGCATGAAGCAAGCCTCTTTGTATGCTTCTCCAAAGGATATCATGTATTACTGAAGGCTATGGTTGCAGGGGGATTATATTCAAGTAATGGTTTGCATAAGGTTCAATTTATATCCTATTATCTGAACAGAGCTTGCAGCAAGCCTGAATAAAACTTGCTGTTTTTGCCTCATTTTCTGTTAACACTTTTTCAAGATCATCTGCTGGTATTGCGACATGTATATTTCCATCACGCTTAATCAGTATGATTACTCTGCTATTTTTACATGGGGGACAATCTTCTATATTAGGAAAATGGCAGATCCTTGCCTTAGATGTCACAACAACTCTCCTCATATCAGTGCTTATTTTGAGGATTAAATTAAATTTCATTGAAATTATGTCATACCCTCTTTATACTTGAGAGTAGAATGTTTCCTTCATTAATATGATTTATTATTTGGCTAGGTGAGGGTTATATGTCCAGTAGAAGGCTAAAGTTTAAAACAATTCAGCAGTAACATCAGGTAAAAATATAGCTTTCAGGTCAATTGCCTCTGATCCATACAGACATAAGTTTGTAAGCTCCCTAGTTTAGCTCTCTCTAACCAGACTGAGAATATGACTGCACTCTAGCTAATGGCAGTGTATCTGAGCCGCTTTAAGAGTGTATAGCTTGAGTTCCACCAGCAGTTTAAATATGAGCTGTGAAGCCTGACGTGTAACTTTGGGAAACTCTAATGATTCAGAGTGTTTCCCTGCTGTCTTGTTGCACACAGAGGACACTTAGTATCTCCCTGAGGGCTCCAGCTTTGTTCCTCTGCCCTCTCCTGGGTGCCTGAACTCTGCGCTCTGCAGGCTCTGACAGGGCGCCCATCTTCTTCAGGATCACCACTAATTTTAGAATAGTTTTGCCTATGCTTTTCCAGCTACTCTAAAATCACTCATACTACTATGAGTATTAGTACTGTGAGTATTGCTTTCTTTAGGTAAAAATGAAAGGATTGTATTGCATTAAATCAGAAGATATAAGCGAGTCATTGCTGTTTAAGGTCAAATACATACAAATGGAAGAGGTTCTTTTTCTTCTGCTAAAAAACTCTCGGGTTACTCCTCAAGTTCTGTCTGTGGGATCCAGTTCTTTGACAGGTGTCACCCTTGAATTTGCTTGTTTTGAAATGGATTCTGATTTGTGATCAATCTTATGTCCCCATTTTTCTCCAGAAGCCTTCAAACAAGATTTCAAGGACGCCTTCAAGGAAACCTCCATGAAGTTCTCTGTGGTCTTTTAGAACAGGGTTTGACCTACATAGGTTAATAGAAAAGAGTACATAACCTTTCATAAAGTAGCCACTGACAATGGCATTTTATATAAACATATTAGTTGAGGTATCACTTGTGAGACACACGTAAAAGGGTGAAAAATGTAAGCAAGTAAGTGATTAGTAGTGCTTTATAGAGAATGGATAGGAAGATAACAAAATGAATCTGGGAACAATAGTGTATAGGTGGTAAATGACTCCTCTCTCTCCCTGTGGTCCCCCAGGTCTGGCTTTCTGAGACTGGAATACTGTGACATGTGCCAGAAAACTGAAAAATCCTTAACCAATCAGTTCTGTTGGCAGGTCCACTGATTGTTGTGCATGAAATAGCATTTTGTACCGCTTGGAGTGATTGCTGAGGTTTGCATTTGCAAAATCTTTGCTTTGGAGGTGCCTAGTTCAACTGAAAAAGCAGCTTCAGGGTGGTTCCAGGTCATTTTTGTCTTGCATCAGATCTAGACTAAAAGGTTCCTGCCCTGTTGTGTCTCCCACTGGTTGTTTCTGGTCCAATGCCACTCTTACTGCACTGCTTTATTGTGGAGAATGCATAGTAAACTAAGGTTTTGGGAGGGTATTTTTTTATTCCGTTATTGTAAAATACAATAACTCCAGCTAATGCTAGAGTAAGGGTATCTTACATGTGCTGGTGTATTTTTAAGAGCTCAAGCTAACGCTTGGAGGAGGTTTTTATATGTGTTATCATATAAAATTAAATACTATCTCCATACTTGCCGGTAAATGCACTGTTTTATTCAGTGAGTAACAATCGAACATTCAACTGTTTTTCTAAATGTCATTTTTTTGCTGGACCCCAACATCCCTGTGTTATCAAAGAGGGTGACGTTAATTACCCAGAATGTGTGATGTTCTACATCTGCTCTTTGTGCTATGTATTGCTTTTGATTCTCAAGAAGTATAGTATTTGATAATAGTTATCCTGAAACATTGTGTTATTCCACCAGATTTTTCCCCTCATTTGCTGAACATGGTTTCATCAGGAAAGATTTTGGTAGAGGCTTTTTTCCCCTCTGCTTGGTGATTTTGTGCCAGCCTGTATGAAATGCTGATCTGTTTTTCAGTGCAGGGAAAGCTTGCAATGATGGTATCAACATTTGAAAAGAAAGATGACTGATTACAGAGGTTATGCACCAGTGGTTATGGGAAGAGCCCTGTTCATTTGAAATGCAACTGCTAATGGGTTTTGCAGTAAACTAAAACAAAGTTATTACATGCCTCTCTTCTTGTATTTACAGTAACTTGCAAACCAACCAAGGTCAGGTTTCTGTTAATACTGCACCTATATTCATTACCGAAA
The DNA here is from genome assembly GCF_040807025.1 of Struthio camelus. Taxonomy (NCBI): domain Eukaryota; kingdom Metazoa; phylum Chordata; class Aves; order Struthioniformes; family Struthionidae; genus Struthio; species Struthio camelus. The sequence continues at coordinate 204,840,259 of NC_090942.1, forward strand.
ACCGTTGCTAAAACCTGTTGGACAGCGTTGATCATAGGAGCTCTGATGTGTGTTGCTTTTGGATAAAATGTTGGAAGGCTATATCCTCAACTGGTGTAACTGGCTGTGGCAGCATTGCCTGCAAGCGATCTCTGCTAAGTTATGTCAGTGGCAAACGCCGGTGGGCTTAGCTGGGCACCCCTCAGAGGTGCTCCTGGGAGGAGCGGATGAGGGGTAAGGACACCCTGGGAGATTTCAGAGACTGGATTTCTCCTGTTTGACCACAGGTGTTTGCTTTGGCTAGTCTCTGAGGGCACCACTCAGACTGTCTCATATGGCCCCGTGCAAGCCTTTCGAGGGCCAGGAAGGTGGTGGGAGACTCAGAGCTGGGGGGCCCAGCAAGCCCAGCCATAGCCACGCAGAAGGACTCGTCCCTCGTGTCCCTGGCTATGTCCACTCTAGTAAACTGAACAGGGCTGGGGGCCTGGGCACAGTCCCACCATTCCATCTGCTCCCCCTGGGGTCCTAGCACGTTTCCTGTGCAGTTTTGGCCTCTTTCAGACAGTGCCCGTATAAAGCCTGCGGTTAGCACCCATGTGGGACTATCCCTGCAGGTAGTTTCGAAGAGGCCACTCCATGCTAGTGGATGGAGGACGCAAGCTGTGCTGTGCTTCCTACGTGGACGCAAGCTGTGCTGTGCCAGTTGGACGCAAGGTCAAATAACAGTCCCTGGCCTGTTTTATTTACAGGTACAGATGTAGTATAATGTGGTATAATAGTCTAAGTATGGGCCTCATCATCTGTATTTTAATTATTCCTCTGAAATATGGGTTTAGAAGTACTTTCCTACCTCACAGAGGTGTTATGAGATTAAATACATTAAGAAAAGGCTGTGAGATGCTCAGAAAATGTGGTAGCCAGGCCTGTGTAAGCACTATTGATCAAATTACAGCACTGTATTTAATTAATCAATGCCTTTTCTTTTCCTACTTTAAGGTTCTTGCATGCTTAGCATAGATGACACTCAAGTGGAGAAGTAAATGCATATAAGCCAGCCTCCCCAAAGCAAATGATACGAGAAAAAAAGGGTGCCATCAGGGGCATGTAGTACTATACTGCAAAGCATGTGGATGTTTTAATTGCTGTTGGAGTGAGTGAGTCTCCTGCTATTCTTAGCCATTGCTTCTCTTTATTTCCCTGTTTGAGATAAGGAAAAAACTGTTGTAAGTCCCTCTTAAATTAAAAGTGAGGCAGTGTGCTACAGTCCAAAAACCAGCTCTCTTTCTGCACGCCAAGGAACTGTTTTGGTCTCTTCTGTAGTACCTCTAACGCCCAGCCAGACTGGAAGAATATGATGCATTGCTCCATTGCTGGCTGGCCAGAAGGCTGCCCCTTATCTTACAGACACAGATGTAACTGTAATGTGCCATACGCTGGGGCTCTTATGGCTGGATTATTATAACTCATTAGGCCTCAGCCAGCTTAAAAACAACAACTCTTCATTGTGCAAAGTAACAATGTGTTTGCTTCATGATCATATTCTACTCTGTATTGTCTCCCTTTCCAGTACAAAGCCTGGTTCACAGACACTGTGTTAATTTTGAAGCCCTCTGTGGCACTGGCCTGAGCTTCCTGGCCTCTGTTGCTCCTGGGGCAGTGAAGCTGTCATCACTTGGAGAACTTTGTGGACTTGTGAGGCCAAACATTGTTATGGCAGCGGAAAGAATGACTAAGGGATGAGCGATCATCACACCTTAGCACCGAAACAACTGTCCCTGCCAGTGCCCCAAGCTACTTCACTTCCACATTGGAGGAAAGAGGTTTGGGCAAGTCATTTAGGCTGTGGCCTGACTTCCAGAGGTAGCTGCATCTCTGAAGGACACAGGAAAAGCAGTCAGTTTCAGCTCTTCTGGCCTTCTTCTCCAGCCCACTCAAGGGCAAAGGCAGCACAAGTGGTCTGAGAGAGGAAGATTTAGAGTCCTGAGTATGTTATGACTTGATTAGCGTCAGAGCAGCTCTTACACACTATCAGCTAGGTAAATACCAAGCTAATTGCAGATTCACAAGTCCAGCGGAGGGCTACTACGATGATGAGGGGACTGGAGCATCTCTCCTATGAGGAGAGGCTGAGAGAGCTGGAACTGTTCAGCCTGGAGAAGAGAAGACTGAGAGGGAATCTCATCAATGCGTAGAAGTATCTGAAGGGAGGCTGTCAAGAGGGTGGGGCCAGGTCCTCCGTGGTGCCCAGTGACAGGTCAAGAGGCAACGGGCAGAAACTGAAGTGCAGGAAGTTCCATCTGAACAGGAGGAGAAACTTCTGTGCTGTGAGGGTGACAGAACACTGGCACAGGTTGCCCAGAGAGGTGGTGGAGTCTCCTTCCCTGGAGATATTCAAAACCCGTCTGGACACAATCTTGGGTAATGTGTTCTAGAGGACCCTGCTTGAGCAGGGGGGTTGGACTAGATGATCTCCAGAGGTCCCTTCCAACCTCAACCATTCTCCAACTCTGTGACTCACGAATATGGAAAGCCCTTCCAAGCTGAGGTTTTAGTTAAGGTCACAGTTCCTAAACTATCCATGTAGTTTGTCCCATTGGTCACTCCAACTATCTACGATATTAAACAGACCAGGAATTACTTTGGTGTCAGCATCCTGTCCAAGGCAGAGGGCCAAACTGAATGTTTCCTTTCCAAATTAAAGGTCAGATGTGGCTGTAAAGAATTGCAGGAGCAATTAGCAAGATGCTACTAATCAGGTGATCTGAACTATCTCAGCTCAGTGGGAAGAACGTCCGTTGGAGGAGAGAACTGAAGTCCATCCTCATGCATCTTGCAGGGTGTCACGCAAGCTCCCACTCAGCTGTGTGCTGTTCAGACTCTGCCTGCGTGCTGCCTTTCATCTTTGCACAGCGGGCTGCTCATGCCTCATATTTGGCATGGACTAGCTGGTCGGAGTACTTTTAAAATAATTACTTCTAAAGCCAGCAGCCTGAAGAAGGTGGGTTTGGTGAGAAGGAGGGGGCAGATGTTCACAAAATTACCAGACTCAGTTGTTTAAAAGTTAGGAGTCAGATTTCCCCCCCAAAAACAGTGCTATTTTCTTTTCAATTTATTTTCATTTCTGACCCTCCCTCCCCACCCCGGCCATGTCTCTGTGCTTTGTTCTACAACCACAAGAGCTAGAAACAGGATTAATTTGCACTAAAAGCCAAGCTTCTCATCTAACCACTGAGCTCCAGGCCTTGAGCCAGGAATCGGCAGGAGCTGTGATAACATCGTGTCAGCTGGCAAGCTGCAAGCGAGTGTGGAGAGACCACTTTCAGATCTTTGGGTGAGTTCAGAGGGAGGAGGTAAAAGAGGAAAACAGGCAGTGAAGTCTATTTTAGCAGGTGCAGAGGAGCAGGGATGAGGATGAGGGAACCCAACAGCCAGTTTGGTAGCTCTGTGCCAGTCCAAGGAAGCATTAAAGGAGCATAAAGGTGTTTGTAATGTTTCCTCCTTCCTGTCTCCCTAGCAGAGGTACCTGTGGCAAGCACTCACCTTACTTTTAAAATTGGTCCACACTTGGATTATTTTTTCCCCTAAGAGTAATTAAGATGAACAGAGAAATATATCTTTTTTCTTATATTTCTTATATTCTTGTTATTTTTCTTACTAGTGACTGCTGTGGGCCTGGCGCAGCTATTTCAGATGTCCATGTGAGGATTACACCTGCTGTTTGTTAGTATCCTGCATGGGCTTGCTCTGAGTCCACTTTATGTTGCAACCTGCTAAGTAGATTTGAAAGACTGTTCAGATACCCTCCGGATAAATTTGGGAGAGTGTAATGCCCTGAAGGGAAGGCTAGTGACTGGGCCAGTGCTGTCAGGACTTTTCTTTTCTGCTAACTCTTATCAGTGAATAAAATCATTGTTCATTACTCATCTTCTGTAAAAAAGACCCTTTAAAGATGTCTAAAATTGGTTATATGAAATAGGCAGTAACAGTTTAAAATTTGGACTATCGTTTCTTTAGGCTGTTTGGCCGAAAGGTTTGTGAGAAAATAACAGAAAGACTGAATAATAATTTTTCCCCCTGAAAAATATAGCTTTTCTATTTGCTGACCTCCTCTCCTGGCAAGTCTAAGTCGGTGGCAGAGCTAAGTTTTGCTTTCATTTAACACCTCTGAAAGCTCCTGTGGTCTTTACTTGTGGCAATACCCTGATCTAATTTCTAGAAACAATAGGCAAGAGAGGGGAAATTGAGCCTGAACTTATCTGTCCTCAAATCATAGACTCAAAGTTAAAACGTTAGCCAAAACCTTAATTAATGTTTTTTTTCCAGTCCCTCTTCTGAACCAGAACAATTGACATCTCTGATGATCTCCTGAATGCAGCCCTGCAAAAGCCTTCACCCACATTCCCCATATGGGAAACAGAGCACCTGACCATATTCTTGTTTGTTGTCGTGTTCAGTCAACCTTAAATACCAATAGCTTTGCCTCAGCAGCTATGCCCTGGGGCACATTTCTTCATCCTCTGTGCATTGATTCAGTACATCTGGTCTTTGCTGTGAATCTAATGTTCTCTTTTCCTTCTTCAGAGTTCTCAAGGGTGAAGAACAATTTACTCCTTAACACTACAGGTTTTGGTAGTACTTCTGCTTTTTTATGGATGGGAAAAATATTCTATTTACTTCTAGATATGTACGGGAACTTTTTGTGTCCTTTTTCCTTTCCTGTTAGCTGTAATGGGTTTTTTTTTTCCCCTTTGGTGGATTGTTTCCACATAATTGTTGAGAAATCAAAATTGCAGCATTCACCATGTGCTTTTGCTGTGGAGAACTCACGCTGAGGCACTGTAAAAAAATTTAGTGTAATTTCACACAAAATATAATGAACACTATCTTATTGAGCGGCAATCTGTAAAGCACTGACTGCTCAGGAGCTGATGCAAAATGACAATTTGGTTGTTGATGTTCTCTGTTTACTGACAAAGCCTGGATACTATAAATTTCTAATCCATGGGATGATGTATACCGCCCAATATTTATTTCACACAGTCCTTTTGGAGAGGTGGGAGTGGGCCATGCTGATTTTGGTTTGTCTGAAAATATGTCTATCAAACAGCCTTGGCAGTGATTTCAGTACAGGGCAAACAGCTGTGGACGAGCTTTAGCTAGTCGTCTTGGGTATGAGTAGCAGTCTTGCCATGGTGCTTGTCTAGCATGACCTGTTTGCTCTTGGTCCCAGCCTGCTAATTGAAGCTGGCAGCTTTTGGAGCACAGCGAAATTCTCATTAATAGTGGAACTGGGATCAGAAACCTAGACATGACTAAGTGCTGGGTCTTGAGAAGACTGAGTTAAATGGGCATCTCAGAAGATAAAAAGTCCTCAGCCCATTTACTTTAAGTCGTCCGGTGAATCCAGTTATGTTTTTGGTGAAATAAAGCAGAGAAACAATGGCTGCCCTGTTCACTGGCACCACAAGCTGATCAGGTAAAGCTGAAGACTCAAAGTACAGGAAAGTCATTAATTACTGTATAAATATCTTGGTTCCCCCCATTTGAGCAGTGTCCCTTAAACAAAGCAAGAATTCATTGCTGTTACCCCGTGCAAATTTTCCTCATTCAGTTGGTATGCAAGGGCATGTGTTGTATGGCAGTAATGAAATAGGATATAAAGGTTAAAAAAAAAAATCTGACTCTTATCTGACTGACAGCCCTAATAACAGTAATTTAATAAACAATTCAATATTTTTACAGGAGGCAGTAAAAGGTCAGTTCTTTACTGTTAAGAGATTGAGACTTGTATTCGATATGTCCAGTGTGCACTACATGTGCACACATACCTAACATCTGTAGGATGAAATCTGAGTTTAACTTTCTGAGCCATATTCTGACTCAGTAACAGTGTGAAGGCCTGGCCTAACATTCTTCCAAAGCAAGAAGAAGACTCCCATGAACTTCCATAGACCTGATCCAGCTGCCAATTTGAAATATGGAGAGAAGGTGGCGCTTGGGGCTTGTTCAGTAGATGAATAAAGACTTCTAGCGTTTGTAGCTCTGAAATTGACACAGCCCACTTGTGGTAGATTAATGTACATATGCAAAAAAAGAGAAAAATATTATTTGTAGGATTATTATTATTATATATTATATATATGTGTCACAGGTGGAACACATTAACAGAGATCATGACTACGTGTTTTTAAAATTCAGTAGTAGATCTACATTTCAAATGGCAGTTTCTTTCCAATTCCTCTCAGCTTAATTTCAGCAGGGCTGTATTCCCGTTTTCAGACTAGTTTTTGCAGATGGAATATTTAGCAGAACATAATAAGGACTCCCGAAAGAGTTAGTTTCTGTAGCTGGTTCTATAATTCACAGTGTGTTTCAGGCAGTAAGAATTTGCAGTAGAGGGAAGACAGAGAAGAAAAGATGGGAAGCAGGAGAAGAAACGATCCCAAGGTCACTTGAAGATTATTGAAGTCTCAGGAAAGACATACATTGATTTCCATAGCCTTTGGTTTGGGCCCATAGGAGACAATTATAAGAGCCACTGGGCACTGGGATGAATTTGTCTCTGCAGTTAGTTCATTGCATGTAGTGGAATTAGAGCAAGAATTAAGTCAGCAGAATCATCAAGCCCTGACACAAATTCTTTAATTTATACTCAACATGCTGTCCCTTCCCTCCTCCTCATATTTCCCTGTTCCTTCTCTGAACCCTGATTTTGCAGCATGTGGATTAAGAGGCAGATGACTTTCAGGTGAGACTGGGACAGGGCGTCATGAAGGCTGAGCTGATTAATGCTCTGTAGGAAAGGAGGGCAGGTCAAAGGGCAGGTCAAAGCAGGGAAAGTTTACCTCAGAGTCCCCTGTGTGGGAGCTGCAGATGCTGTAAACTTTTCCTCGTATTCCCTGCACCTATGGGAAGAGTGGAAAAGAGAATTTCTCCAGGCCTTTTTGGCCTCTTAGTATTGCTAAGCCCTGGAGAAACTGTCCTGACTGTTTTCTATTCTCCTTTTGTGGCCCTGGCAAATGGCCTATTTTATTAACTGTGAAATGAGATGATTGAAATAGCCCTTGTTATTTTGTGTTGCAATACAGGAGAACGTGTAAGTGGATACTGAAGCTCCTTTCAAATCAGTAAGAGTTAAACAAATGCTTAAGATGTAAATATATGCTTGATTTTGCCCTGAATAAAAATACTTTTCTCAACTGGGCCATTAGTTACCAAAGCAAAGGCACAAAGGAGAAATAAAACTCCTAAGAGACGAATAGATCTAGCTAGTCTGTAATCTTCAGAGAAATGTTACAGCTCTTTCACTGATGGCCACTCTAACTTCATCAGCAGGATATAAAAGACGAGATATGATTGTCCTGTTCAGAGCAAGATTCAGTCTGAGATTAAGAAATCTAAATGTAGGTGACTGCATGCTCCAGCGCCAAAGATCCCATCGTAGTTAATGACAGTGCAGCTGATACATCTCTGGAGCAAAGAAAGCTACTCAGCTGGGCAATCATTTGAGACCTGCATGTGTGGGTGGTTGCCCACATGTAGGCATCTTGTGTCATTGCAGGTGCTCTAGGATATCTGCCTGACCTTCAGCAGGCCATGGGTCTCCCATAGGTCCTGTGTTCTGTCTGCTAGCCCCATGTGGAAGTCTTGGGTATTCTACAGCATCCCACTTTGCGCTAAATCCTAATCTATGGAAAACTGAATCAAGCACTGGATGAATATGTGAGGGTGAACTGAATTATTCTCTGGGATCTGCTCACTGCACTTCCTCAGAATTTGATTTATTTGTCTGCACATAGGTGCCTAGTGACAACTGAGATGCCCTGGAGTATCTAAAATATCCACATGGGCTATGCATATGACACCAGACCTATAGGTGACCTGTGCCCTCCGTTGCGGATCAGGCATCTCAGATGGCACTAGACACCTATGTGGACTGAACCCTAAATCTCCTCTGACTGAAGTGGGTCCTAGATGCCAAACTCCTATGTAGACACCTATAAGTAGATGCCTAAACTCAGAGATGTACTCTGGGACTGCTTACTACCCAGATCAGCTACCCTAACCATACCTTGAGTCTGGGACACCAGCTGGTAAACTCGGAAGGCAGTTTCACTAAATGAAGCATATCGTGACTGCAAAGTATATCCTTACATTCGAACAAGGAGGTTAAAATAATAGAATTATGGGCAAGAATTTATATTCTTTATTTAGGTGGCACTACCTTCAGGATTGTTGGCAGTGCTGATGAAGAGCATTACTTCACATTGAATAATTATTTAGTACGATGTACTCATGCTAAGATATTGCAGGCACTAATCTCTAATAACAGAGAATGATAAATTGACTGACATCCATTGATTTGTTTGTGACAATGTTTAAAAGGTAGAAGTTATTGAAGCACTGTTTTGATCAACACGACTTCACTGATTATATATCTCATCGATCTAACTACGTTGATTTCACTCTATATTATTAACTCTGAAACTTGGTTCCTTCTAACAGAGACTTATTTCTAAATTCAGTATTTCCATTACTCAGTTAATTCCATCTGTTCTTCGCATATGTATTGGCTACAGTTGAAAAGTCAATGTTCACAATATGGTATTATATGAAGTGGCATTTTTTCCCATGCTGATTATAGGAGCTAAAGTACCTAAAAATGCTGACTGGTTAATGGCAAACACACTTAGCATACTGCAGACATGCTGGAGTTAACAATGTCACAAGTGCACTCATGTCACCGGGGATATTTTCTGGACACATCTAAGACCTACCCGGGGTCCTCTGTAAGATCAGTATCAGTGGAGCATTGAAATTATGGCATGCAGATTCCATTTCACTTAACTTTGGTCATCTAAAAGTGAAGTCCAGACTAAGTTTGTGAAATAGGCTCCATCAGTGGCCTTGACATCTATGAGAGAGGCAGAGAAAGGCATTTCAAAGAGAGAGCCACTTCCCTCATTGGATGGAGATGGAACTTAATCATTAACTTAGGTTGGATAGCTAGCTTTTAGCCAGCTGAAGTTATGTGACATGAATACCTACAAAGACCTAATCTGTAGGAACATTTGCAACAGCTCTGGAAATGGCCTTTTACTCTTTCCTTAGAAAATTGCTGCATCTTCTGTGATTTTAAGTAAAGGATTATTTTAAGTAAAATTGTGACTTCAGCATTAAGCTTGACATTTAACATTGTGTTAATGAATTGAAAGACCTGGAGAGACCATTTAGAATTACATTCCTTTCTATCTGTGCTCTAAGTAACTGATGCTGATCTGGTTACTAATTTCTGTGTGATTTAGAAAGGTACTCAACCTATTATCTTATTCATTTCATCTAGTGCAGAAACTAAGACTGACAAGTACCACTTGTCAATCATTGCCACTCTTTCTGTAGTTGCCTTAATTGTACTTCATTACGTGCATCAATATCTTGGAATACAGGACTTACTTAAACTGAAATGATTTTCATTTTAAAGACATTAATGGAGAGGCCAATTTGGACTTTGGCATTTCTGGAGACTTCAATGGTGAAAACAGATTACCAAATGCAGAAAGCTTAGGATTTTTTCTTCTATCTGATTTTAACTTTCCTCTAAGTATAATTTTACCTTTTATTTTCCAGTCCAATAAACCATAGATTCTATTTTAATCATTACCTCCAATTTTAGAGAGCTCTAGTTAGGTTTGAATATTCTTAAAGGATCTTGGTTTCAGACATGTTAGCCTACAGCTCTTTTTAGATGGCATCAGAGACCTCCATTTTCCACTTTAGTTTCCCTTTACAAAGTCATGGTTCAAATAAGAAAATATGATGGAAGTACTAAGAAATTGACAATTATTATAGCTTTGCACTACATTTGGTTATGGTTACAAAACATTCAAGGAGCCTTTGGAATGATTAAATACTAAAATGAAAATCTTGACCAATACTTTTTAAAGTAGACAGATCATTTTGGACATCTTACTTCTTCAGTGTGCACCTTGAAACACACTAAAATCACTGGATTTGACAAACATGCTGAGTCCCAACCTCTAAAAATCAATTTCTTCTATTTAATTGAATTAAAACTCCAGAAACATTGACCACTAAATATACTGATCTCATATTTAGAAGGAAAAAGGTGTGCTTATTCCTTCCCATGCTATTTTTCTCTCAGGTTAATGAGCATGCTTGGCTTAAATAGAGATAATCATTTCCATGAGGTGAATTGAAAACTAACTGAGCTGCTGGACTCAGAGGGTTATGATCAGTGACACAAAGTCCAGCTGAAGGCCGGTCAGTAGTGGTGTACCCCAGGTGTTGATACCAGGGCCAATACTGTTTAATGTCTTCATTTATGACCTGGGTGATGAGACTGAATGCACCCTCAGCAAGTCTGCAGATGATACAAAACTAGGAGGAGTGGCTGGTACACCAGATGGTTGTCCTGCAATTCAGAGGGACCTCAGCAGTCTGGAGAACTGGGCAGAGAGGAACCTCATTAAGTTCAACAAAGGGAAATGACAAGTCCTGTGCCTGGGGGAATAGCCTCATGCACCAGGACAGGCTGGGAGCCAATGAGCTTGAGAAAAGCTTTGCACAGAAGGACGTGGGGGTCCTGGTGGGCAAGAAGTTGACCATGAGCCAGCAACATGGCCTCAGAGCTAAGAAGGCCAACAGCATCCTGGGCTGCATCAGGAAGAGCGTTGCCAGCAAGTCGAAGGAAGTGATCCTTCCCCCCTACGCAATGCTGATGAGCCCATATCTGGAGTGCTGTGTCCCATTTCGGGCTGCTCGGTACAAGAAAGACATGAACCTACTGGAACGAGTCCATTGAAAGGCTAGAAAGACGATTAAGGGCCTGGAGCATCTATCGCGTGAGGGGAAGCTGAGAGACCTGGGACGTTTTAGCCCAGAGAAGAGAAGGCTCAGGGGGAATCTTATCACTGTGTATGAATACCTGAAAGAAGGGTGGAAAGAGGAAAGGGCCAGACTCTTCTCAGTGGTGCCAAGTGATGGGCAATGGGCATAAACTGAAACACAGGAAATTCCATTTAAACATAAGAAAACACTTCTTCACTGTCAGGTTGGTCAAATTCTGGAAGAGGTTGCCCAGAGAGGTTGTGGAGTCTGCATCCCTGGAGACATTCAAAAGCTGACTGGATACGGTCCTGGGCAACCTGATCTTGCTGACTCTGCCTGGGCAGGGGAGTTGAACTACACCATCTCCAGAGGTCCTTCCAGCATCTACTGCTCTGGGATTCTGTCATTTTCTTTTGACCTTGAATATTAAATTTGGCTCTAGCAAGCAACACCAGTAAGAATTTACATATACATGGGATTTCAAGGTTTGTTTTTGTATTTTGTCCTTTTTATATGGTGCCAAGAAATCTTTTACTGCAGAATATTTCTTTCCAATGAATAAGTGAAATTCTTCCTATGGCAGGGAACAATCTCCATTTTGGCAGTCATGTTTTCAATATCTTCTGCCCATTTCCCTTTCACCTCCCAGTTGTAATGAAATAATATTGCACTTATGATCGGCAGCAAAAGTAATTCCAATTTTTCACATGGTGTGTAAAGAAGTCTGAGTATCTCAAAACAGAAAAAAAGAGGTAGCTGTTCTTCACAAACTGTTCATTATCAAGTTTAGGGAAGTGAGTTGTGGTATTAAGGTTATTAAGGCTGCTTATGAAAAATGTTGATGATTTAACCTCATATTCTAGACTTAGGTTATTCCTCAATGAGAGAAAGAACCCCACCGCTTACAACTCCAAAGAGTGTCTCTTAACAGAGTGACCTGTAATTTGAAAGATATACAGACTATTATTTAGCTTTCTTCTTATTTTGACATATAAGTCTGAGAGCTCCATCAGATACCACATCTTTTTAATGCATCTTTCTCTTTCACTCTTTTACAGCTAGTAGCTTGATGGGAGGACGTTTTTCTCCTTTGACTACAGGTTAGCCTCAGACAGCTCAGGCCAGGACCCTGGCCAGCTTGGTGCCTGCTTCGAAGGCTATGGAAAGCCCTTATAAGACTCTCTAACCAACAACATTCCTATTTCCCTGTCATTCCCATATATATCTGAGGCAATGGCTGATGTGCCTTTTTGGTGAAGAACAGCCTGGTGGGAAGGGCAGAGATGATAATGTTCTTGCTCTCAGGTGTCAAGGCCTCTCGTGTTTCCTGAGTGAACAGAGAGGAGCTGTCACCCACCAAAACAGGGCAGTATATCCTCAGGAGCTGGTTGGCAGAAGGCCACTGTCTTTTCTTTCATCTCTTGAGATTTCCCCCTTCCTTCCCACTGCCCTGTAACCCTTTCTGGAATAAAAGTGACAATGCAGGAACAGTCAATTAGAAATAGTTACTTCTGGATTTGTAGGAAGCTTGTACCATCTGCAAATCAGGTCCTGTATATAGTTTCTCATGTTGACCCCCAAATACTGAGGTCACCAGGATTGGTGACCACCTTTTAAAATGTAGACATTACTCTGAAGTGATTTATTAAGAATCCAAAATGATTCAACACTTAGATCAGAGTATGCACAACTGAGATTTAGAGAAAGAGACATAAGAGACTATGAAATAACTTACTGGCTTTTGTCTGCTATTATTCAGGACGCAGCATTTACATGAACCTTAAGTTTGCATCATGAAATTTGCATCATGAGGTGAAAAAAGAGGTCACAGAAATGGTTTGCTAGATATTTCCCTTGGAAAGATGTGGAGGGATTGATTCATTGACTCATTGAATTACGCAGTGTTTTAAGCATTAAACTGTCAGCTGTTAAGAAATTTAAAGATAGACGCCCATTCTCAGTGCTGATAGAAAGAGTATATTCACTATCATTACAGTATGCTTTGTGATAAGTTTAAGTCCTTTAAGTTTCATGACTTACTAGCAAATTTGACATGTAGGAAGGATTTGACCAAACCTATTCGGTGCTTTAAAGTCCCCTCAAAATTGTAGATAAAAATTCCATGTGAAAAATGAAAAAGCTTCCCTCCCTTCTTTTGACCACAGTGAGTGGGAATGTAATTGCCATTCACAGATAATTTTCAGCAATTTTCTATTTGTAGTAATGGTATCTTTTTTTTCCTCTCATCACAAAAGAGCCCGTACTGAAGAGAAGACAGTTATTTATAGACATGTCTTTTGTACAGGTTGATTAAGAACCATGGGCATAATTGCTGAAGTCAATGAAAAGACTCCCACGGAGTCTGATGTCAAGCTCGATCTGTCATGTTCTGGCACATGAGCGCATACCTCTGCCGTCTGCAGGAACAGGATAACCCAGGTGTAATAAGTGTCCTGTTGGCAGACATACAGTAGGCAGTCCTGTAGCTTTTTTTGTTATTGGAGACTTTGAATCTGGAGATGAATTTCCCAAGCTCAGAATATCTTGGCATCACCTTGACAAGATAATGGGTCTGTGTGTCCATTAGGTCCGAGATATGTTCACTTCATTAATTTTCACAATGCCTTACAAATACTGTGCCTCTTCTTCCCTTCTTTCCTCTGTCGTGTCTTTGGTAATATGATAGGGTTTGTAGCTGTTAGTTTGAAGGAACCCCCTCCCCTGCTTATGATCACAAGAACCCGGTACCTTTAGGATAACTTTCCAGTGTTAAACCCTAGTCTGAAGAAGCTTATGATTCACAAGATGCCTAAAATTGCTCCCCACTATTCCCTGTCTCTTGCTGTTATACAGTCTCCCAAATCTGATGAACACTTCTAGGGCTTTGTCATATTCTGTTTGTTCAGAAATGTGAATTGCCTTCTGTATGATAATTGACATAATGATATGACATAATTGATATAGCTTGACTTTCATTGTACTGCGGATTTAAACCCCCATGGAGTATCTTAGCTTATCAGAGATGAGGTCTTCCGTTAGGGAGAAAAGGCTCAGTTCAGTACAGACTGCTCTCTCTAGTGAAACAAAGGGAAATGAAAATTACTTCGGTGAAGAACTGAAGGTTGGAAGAGAGAAAAAAGTTCATCACCAAGACTTTGAGGGGAGTAATAGGAAAATCTCACTTCTAGCCCAGCAGCCCCAGGCTGCTGGGGGTGAAAATAGTTTTATGGCAGAAAGGTATCAAGCTGTCAAAGGAAAACAATTATCCTGTAGCTCGGTCCTTTTGACCGAGTGAGGACTCCGTATCCTTTTGCATTGGAGATACTTCCTTTAGGAGTTCTCCTCTCCATGGATAAGAAGAGGTAAGCTAAAAGAGAAGATAATTTGGTATATACATAACTGGGTTTGTAATGCTTGCTGGGTGCAAAGGTAGGCCATCTCTTAGGCCTCTAGACAGATTCTCAGAGAGCACCTGTGTGGATGGTCTGCATTCTCCTAACACTCCCTAAGAGCTTATCTAGAGGCATACGAGATCTGTCACTTTTGCACCCAATGAGCATCACAAGCCATTATGTGAGGAAGAAGAGAAGTGTTGGAGGCCAAGTGGAAGTTGTTAGGCTGGAGGATAAGCAGCAGGACCCCCGTGGCAGCCTTTTCCGAAATGCTCCGAGCACCGCGTGACCATACACAAAGACTGAAAATCAGTCTCACATTATGGTTTAGGAAAAGAGGAAAGAAGAAAGGAGGCAGAGTTTGCACTCACTGGAAACTCAGGAAACTTTTGGAAGAGGAGTAGCTTGTTTAGAAAAAGTGGGTTTCATCTCGACTAAAATGGAAGCAGATGGCATTCAGAATTGAAGACATTATATGGGCAATTTTAAACAAAGAACTGTGAAAAAGCATCTGGAAAGGCACATCTGCCAGAGGGTATTCATGAAAAAGTCTCTATCTCCAGATGAATGCTAGTGTGAAAACGAATAACCTGGGAGAGAAACAGTGAAGATCACCCTGAAGAAAACAGTCCTATTTAAATCACGCACACCCACCCCCCCCCCCGCCACGCAAATATGAAAGCAATTGGATCGATATGTATGTTCTTCCACTCAAATGTTAGAAGTCTAAAAGCGGGGAACAGCTCTGTTTGCTTTTAAATTTGGAAGTTGATAGAGCAGACATATGGGAACTGGAAAGGAAACAAAGATAATCACTGAAATCTTGTAACACCTAGGTAAAAATTATTGCAGAAGAAAGAGTGGGTTGCCCAGAGGTAACAGTGGTGCTATATGTTAAAGAACACATGCAGTCAAATCAGATAAATAAGTTAATTGTGACTAACAAAACAAAATCACTACGGATAGAAATTACAGACCTAAACAGCAAAAATGTAGTATTAAGACTATACTTCAAACCAGGAAGGATGGTGAGAATGCCTGTTACATGCTTATCAAAATTAGAGGGATGACAAATGCAGAAAACACAAAAAGAATGAGCTACGTCAATTGCTTTATATAAATGAAGCACCTGTGGTGTGATTGCTACATGATGCTGGGAATAAATTTTTAGACTGCATCATGGATGAGTTAATCAAGCAAATGACTGGTACAGGATCCTGAGCCATACACAGGTCTGGTATGAAAATGTTGTTGTCACAGCCACTATGGTAGTGTTCAATTTCAGAAAGAAAAGCTATATAAATTTGAAGATACTTCTAAAGAATGATAGAAACAGTCAGAAAGTGATCATATTAAGGAACAGGTTCTATGTATGCAGGAGATAACCTCTGACCTGCATGATGGTTTCATTTGTATTGGCCTAAGTTTTCAAACTTTCATGGCCTAATCTGCATTTGACTGAAGTAGCTGCAGTTTCATTTTGTGTTCTGTCTTTGGACAGAGAAGTTTTACCTCTTATAGACAAGTTTGAAAGTTTTGGCCTGAACTCCCAGAAAACGGAATGTGTTGTTTGTTTACTGTTGCTCCCTAAAGCACCTTGTGAGATAAATACCTTGTTGAATGTCATGGTAGATTTTCCCTTTTAATTTGATGAAATCCTTAAATTTAAGAATGCGGAAGATATTTTTTATAGCAAGGAAGATCGTAAAACCAAAAATAATTGTTCTTTGAAGCCTTCCTCCATCCCCTTGCTGTTGCTTGCGTTACAGCTGTGCTGAATGTCCCCAGCCAAGTTTAGCGCCTCATTAAGTCAAGTACAAATATATTGTAAAGAGTGGGGAGAAAGGGGAACCTGCTACCTCCTTAGAGCTGTGGAGATGGGGAAGAGCAGGAGCTTCACAGATCTGTGTGTAGATTTGACATGGAAAGCGTTGTTGCCTTTTGTGTCACGCTGGCTCCTTGTGCTATTTGCTGTGAATCATAGGATAACAGGAGAATTCAGATTGGGAGGGACCTCGGGAGGTCTCCAGTCCAACCTCCTGCTCGCAGTAGGGTCAGCTCTGAGGTCAGACCCGGTTGCTCAGGGCTTCGGCCAGGCAGTTCGTGAAAAACTCTAGAGATGAAGTGTCGGTCCCTGACCTAAACACTGTGAGTTCCCCCAAACTGAGAGACAAAAAAGTGGCAGAGGAGCAAAATCACAAGAGGCCAAACTGGGGAATAGGGTCGTATGGAGAGCTGGTGGCGGCGCTAGGAGCAAGGGCCTGCTCTCTCATACTCAAGCCCTGTTCTGAAGTCAGCAAACTCTTCTATACACACTGATTTCATATTGTTTCCAGCTTCTCCAGAAGCAATACAGCTTTGCAGCCCTTTACTGCAGGCAGGCCTCTCTTAGGGGTGGTTTCTGTCCTCAGGGCAAGCAGTCATGAGATAGTTAAAAAGATCAGCTCAAGCTTTGATGTTAAGACTGCTGAAGTATGTTTAGCCTGTGCCCATACAGGGAGCAGCTGAGTACATTCAAGCAGACACAGTCATGCATTAATGCACCAGCGTGTCTCTGCCGGGTGGTGTGGCTTACGGCTATCAGCGCCCCAGGGGAGGAAAGATTAGATACTTCTTGCATTGAGTTCTGTATCCGTTTCCATCAGCGCTGGCCCCTTGGTGGGGCTGACTGGCTTCAAGCCCCTAAACCATCTCGCAGGAGCCCCAGGGGGGTCAGCAGCAGCATCACACTGGCACAAGCAAAGGTGGCAAGTGGTGTTCATAGTGGGCACCACTGCTCCTGCAGCTGCTCTGCAGGAGCCTGCGGCATGGCCTCGGAGCAGGTGCCCGCATCCAGGCTGGAGGAGGTGGGACGGAGGGTCCCAGGGCTGAAATGACAGCACTGGGGTCTGGCGGGGTTGGGGGCAGCCAGAAATGGCAGTGCACATGCTAACCCTGCATTGAGCTGTGGGTCTTCAGGAAGACAGGGGTGGTAGAGAGAGTTAACTAACACATTGTGGGAAAGGGAAAGACCCTTACATCTTTCTATATTTGATTTTTATATTTTTTCATAATTTGCTTATCATTGTCAGGGTGCTTTAAGTGAATGTAAGCTAATAGAAAATACTGTTACAGATACAGACTCAAAAGACTTGTAATTGCTTCATTTTAGTATTAACACTCATCCTAAACTGTAGGGCAACGATGTTAAATGTTATCACCTTTAGCAAGGTAATGAGAAAGCCAGTTGTAGTGTTTAGTAGGTATTTAACACTGGAAATGGTGAATATAAGCATCTTGAAAACATTTTTCATATAATTAAACTTAAAGTTGGGTCACTCACTCAGACCAATAACGTCTTTCAGTTTTTCAAACTGAAAGTGATTTGAAGTGAGGATGTAGATCGTTTAAAATAACGAGTCTTGTAGAATCTGCATTGTTCTCAGTACATTTGTGCTGTAATTGCACTGTGTTGATGTCACCCTGTTTAAGCTAATGCATTAGCTGTGTTCTGAGCCCACTCATGGACACCTGGAGCTAACGCAAGTCTTTTCCTACAGTGGCACTTACTAATGAGTCCATTTGTTGCTTGGATGGAGAATATGAGAGAATTTGCAGGGATTTCAGACTGACAAAATAATGTAGGGACAACTTATCTTTCCCTAAATCTAGTATAGCTTAAATCAAATGGGTGGTTATTTAAATTCACAAACAGTGCTTATGTTGTTTTTGTTAACTCTGTTTAGAAATCACTCTAGCTAAATCAGTGCATCCCCTCGTGTGATATAATGAGGTCTCTCCTCAGATGAGTTACATTGATTTAAAGAAGCTATATAAAAATAGCCAATGCAGCATAAAACTCTGTAAGCAAGCCTTAAGGCACAGCAGATTAAGATGA
This sequence comes from Struthio camelus, assembly GCF_040807025.1. Taxonomy (NCBI): domain Eukaryota; kingdom Metazoa; phylum Chordata; class Aves; order Struthioniformes; family Struthionidae; genus Struthio; species Struthio camelus. Next base: position 204,858,355 of record NC_090942.1, read on the forward strand.
CCTGCTCAAGGATTTGAATCAGTTTAATTAATTGGGTTTGTTAACTGAATTTTATTAAATTACAGAAACTTTTGATTTCAGACAGAGCCTAGAGCCCTGATCTTCCACTCAGACTTGTCGGTAGCGCTGGGTGAACTGCTCTTGGCGAGTGCTTCATTTGCAGCAATGCAATATTGGTCATGCCCAGACTATTCGTGAGTACAACCTAATTTGCAAAATGGTTCCTAGAAAAGCAATTAGGAGAGATGGCGCTGAGGTGGTCTCCTATTTTATATGATCTCCTATTTCTCTCTGAGCTCTCTAGCTATACCACCACTCAGGATGTGTAAGACCCAAGTTCACTTTAAATTCTCTGTCTAAGGCGATGTGAACTGGTATCTCCTTGGCTGAGTAAAAAAGGCTTTCTTCCTTCTAGGCCTAGAGGGCTGTGGGCCTTGCCCTTTACTCACTGAAGTAACGGCATTCATTCTGTTTATCTCGATGTGAGATTGGTTAACGCAACAGCTTTGAGTATTTTGATTACAGTTGCTATGAACTGCAAGGAACTGCTGAGGGACCACCTACATGGTGTGCTGTGCATGTGCTAGTACATTTGGTAGCAGCATATATGATGAAAGGCAAATTAAGGGGAAGGAATGGGAAAAGCAACTGAAGTCCTGAAAACAAATTTGTCAGTGCCCCTTTCAGAGCCCCTGTTATTAGGATTGCAGTGCCTCCTTGGAGCAAAACTCTGTGGGGTGAGACCGTAATGTGGATCAAAAGAGACGTAAAATGGGATTTTCTCTTGAAACTAACACAAAGACCTGGTGTGGAGAGAAAACTTTGTGCTCTAACTCGTTGAATCACTGTGTTTCTGTGGCTTTTTACTTATGCCTTGTAAGAAAAAAAGCTAAGAGTTTTGGATATCAGGGTAAGCCACTGTAACTGTGCCGTGCCTGGGACCTGTGTTATGGTACAGACAGCACAGCAGTATTTTTAGGACTCACATACCTTTGTAATTACCAGATAGGATCTCTGCGCCAGCTAAGCATGTGTGCATTTAATGTAACTTGATTAAGCCTTGTGTGAATCATACATATTTTCTTACAGAGCTCCAAATATGTAAAAAACAAAATAGCCCAATGAGCAAACTTCAAAATTTGCATGGAAATGCCAGTGTATGCTGGACATCCTAACTCCTGCCTGAGGAGGCTTTTGCTAGTGATTCTCATGTCCTTTCTGTTGGCAGTGATGGGACCGCTCCTTCTAGGATCTAGAAATACAACTGAAAACCATTGCTTTTCATTTATTTGTTTTTAATTCCCCCCCCCAGCCAAAAAATATTTTTGTTCAGAAATGTTGCTCGAGCCATATTGTTATGCCCTGTGGGAAAAGCAGTTCGGGTAACTGATCCTTGCATTTCCCTTTTCGGGTGATGCTCCTAGCTGAGGAACTTTCCCTGGGGCAGCAGGTACCCTTGGGTGTCTCGCGGCAGGGGCACGGCCGCTTGCCTCAGAGAAAGACGACTGCTATGTCCAGGGAAGTACAGCCTCTCTGAACAGCCCGGCTGGGAGAAGGAGGCAGCAGAGGGCTTTCTGTCGGGGCAAGGGTGTATGGGATCCTGGTGTGCCCGTCTGGTGAAACTGGGAAATAATGAGCAGGCGCGGAGCGAGGAGAGGCCGTTGTTCGGCTGACTGAAGGGGCGACATGAGATGGGAGGCCAAGCATCCGTCTTGAGCAGACGGGTGTTGGGTATCTCCTCCCGGGGCCAAGGCCGGCTGCGGGCCTGCTGGCACCCCGAAGCAGCAGCCTCAACAGCAGGAGGCCACATGGTGATCTCTGGCCAAGAGGGTGGTGAGGATAACCCTCCTCCAGCAAGTGCTCGGGACCGGGGCCGGGGCCGGGGCCAGGCGGCCCTCGATCCGTGCTGGGCACGTACACCCAGCATATGTGGCCCCCAGGGTTTGCTTCATGCCAGTTAATAATGGGTCTTGCACCGAGAGACACTATGCACGCACAGTACATTGTGCAGAAAAAGCAGGTTTCTTCAGCTTTTAGGATGGCACCTTCTAGTGGGCTGTTCTAGTATTGACTGACGCAGGCACTGCCTCCCTCCCCATGGCTTTTCTCATAATAAGTTAGAGATGGAAAGGCCCTACTACAGCACAGAGCATTTTCTGCCAGCCAGGTGGTTTTTCCTGCAGGCAGGTCTCAAGTGCTGGGGCCAGCTGTGCACTTATGAGGGAGAGGGAGAGGGTCAGGAGAGGAGAGGAGGGGAGGGGAGGGGAGAGGAGAGGAGAGCAGAGGGGAGGGGAGGGAAGGGGAGGAGAGGAGAGGAGAGCAGAGCAGAGCAGAGCAGAGGTGTCAACACCTGCAGAGGTGTTAGGCTAGATGTGGAATAGTAATTTCAAGATCATTGGACAAAAGAGGTGAGAATCACTTATTGGACAAAAAGACCAAAGCAAACTCTGAAGGCCCTGAGCCACTTGAAGGTGGTATGCTGGACTTGGCTCTGCTCTGAGTGGGCAGCTGGACTACATGACCTGGAGAGGTCTCTTCCAGGTTAAATTATTCTGTGATTCTACAGTTCTGCGCTATGTCTGTGTTTTAAAACAACAAGATACTCCTTTGTTGATATATGGTCTTTTGGGAATCATGTTACTGGCAGTTAGCGTCATAAAACTGACCAGTTATTTGTATAAAATACTGACACATCTGTCTGTAGCACTGACACATTTCAAACATTACGAGTCACCTCTCTTCCTTGGAATTATAAGATATTTTCTGGCAGCTTTGCAAAAAAAGAAAGGCCACACCCCAAGGCCGGACTATCAAATTAGGGCTTTGTACTTTTGGCTGCATTCTTGCAACTGTACATTAAGAAGTAGAGAAATATATTTAGTGATCACAAAACTGAGTCCCCCCACCCCCCAGGGCAGAAATGAAACTTGCTGGATTTGATGGGGAAGGAAATAACGGATACCTCCCTAATCTGCATAATTAGTAGTAGTAGCAGTGCTATTCCATACAAGGAGGGAGAAGGTCAGAAGATTTCCCGAAAAGACCAGCAAGTGTATGCTCCAGGAACACTTAAAGTGAGTAATAGCTGAATTTCCTAAGAGAGACTGCAGGGTCGGTTTGTGGTTTTCATTAGCACAAGTAGCATGTGGAGGAGTCTTAGTTAACTTTCGGTATTAGTTGGACTCGAGGGCACAGAGCAGGGATGACCTTGTCTGTCTCCACTCCCGGCAGGAGAAATGATCCTGCCTGTGATTTTGTCCGCCTGGAAGGTGTCTAGGGTCATGTAAGCTTTTTTTGAGGGGGTCTGTGTTGGGAAGGGTCTGTCCTGCGCAAGGTCAGATCTAATGTCCCTGGCAGTGAGCTATGTGGAACGGGTTGTGGTGCTCTGCTCTGTCCCACTCTTCTCCCCCAGCCTGCAGCAGGGTAGGAATTTAACTGCTTCCCTCTTTCAGAGGCATGATCTGGAACAGGTGCATATGCTTAGGTTTGTAGAAACATCATTAAAAGACACTGTTTTGATTATTCTGGATAACCTAGACATATGGAGGGAGAGGAAAAGAGAAAAAAACCCAGGATGAAGACCACATCTGTAGCTGCCGACAGCATTACACGGCAGCGGTACCCCGTGCTAGCAAACCAGCTCACTAAAAGTGCATTTGCCCTTCAGTTATTTCCTCTTTATTAATGCTTAGGGAAAAAAAGGGTAAACTTTGCAGAGATTCATATGTTTTGGGGCATACGATGTGCCCGGACATGACAACAGATATGAGAACAGATTAGGTGGCCAGGGAGGACATACCGAAGCCCTGAAGCCCTGGCAGCTCTGTCTTATCTCTGGCCAGTTGGCTGTTCCTCTGGGGTGAGATGACAATTGCCGCAGTGTCTCCTCCACCCTTCGTGTGTCGTGGTGAACACCGTGGGGCAGCGCAGCCCCCCAGGAAGGGAGCTGGGGAGGGTGCTGGCACGACATGGCAGTGAGGCACCTGCTCCCCAGTGCCAGGCGCCCCACTGGGCTTGTGGCGGCACAGGCAAGGGTCTTGTGTCCTCTCTCTGCTACTAAATTGAAAGCTTGAGAAGAAGCAAAATGATCAAATTAAAAAAATAAAATCCTCCCAAAGCAATAGAAAGAAAAGGATTTGCACTCCCCTTTGCCTTCTAATATAATCATGAAATAGAATGATTTTGCATATTTATACTCTTTTTATTCTCCAGTCACCTGCTGAAATTTATGACTGTAACGTCTCTTATGTCTTTCTATCTGTTCATAAACAGCTCAGCGCCAGGGATTTGAGCATTTGCTTTAAACTGAAGCTAATAGTTACTGAAAGAAAGTGCTTATTCCATGCAAGTTGCCCACATCTTCCACAGAAAAGGTGATTAACAGCCAGCTATGATTTAGGGACTCTAGGCTATGATAATGATTCTCTACCTTTGGGAATGAGCCATAATTAATTACCTGCCTTGGAGTGATTTGATTGTTGCAGGCAGGTTTCAGACAATCCAACTCGCAGACACAAGTCTGCTTTCACTTGTAAGAGGGGAAGCATTTGTGTAGTCTCATACGGCATCTCCTCGCCAGAGGTGCTGAGTCTTTGAGGGTCTGTAAGAGATTAGAAAGTGATGTGCAAAATGACTGCAAGTTAAAAATGAGAACTTTACATATTCACATATAGACAAGGAAGGAAATAAACAAAATGAATGGAAGTAAAAAATAATAAATCAACTTTCAAAGCAGAGGCTCTGTTTCTTCTTTGGACTGGAAGTGAAAACTGCTGAGACAAGGCTGCACAGAAAGGTAGATAGTTTTTTTCCTCCGAAGTAGCAGGTGGCCTCAGCTGAAAAATAGCTTAATGCTCCCTCCTTTGCTTGGCCAACCTCATGTATCATTCAATTCTTTCTGGTCAGATCTGCAGATCTGCAGGATGGGCGACGCAGATGAAGAAACCCATGCAGTGGAGCATGCCCTTAGCACTGCGGTCAGGCTGGACACCAGCACTGAGTTCCCCTTGATTTCCCCAGAGGCACCTATGTACCAGGGTCGATGTGGCCTGTGGGGGGCCACACCTTGCTCTGGTTCTTGCTGGCACAGCTCACACAAGATGCTTATCCCTGATCACCCTTTCAAAGCTGTAACCTACATTACAGCCAGGTCTGTAATCAGAATAATTCTTCTCCATCGGTCTTGGTAGAATTTCTGTGTTCTCAGGACACATTTAGTTTTTCTTTTGAGGTCATTTTACTGTTTTTCTACTGTTTTGCTTAGCTTTTGCGTGGGATGGTGGGAGAAAGACTCACGTAGGAGACGAGGCCGGTGAATCCACACTTGGATTATGAATCATTGCTTCTTGACTTAATTTCTCAAGGAAATAAGGTTTGTGAGATCATGTCATTGCTCGCTATCTCTCTCCTTCTGTTCATCTCCTAGCAACTTTTGTATCCAATTTCAGTTGTGCTGGACAGGAGGGTAGATTTATCAAATAATATGAAATGTCAGTATATTCAATGAAAACAGCTGGATGAGGTTGATTTCTTAGGGAGAGAAAAAATCAAATAGGTCATGCCTTATCAGACACCAGAGAGTCCACCCAAGGTGGCTGAGGCTGAGGGAGAAATGCTGGATACTAGGCTACCTTGCTTTGGCTGCTCCCATAGCTATTTATTCAGTTCTGCGCTGGGGAGACAAGACCCCAACCCTCACCAGCAAGGTGGCTGGATGATGCAGTCTCGCTCCAGGCACACCTTTGCTGATGTGGTCCAGGGTATAAATGTCTGTATAAAGTTTGTTTAAAAGGTGACTGAAGACAGGTGGTGGGAGAGGATTTTCTGTGCTCTAGAAAGGAATGTCTAGTAGGATTCAGTGTGTGCTACTGCAAAAACAGAACTGGCTCACTAAGCTGTTAATACTATCACCAGGTGCAGAAACATGGAATAAGGTTTAAATATTATGTTCATCTTCATTTTCACCAAGCCGGGTGCACTACTGAGCCAGATGGGTGCAGTCTGTACTGACAAGGGCACTCTTTCTTTCTAAAAAAGTGTTTTGTGTTCATCTATCCATCTGCTTGGTATCCATGCAACAGTGAAATGGAGCAGCTTTTGCATATTTATGCCCTTGTTCAGCCTGCAGCACTATGAGAACTAAATGACATGATCACAGAAAAGTTTGTCCACTTAGAAACACTCCACCAACCGTAGCAGAATAAATGTGAAGTGAATGTTATCATTTCCTTATTTTCAATCAATAGTAGAGCTTAGCAAATTCTGCAAAGAAGTATTCATCAGTGTTAACTCAAATAAAAAATGTGCTTTTGCTCTGGTATTCACTGTCCTTTTTAATGGTATTCTGAGAATGTGCATACAAATGATTTGTGCTTAGCTGAGTGCAAGTTCAATGCTGAGAGGCCTTTCTTCAGAAGGAAGGATGGCCTTGTGATTAAAGTGCCACGACTCAGGGGCTCTGGGATAGGTACTTAGCACTATTGAAAACTTTCTTTGTGACCACAAGCAAATCATTTCAGGGGAGATTTTCAGAGCATGTACTGGATCAGGCACTTGGCCATCACTTAGAATTTAAGTCCTGGACTCTACCTTGTGCCCTTGAAAACTTTACCCTGCATATCCCTAAATAGATTCAATTCCCGTTGTGCAAAATTGGGATAGTCATATTTCCTTTTTGTCATCTGTAATTTGTCTTGTCTAGTTACACTGTGAACTACTACAGGCAGGGGCTGTTGCTAACTGGGTTCTTCGGTGGATCTCAGAATAACACTGTCTTGATCTTGGCTGAGACCTCTAAGAGCTACTATTGCAGAAATAAATTTACCCTGAGTGAAAACTTTACAAAGTTTCCTGAAATGTCTGTCTTCAAATTACTTTGATCTCCTTGTGACACTCTGGGCAGGGAGCAGAATTAAAATTAAAAAGCTGCACATGAGCAGCTGTACTGGGTCCATATGATTTGTCTTGGCTTCTCAAAGACTTTGATGTCTTCAGCACTATCCCTGAGGTATGTGGAGGCCTGGATCATCATAGCTAGCAGATCAGAAACCCAAGGCGAGGATTATGGTTTGTAACTGCCTTCAGCAGGCACAGCACAGTGTTGCAGTAAAGATAAAGCTGTTCAGGGAAGAGACAGGACTTCTGCCAAGGCTGCTCAGATGCTGTGGAAGAAACTCCTGCAAAAGCGGAGGGACATCTCCCACCTCCCACCTCCTGCCCTGAGTCCACGCTCCATTTCCTGACTGTACCCGAAACACAGTTGTGCATTTACTTATTTATAAAGCACACATCAGAGTGCACAACTAATTCACATAGTCATAATTCTGGGAGGTCAAGAAAGATGGAAGCAGCTGGGACAGCTAATTATACTTATTATACTTATGACACTTAGATACAGGAAGCTCGCACCCCACAGCAATGAGGGAAGTGCAAGGCCAGGCTTACAGCAGGACAATCTCTGGCAGGGTCAGGGTGAACAGAGCTTGTGAACAGCTCACAAACAACTCAGCAACTGCAGGCAATGATCTCAGGGCTTTTGAGCCATTTCCATTAAGGGACAGACTAAATGAGTTCTGTGGATAATTTCCAAACACAAAAAAAGGACTGTCTTAACCTGGTAAGATATTGGCTGTTCCTTACTATTGCTTAAATGAACAGTACAGCTAACTGGATAGAAGTGTTTCCTGTTCGTCTTGCAACAAGATATCTGTGCTACACCTTAGTATATGAACAAAATAAATCTCCATATAAGTATTCAGAATAAGTGATGTTGGAAAGGCAGAGTAAACACTATATGTAGAGGTAGAAATGGCAGGCTTTGTAGAAGCTTCTCTATTCTCAAAAAATCCAGAATTAAGTCCCAATTCAGACAAAATCTTTAACCTCTCCATTCCTCTGCAGGTTCAAAGGCCAGTGCAACTCACAGATGAATCAAGGTGTAAGAGTTTCCCATATCTCCTGCGACATGAAGGGCTGGGCACCTGGACTTCTATTCAAGCAGCTTTAGCCCAGCTCTCATTTCTGCTGGCTTTTCTTCCTATCCTTCCCCAGGTGACTCTGTGTGGGCACCCTTTAGCATATGCAAAGAGACTCTGCAAGCAGGACGTACCCAATCCCGAGGAACAAAGCAACAATTTATTGGCTCACAGGCTAGTTGGCACTTAACGAGACATGGGGCTGAGCGCTGGAGAGCTCACAACCTGTGAGACAGCCCTGCCAAGGACTGCGCAATGCTCCCCACAGCCCGAGCCAAGGCTGCACAGCTGCGGGGGCTGTACTGGAGCCGAACCTTGGGCCCTAGTGGGGGCAAGGAGATCACAACTGGGTTACAGATGGAGAGTTGCAGCTGCCAACATTGATGGCTTGATACTTTTTGATGGTGGATACCATCACTGTGTGTGCTGTTGGGGTTCAGGCTGAGCCTCCACTTATGCCTCTGCCTAATAGACCACAGCTGCTGGTGGGGGAAAGGGCCTTCCCAGGTTTCCTAAATGCAGCCTTGCCCTGCTACCCTTGTCATTCAGGCTGTGTTAACTGCTGTACCACCAGCCTGGAGGTGTGCTATATTCTGTTTTATCCAGCCAGCCAGCGGGATTCATGGCTAGCTGTAACACTTGAGGAACTACTGTGTGGTGGGTCATTGTGTGGTGAAAGTCATGCTAACTGCTGGGGATTGTTTACAAAACTTAACAGTCAATATTTCTTCTACTGGCTGTGCAACCTCAGTTCCAGCAATTTCAAGACATCAGTTGTGAATCTTTTTCCCCAGCTTTGACACAAATCAAAGTATACATACTACAAAGCATTAACCATATAAC